>NC_143395.1:330014946-330317976 GCF_052110815.1 Crocodylus siamensis
GTTTCTTATGATGATAATAATCAGAAGGTGGTAATTCTTACCACTAAAAGATGGCGATCACTCACGGGAGGTTTCTTCTGGGTCTCCAACCTCCCCTACACCCCTGCCTAGTGCCACCCAGATGTTATGGAACCATTTTGTTTATCTCAATCTTAACAGATATTTTTTCATTTATTCCAAAGGTTTGTGTGTGGTTACATGACCATCTCAATGTAACTGAATCAATGTAGGCTACTCAACTTCTCCTTCAGTCACAGATAAATTTTGCCATTGGTCAAAGGGGAGAGTTCGTGTAGGTTTTTTCTCTCTCTGATATTTAAAGATTTTAATAATGACACAATAAAGTAGGCTAAGCAACTAAAAAAGAACAGAAATCCTTCTGGGTTAATATCCCATGCCTAGAGGATATTATTCTGTCTGGAAAAATTTTTCCCTTTAAAAAGAAAGTTCAAGTGGGGTTTCTGTCCATCAAATTCAACTCTCTGCCAGCCCATAGAGATGATGGCATGATAAGTAACTCAACTGGAAAAACAAACAAAAAAACAAACAAAAAAACCCAGAGAAATTAAAACAAAACAGTAACTTGACTCTGAAGTCTCAGCTGCTTTTCCTATGACTGGCTCTTTTGTGGTGTCACTCCCTCACTGAAAATGCCAGTCCTCTCAGTAGCATATCTCCAGCCAGTGTCTCCTGGGCTAACTAAGCTCTGCTGAACATTTTTTATAAGAGAAAATGAAGATCCCTGATTATAACTGACCAACCTGATTGCCATCTATGATGAGATAGCACTTCCTAAAATCTGAATAACATATACATAGCACTCCCTCAAAATCCCTAAAATCTGAATAAAATCTATGTAGCACTCCCTAAAATCTGAAGAGATGAAGAAACATTCTACAACACTGGCATTAGAGTTAATTGTTAGGGTGACTGTATGTGGATCTTGGGGAGCATTGAATTTGCAGCTGAATTAAAGGTTATAACCTGTAGCCTAACAGAGCTGCTAACCACAAGGCAGAATGGTGTGTTAAAAGTAACATTGCAAGATGCTTAGGCAAGCATTTTCTTAAAATATAAAGCCTTGTAAGATAGATAGCTCATTATGTATCATTAGGAGGTAGAGCGGATTTTGCTTATGAATGCTTATGCTAAGTAGCCATCCTAACTGCCAACCATTTTCTGAAAAAGCCAGTGAGTCTGTGTAAGTCTGTGCACTGTGAATGAAGTGAAGTTTTAGGAATGTGGAGATGAGACTGAAAAAACAGACTGGAATGTGAAAGACAACATGTAACTGGTAACAGAATCTGAGATAAACATCTGTGAAAAGGTGAATGATGATTGATAAAGAAACCTCCAGAAGATTCCAGGCTTTGGTCAAGCCTGCCCAAACGACTGAAAGAAGTGGGGTCACGGTCTTAGGCATGTGCTCATAGCAAAAAGACACGTAAATAAGTTAAATACATAGGTAATTCTATTTTAATGAAATAAACAATAAACATAGGCAGAGCTTGAGATATGAGGAAATAGGGGTGGAACAAAGGAGGGACAAACATGGAGTAAATGTTAATGAGCATAAACCAAGATGTATAAATATGGAAAAAACTAATGTTTGTGGCAGCTCCCTAGTTTGTTGGAGCATTGTCTGAAGCTGTCTCCATTTTGACTAAAGCTGTTGATGAGCAATGTATGCAGGTGATGAGGGATGACATCAATCCATTTTTTCCCTAGTCATTGGGCATTGCATGGAGTCGGGGTCTAACACTAACCATAGTCTATCATGACAGCAGGACCTCCAGAGCCCACCAAGTCTTAGATACAATCCTGAAAATAATTTCTGGATCAAGTGTTAAGTCTGAGTGGGGAGGGACAATTTATATGATCAGGTGAGATAATGCTGAGGTCCCTAGCACAGAATCCATGCCAGTTCCTCAGGAAATTATTTCATACTTGATCTATCTTAAAAAATGGTCTGCATTAAACCTGTTTAGAACAATACAGGATGATTTCAGACATTTATTTAATCTATAGTTTATTAAAAATACTCCAAGATGTTATTGGCCATGAATTACTGACTCTGGATCATGTTTTTCACCACTACCAGCTTTTATTTTTCATTGGAAATATCTTTAATGTTTACCTGGCTATTACAGAACTGACCATTAGCTCATTTATCCTTACACAACTATATAAATTGCTGATCTCTACCATTTGCAGCTGTGACATTAAAGAGTAAATAGATTTTAAAAAAAAGGAAAAGAAAAGAAAAAGAAATAACCCTGGGATCAGAACCTAGCTCCTTGAGTGCTTGGTTTTTGTTTGTTTGTTTTGTTTTAACTGCTAAAACTTAAAAAAAAATGAAATATCTAATGCAGAAAAAATATTCTGGGGGGAACCTGTACATACATTTCAAACACATCCTTATTTTTCAGTACTCTGTAATACTCTTGGGAATCTACATGTTCAGGTTTGTTTATAATAATTTTATTTATTGGGCATCAATGTAAAAAAACTATGTGAGTTTTTACATAAGTCTTATTGGAAATCTTATTAATTCAACATTGGTATCAGGGAATGAAGTAATCAGTACAGTAAAGAAGATAGCAAAGTACCGGGTATTTTTTGCAACATTACATTGCACACATTGCACATAGTGATTTTTTTGCTTCTCCCTCCTCCCCCCTTTATCAGGGAAGAAATTATCACTTAGTGATTTCTAATTCAGCAAAATATTTAAATACATGTTTAAATTTATATTTCCTCAAGCACCTACTTAAATCCCATTGAGGTCAATGAACATTAAGTAAGTACCTGAATTTAAGCAAGTGCGTCAGTGGTTTGTCAAATCAATAACTAAGTAGTTGGTGAATTTGTTACTGATGTATACCATAAAAATGTAGTGCATGCAAGTTACTGTTAGGAGGAAAGTCTTAAATTGTTGAATTTTAAGACATAATTTTCAAATATAATTTGTTTTCTCTTATTATGTTTCTGATTTCTTTAATACTTAACAGGACAATAAAAAGTAATAAATTTATTACCTTGGTGATTCTCACCAGGATGCCATTGCAGTATGGAGTGCCTTCAGATCCTTTCAGTGGTGTCATGGAGTGTTACACAATGTTAGCACATTTAGGTGTACAAACATGATTTATAAAGATTTCAAATAGGGTTCCATCATGTCAAAAACACTTTGACTGGTTGTGGCCTTTCTGGGTCTTTTGCATCAGAATAATTTCTCTATTATTTTTCTGTGGTAGAAAATCAAGTGAAAACTAAGAGCTGACATTTTCTAAGTGGTACCTTGAATCTGTCAAAGGTTGCCTGGGGTCTAAAAAGTTTTAGAACCACTTTATAAACCAAACAATTTATAGGTAGTTAGTATTGAAGTGAACAACATTCACTATAAACATGTCACACCAAAACCTAATCAGCATGCTATGGTACTGTGAACTATTAAATAGCTGTCTTTGAATTCCTCTGTTCCATCAACTACTGATAGAGCACTGGAATGAACACTTTAAGAATGAATAGCTTTCTGTAAGTATATTCTGTCATGGAGAAGTGAGCAAGGGGAAAGACAAGATGTGATTTAGTATTTTTGCTTTCAACCATCATCATGACAGAGGTCATGATGCTGGCTTGGAGATATACTACTAAATCATTCCTTGCCTTTCCCTTTGCTCACTTTCTCATGGCAACATGTACTTATAGCTAGACATTCATTTCTGGGAATCATGTCAAAGTAGTTTTATAGAAGGACAGAAGAAGGCTTTGGTGAGAACCCAAGGATTGGAATATAACCTTTGCCTTTGGGTACCTAAGTGGCATGGCTCAGTTTTGTGTGATCCCATACATGTTATTAACAGAATTATTACCATCTCTATCTTGGATTGGAATGCATTTAATGACCAGCCATAAAAAATGAAACTTTGCTTTTCTTCCTCAGATTTGACTTTGTATTTAGACCTCAATACAGACAAACAAACACACAAACAAAAAACCCTTTTTTCTGGAGAGAGAAGGGATTGAGGATCATGTGAGAAAATAAGGAGTAGGAGATTGAGTTATTAAAATGGGTCCTGACTTTAGCTGTTTCCTTGTTCCTGATCTTTCTTTATTTTCCTAGGGGAGTAAACAGAAACTCATTCTGAATGCCTTTGAGAATTACGTCTATAGATTGTAAATATAATTTACTTTCCTTTAAGAAGACCACAGTTTGTCTTCTTGTATTTATTTATTTATTTTTGCACTTCACATGGTATGCAGAGGCTAATAAAAAGCATATGTGGATACCATATTTTAATTAATTTTAATTAATTTCTAAAGAGGGAGTTTACCTGAACATTTGGGGACTTATTCTACTTTTAATGGTATAAATTAGTTAATGGAGCTGCAAAGTTTTACTTAGTGCAACAGCAAGGTTAATCTGTGTGTCTCATGGCATAGATATGGCTCTAAAGATTCTGGATGGATGACCATTTTTTGGCAAAGATTTTTTCCTCTGCTGCTAGCACTCAATATATGAACACCTTCTATAATATTTCATAATCACTTCTATGTGTGGGCCATACTGGTATTTGGTGTCTGTGACCCTAAACATCAAGGAAGTCTTCTTTGCATAGCTAAAACTTGGAAAGCAGATTCCACTCTTCCTCACTTAAATGTAGGTCTATTTGTATGACATTTTCAGTGAGCCTTGCTTTATAAAGGACAAGGATATTATATATTGTGTAACTAGTTATATATGTAAATGGAAAGATTAAAGTTACAGAAGGCATTTTGGAAGGGAGGTGCTGTCAAAACATTTAATATTAATTTTTCCCAATATTTCAAATTATAAGTTCCTGGTTTGGTTATTTATAACTCTGACAAACAGTTGCTGTTCAGGCTTAAATATTTTATGGTGAATGGTTGACTCAGATTGAATCTCTTAGGGAAAAAAAATATTAAGATAGTTCAGCCATTTCAAAGAATTAGAATGCTTCAGGAATGGGACAAGAAACAGAAGCGAGAATATGATTGCTGGCTGAAAAATCTTGGAGGCTGCATCCAGACAATCAGGGGCAGGTGCTTGCAGTGCCACAAATACTAGTGGTAGAAATTTGGGTGTGAGGGGAAAAGTCTTAGGGGGAAAAACAGTTTGAATTGAATGGGCAGGGAGGAAAGTGAATAGAAAGTAGTATAAATAAATGCATAGAAATAAGGAACCAAAACCTTGCATATGTTTTAATGAACCGGGATTGGATTAGGGTGGCAGGAGGAAGTTAGCACTCACATGAGGGAAGAACTGAAAAATAGCAGGTTCACTGCATGCTACACCAGGGCAGAGCTGAGACCTAGCTGAGAATGATTTTCAGTCTCTGGCTCATTCTCTTTACACAAGTAGGTAGTGGTATAGCTATTGTTGTTTTCATTGAGGTTGTAGACCAAACAGCAAACTGACTAACTGCACTTGAGTATTCAGAGTGGTCAGAGCATGCTGGGATCGTACCTCCTGGGGACTGGAGAGAGATGTGTGGGCTTGGGGCCAATACCACCACCCAGAGGAGTGGATTTCAGGAGGGTTGAATACAGAGACACGGTGTGGGAAAGGTTGGGATAGTACATTTCAGGATAACCTTAAAATGCTTAGAGGGTGCTTAGCACAGGTTAACACACCTGGCAGGGTGTGTGTGTGTTAATATTCCTGTTTTAAATGCCTTTATGAAAGTTTAAAGATAACCTGTAACATGACCCTAACTTTGTGAAGTGAAACATTCAAAAGTTAGAAATTAAATAACATGATGACGAGGGATCCTGGTTTTCTCTGATTAAAAAAAAAAAATAATCCCCAATTTTTTTATTAAAAAAGTAACCCCAAATCCACATTTTCTCATGATTAAAATGAATGAAATGCCACAGATAGATAGATAGATAGATAGATAGATAGATGAAATGCCAATATATATATTAGTGGCATTTCTTTTTAATCATGGAAAAATGTGGATTTGGGGTTACTTTTTTAATAAAAAAATTGGAGGGTTTTTTTGGGGGGGGGTTGGTTTTTTTAATCAGAGAAATCCAGGATCCATGATGATCACATCATGCTGTTCTCTCCAGAAGATCGTGGTTTACCTTTCTGATGGTTACATTCAGTAAGTTCTAAGTGAGTGGGGGGAGGGTTGGGTGTGTGGGGGTTACGCACTGTAGTATAAATCATAAACCTCTTGTCAAATTTTAATCCCTACCCCTTCACAGATACCCTGCCACCTTGGCCACCATCATGGCTTCCATAATAGAACTGAAAGTACTGTCCCATAACTCATCACCTTTGCCACCAGACACTCTACCCCTTTTTCTGGAAACCCACTCTCTGGAGATGGTCACATCTTGGAACTGGAAGTCCCACCCTGAACTTGGTAGTTTCACCCACATGACCCCAAAACCTGGCCCTGCACCACTATTCTGGTCTCCAAGTTGGTGGCCATTGTGGCCATCATCTTAGTCACAGAAGCTCCTGTCATGTTGCATGGTCTCTGATACTGGAAACTCTACCCACATGACCCCTCACCACCATGTTGACTACCATATTGGTCATCATTGTGGTCCTAAAAGCCACTGCCTTATCACATGGTTCATGGCATTAGAAGGTCCACCCCTTGACCAGGAAACACTGTCCCCACAAAGATCCTAGAAATCCTGCCCACCTAGGCCACAAGACACACCAGTGGACTCTCAGAAATGCTATGGATGAAACTTGGGTGGTTGAGACAGTCAGAGGGCCTGTTTTTTAATCTGAGAATCTTGTCAGCCAGCAACAGAGCTGTTGGTGGAGAGAAAGGAGTTTTTGGACAATCCTGCCTGAAGGGGCTCCACTTAGGTAACTAATATAGATTTTTTTGGAGAGGTGGCTTTCTATTGTAACTATGGTGGTCTGTGTTACCAACAATCTCACTGCAGGAAAATGATGCCTTTATAGAAAGCTTTCAAAATCTACACATCTGTAGGCCTGTGAGAATAAAGGTCTCTTTTGTGAACTAGTTTTGTTCATGTCTGGAAGAAAGGGGTTCAAGACAAGACTGAAGATTACACTTCCTTACCTGTATGGATTATCTTCATAGTTTCCACACTGCTGTAAATATTGTATTTTTTTACCTGCTTAATAAACTGTGTTTTACCATGGTTTAAAATTTTAGTCAGGAATAAAAGATTTGGAAAAAACCCTTTGAATTCTTCAGACCTTATTACCTGGGAAACTTACTAAGTTTCTTCAGCAAAAAGTTTTAAGAATTTATTAACAGGATCCCCAGGCTGTCCACAGCTATATACATGAGTTTACTGCCTTGGGTAATTAGTTCCACCCCATTTTTCCTTCAATAACTGTCTAACAATGAAATAACTGTCATCACTGTTGGTACTAAGAATTCTGGAGATGTAGCTCTTATTGATAAAGAACATAATAAAGTCAAACAGACACTCTTCACTCTTAAATTCTCAAGTTTTTTTTTCTAATTCATTGTCCCTAGATTCCTAGTTTTTTCTGGCACTAGCTACATTAAAAAAAATTAATTGTGTATGTGAATTCCTGTCTCTTGCTTGCAATTAAAATCATTTCAAAATGTAATTATCTCCCATTTTTGGCTTTGTAATCTTGTGCATAAAGTACTGGCACTCATTTAGATCCAAGATCTGTCCATAATACTGTTTGCATTATCTTCCTTTCCACTTGTTGATTTTTGTCCGTGTAAGATTTACACTTGTAAGGCTTTAGACAGACATTCAATCTGTTATCCAGGGGCCAGAGCCACATGCCTGGATAAGCACTCTTTGAACCAACAGACCAGTTTACAGGTAGGACATCTCTGTGCCATACCCATATTGTCTCCACACCCCAGCTCAGACAAAGGTGATATTGGAACCTGCATGTGTGGCTGTGACTTTACAATGCCTGATAAAGATCACAATAATGTTTCACACTAAGTATCTTTTTCACATCTTGAACACCATAATGATGTACATCAGGTAGCAAAAAGAAACAGGTGTTAAATAAACCCCAAACTGTTTTCTCCTTATGCATCATTACCTGAATGTTAACCTCTACAAGGTTCTTAAACATGACTGCCCAATCAAGCCTGATCCTCTTTTGAGCTGGCTATCCTAATTTATCATGCGGCTCATTTTGCACCTTCTAACAGCTTAACATGTGGCCTGCAAAACACAAGTTATCAGAGGTATTCAGGTCGATTAAATACTGTCTCTTTTTAACCATGAGCTGGGAATAAGGGATAGACTTTATGACTACATGTTGCCCTATGGCCATGTTGTTACTGTGTCATGGTTTAGTGCTTCCTTTTGGAAGTACTAAAACATGGCACAGTAGCTGCCCATACTGTGCCATACATGTGGTGCATGATTACTTTTAGAAGCTACTTCACTATAGCATTGCACTATCGTGGGGGAGTGCATCACTATGGCAAAGTGGCTGCTGGTCACATGTAGACATCTATGGATGCTGCGTTGCCATAGCACATCACTACAGTGATGTAGCCTCATATGTAGATGTGTCTTACAGGCACTATCATCCACATCTTTTACGACAACTACAAATAGCCAGAATGTCAAATCAAACAGTATTTCTCTCTGGCTTTGTAACAGGTTACTGACCCAGTCTAAAACTATATCAATAGATAAGTCATTTAAATTAATAATTTTAGAATGTAAACAGTCCTTCACCCTATCTGCCTCAGTGCGCTATCGGTCGTGCACACTGCACAGTTTAGAGGGAATGCTGAACATTGGGTCTCTGTTCTTCAAAAAAGAACTTCTCTTCTCCAGTTCCAGGACTACAAGACTTTTGGTGTATTGTCTTTCTTGAGGCATTAGAAAGGCTTCATCTAGCTGCAGAGGGATTGCAATTAAAACTCTTACTCTTAGTTAGCCACTGTTTAACCAACTCATAGCTAATTCCTACCCCACCAATGCCAAACAAACTCCATCACCAAATTCCCTAAAAACACCACAGCCATGGTTTAAGCCTCTCACAAATGTGTCTGGTCCCCTGTAGACATCTTCCCACTCAAGTTCCAGCATGAGACACCCTCAGCATCTGCTCTGGGCATCAGGTTTGCTATTCTTCTGCCTGCTTGTACCGGTTTCCTGCCCAGGTTCAGTCATCCCAAGCAACAAATAGGTAAAAAACTACTCTCCTTAATCCCACCCCCTCCTCAGAACCATTGATATAGTCATGTGTTCTCTGCAAGCATCTAGAAAGTCTTGTTGGTAAAGCAGGAAAAAATTGTCTTAGTGGTATACTGTAAGAATCCACATTTGTTTCTCTCACTGTAAGCATGATCTTGAAAACATGCAGTCTGCTTTTCAGGGTATCCCAATGAAGTTTGAAAAACACTCAATGTGGGGTTTTCAGTCTAGGTCCCATCTTTATATTTGCTTTGATTGGTTCAGTGCTGCTTTGGGAGAGGTCTAAAACCCCAGAAACCCATGGCAACTGGAGAGACAAGTTGCTAGAGGAGTCACAAAACTCCATTACCTGATAAGTCATGTGTCTTGTGGCCTAGGATGGCGGGACCTCTGGGGTCCTTGGGTAGTCTATGTTTCATGAAGGCAGGCCAGCATTTTCTACTCAAGGAAACCATCTGATATCATGGACATGACAGGATCATGCTGAAGGAGTCATGAAGGTTCATGCGGGAGGATCTTCCAGTATCACAGACCATGTTGCAGGGCAGGGGCTTCTGGGACCAAAATAGCCAGCATGGCAGTGAGGGGGTGGGTTTCTGAGTCATATGGGTCATAGACCATACAATAGGGCAGGAGCTTCTGGGACCAAGATGGTGGTCAAGAATGCAACCAAGTTGGTGGCAAGGGGGGAAGGTTTTGGGTCATGTGGGTGGAGTTATCAGGGTCAAAATAGCATATAACAGGGTGCAACTCCCAGTTCCAGGTTGGTAACCCACTCCCCCCAAAGGGAAGGCTTCCAGGGAAAGGGGAAACACTTCTCATAGCAAAAGTCAGGGGGCTAGGTGCTGGACTTTTAGTTCCAAAAGGATGACCATAGTTGTGGCCAAGGGGATGAAACACAAGGAATGTGGTTTAAAGTTTGTCAAGAGGTGTCAAACCTCCTATACTTCTGATCACATTTCATATTTCCTTTAACTTTTTAAATGCATAAGGGATGTTCAACAAATATATTTTCTGTTCCTTTAGAAGCAATATCCAAACTTAAACCTGCAAACTGCAGCTGGGGGTGAGGGGTTGGATGGGAGATGGGTGGAAGATGTCTTGCAAGGTCAAACATTTTAAAAGATAGTGCTCAGCCTTATAAGCATGGCTTACATTTGCACCATCAAATATTATGGACAATCTCATTGATACAAAAAAACTCTGGTGAATAAGTTCAGAAACTCAAGTGAACTTAAGTAGACATATAGTATGCATAGATATATCCTACTTTGATTCATTTTTGAAGCAATGTTTATTTCTAATAAGTCAAACTTTATCTGGGTTTTGGTGTTCAACAATACTATTGTTGCTTCTCCCTCTCATTAAGAACATTAATTTCAAATGTAGATTACAATTCTGTGGCCAAAAAATTGCCATGCAAATTCACACTTCAGATCCTGTTTTGTTTAGTTCTTACTTGTTTGTTTTAGTGTATTCCCCCATCTAAATTGTCATTTATTCCAAGTTAGTACTTTCCTGACTTGCAGACTAAATCCTCCTCATTTTAATTCAAAACTTCTGGGTAAAACCCTCTATTTGTACATGTAAACCTAATTGTACATCAATAGAAGTGCAGTGATTTATACCAGAAAAGAATCCTCACTATCACTTCTAATTTGGTTTCACTTGTGGCTTCTAGTTTATATGTGGCTTCAGGCTATGGTTTAAATCAATCTATTTACTTAGAATTAACCTATAATAGAATTGTCTACTTTATATTGTGAAAACTGTCTGCCTAAAAACCACCTTCAGACCTGCAGAAACATTAAAACGTAATTACTCTTTACTCCACAGGGTAGGAACTGGTACTAAAAGTGCAGATAAGACTGAAAAAAACCCAAAAAACATATTCCTGCAATACTGAATTAGTATTTTAGTTCGTTTTTTTGCCTTCGATATAAGATATTGAAAGCAAAATATGTCTGTTTTTTTTTTATACAAGCATTAAGTATGATTTTGATAAGAACATAAAGTATGAGATTTTTTTAAAATGAGAGTTATGTTGATATATCTTTGAAACTCATGACAATATTTTTATCATATACAAAGATTTCTATCCAAGTTCTTCAAACTCACTATGGGATTTATTAATTACTCCTGTGTCTTTCACACAAAGGTTCTGGAGATGATTTCACCAAGGAGCAGGATTTATGATATATACAAAACACACAATACATATTCTGTAAACTAGATGATCCTAGAACCCTTCATCTATTCATTGAAACTGATGTTCTTGCCAGTTTCATGATCTGCTAATACCAGTGGTGCAAATGATTGAAGTGTGGACAGACCCAGACAACAGACACCAAAAAACAAGCTTTGAAGAATCAGAAGCCAAACTTGGGTATAGTCAGGCTTCTTAGCCTTTCAAGTTTCTAGGTTCCATAGCAGAGAAAGTAGAAGCATTGAGATCATCACCTGCCTATGGACCACAGAATCAGTTGTTCCTTGATCCTGTTCCTAGATCCAGATTCATTCTAAATTATCCCAGGGCTATAGATCCTATGCTTCTCAGCCTTCTGTGTGCTAAGATCAAGTGTAATATGCTTTCCACCTTCTAGATAGGCAGTCCAGAAGATTTGAAACTGATTTCTGAAATTATTCTGTTATCTAATGTCCTGAAGTAATTGATCCTCAGGTCTCATAAGCATGATACAATATCAAGAGACATTTTACTATTTTTTCATTGCATCCTTATATTTAGATGTGGTCATATCCCATGTCTTACAGTTCATTTTGGTACGTAGATGCCGCTGTTCAGAAGTCACTCATTCAACACTGCTTCAGTGTCATACTAAGTGAAATCCACAGAGATAAGAAAGATGGAGAAGCACAGGCAGGGATCACACCAAGAATACCGAATGATAAGCTATGAATAACCAGTCAGTCTATCCAAATCTAAAAATAAGGTTCCTAACATAGGTAGACTGGGTCACACCATTTTAAATTATTTCAATGAAAACTGTGTAGTAAAATCATTTTACCAAGACTGAAATCACTACCAAAATTTGTAACAAATTAGACAGATAGGTATAGATCTAGATAGGCAGATGTCTATATCTATATTTCTATATATTCAGATGCATTGTTGGATGTAATATTTTATCATTGTTTTTTTCAAACTTAAGAATGAAAATTAAAGACAAAAATTAGCACAGTAGCTCTTTCATGTTGTTTCGAGTACACATGGATAATTCCTAGGGCATTTATACTTGTTAATGTGTTGGCCATTTTCTTGGAATGCCTTCATTCATAGAAAAAGATTATTCAGAGACAGCTAGGAACTCCCCCTCTTATGTGTAAGATGGCAGCTACTCTCCCTACATTTATGCATACACATATCTTAGCTCAATCTTTAGGTAGTGAGAAAAATCTGGCAGTAGCCCTTTCTTCCCTAAAACATCTCAAAGATGCAGTGTCCTTTTGGGATTCTTGTGCTCATCTACTAGTTTATTCACTTTTCAGAGACTTAGTTGCAATTGGTGACTTTATAATGATCAGATATGACTTCTTTGCCCTCCTTTGCAGAGACCTGAAATCAACATCATGTTTCCTAATACGCATTCAGTACTTAAAATGCACATCAGCTTCCTGTGGCTGTTTCTTTTGCCTAAGGAACTATCCTGCTTTTTATCCGAAAGCTTACATAGCTACATAAAACTAAGCTTACATAAAGCTACTATCTTTTATCTCTTC
Source organism: Crocodylus siamensis (assembly GCF_052110815.1). Lineage (NCBI taxonomy): Eukaryota > Metazoa > Chordata > Crocodylia > Crocodylidae > Crocodylus > Crocodylus siamensis. The sequence continues at coordinate 330,027,862 of NC_143395.1, forward strand.
CATTTTAACAGCCATCCCTTTCGAAGAAAATAAAAATGTAAATGTAAAGAATATTTACAGTCACCATTGATTAAGGACAGGAGCATATTCAACTTGGTGCAATGTAGTTGAAATATAGATCTTCCTTTCTTGGGAATTTTGGTCATTTATTCATTCACCCAAGGATGAATATGCAGTAACCATCATTAAAAAAATGTTGGTTATCATTCTATGGTAACCAGAAATAAATCCTGACTTTGGTCTACACAGCACAATACAGTCCCATGCAGTGATACCGAGCTTTAAACAAACAAGATTGGGTACTGAAATCAGTATACCCAAATTAACTCTGCTGAGAAGAATATGTAAGTGTAAACAGTCAGGAGCACTTACCCAGCTACATTGCTTCTGGAACCAACATTAGCACATTTATAGCACAGGTAAATGTTACATGGCACTTCACTCTGTCATGTGACATTATCTTGGTGGCAGGGGCTATATCTAATTCTAAATTAATATTTATTATTAATAGCAATAAAAGTATTTCATCAATACAAGTATTATTGCAAAGGATAATACTAACCTCCAAATAATTTGTAATGTTCAATGGTATCATTTTCTATTGAGTAGATTATTGCAAGCTCCTTTCTTGGATTCTATAACTTAGGCTCTGATTCAGGGTTATCATCAAGAGAACACTAAAACACAAAACCACCTGTAGTCAGTGAGGACTGAGAGCATATTTAAACATAAGTACTCACTTAAATGCATCAATAATTAAGTATTGAATTATTTAGATGAAAACATACAAGAAAAAGTAAAACATTGGAGTGATAGTCATTTGAAAGAAAAAACACGAGACAAATTTTACGTTAGTATTCATGTAACTACTCACATGAATAAAAGTTCATCACTTGCCTACACACGTTCAAGACTAAAACTTACCCTAAAAAAACCACTTGATGATCTTCTAAACACTTTGACCCCTCTTTTAAAATGACTGACTCAGCATACAGTGTAGAGTTTTCAGACACAAACCCCTAAAATTGTCTGAGTTCCAGAAAATGTATTTGATTAAATATGTTTTCTAACATACATAGAATTATTTTTCGTTATAAAAAAAGAAAAATATTTGTGCATAGGTATAACTGATTACAGGAATGTGCTCTATATTATTCATATATTTCACAATGTAATAGTTCTAGTGCAGTCCTTAGAATCTCCCCCAAAACAGGGATTCTTATTTATAATTAACAATAGAACATAAAGGGTACTTGCAGAATGTCATTACTTTCACAACCTTAGTAGATATTTAGAAAATGTCTATTCAGCAGTAGTCTAATGAGCTCAAGAGTAGCAGCTGCTGCAGTAGCTGACCCAGCTGCCACTGTGGCTAGTTAGCCCAGCCCCTGCCATCGAAGGTAACAGACCCTAGTAGTTATGCCTCTGTATTTCAGTATATTTTTCAAACATGGCACAATTCTTTTAGAGGCAGATACAGTATTAAGAAAATTAGGAAATCACTTTATTTTCTGTGTTTTAAATTAAATTGTGCTTTTATAAATTTTACTAATCAGAATCCAATACATCTTATTGCCACCTTATCCACTCTTTGAAATAGTATGAACTAAAACAAAGACATACCAGTGGGTTTTAGCTCTGTTTTTAGAATTCCTTTTCCTAGTATATTCTAACTAAAGATACTGCTTAACTACCTCTGTTACAATTTCAAACTTGTTTTAGATGAACAAACAGAGACTCTGAACTTGACAATATTAATACATAGTTAGCATACATTTTCTTTCATAGATGTCACTGGGCATTGTAATGAAACCTTACAACTCTCACTCTTCTGTGACTGAAGAATTTACAGAGGCTCATCGGTTGAGGAAATCTGCAGTTGGAAAGGCAGTTATACATGTTTATACATGTGATTCCTGGAGGTGGGGGAGGGGCACTTTAATTAGAACAGCTCCAAGAGTTGCTCTAATTAAAGTGCCTGGAACTTCACACGTATCAGTGCCCCCACACTGAAAATTGGTTGTGGGGGCACTATAACTAAAAGCTTATTAAACAAGCCTTTAGTTAAAGTGCCCCTGCTACCATTTTTCAGTGCAGGATTGCTGATACATATGATGCTGGAGTCTGCTAGAGTACAGTAATTAGCACACTCCATCAGACTCGATTAATTGAATCTGCCCCAACATGCTGTAATTACAGCATGTCAGAGAAGACTTGATGCACACATATAGGTACCCACAGATATCTGACTGAGAAATTTTAGAGCAACCTTAACCTTTCTTACATAGGGGGAAAATGGAAAGTGGTGGCAAAGGATTTCTGAGTCAAATATAACCTGAAATTGACCTTTTCCCATGATTAAAATGAAACAGTTATATTACTGGTGTTTCATTTATATATATCTATACATAGTTATAGATATAGATATAAATGAAATAGACAGATAGATAGATGGATAGATAGATATCAATGGTGTTTCATTTTAATCACGGAAAATGTGGATTTTGAGTTCCTTTTTTAAATTCAAAGTTGAGTTCCTTTTTAAATCAGAGAAAACCAGTGTCCCTGATCATTACAGTGAGCAGTCTCCAGAAGGGGTGGATCTACAGCAAATGTGGGCAATTATTTCAGGCAGAGGGCCACTTACCAAGTTTTGGCAAGCTGTTGAGGGCTGCAGGGGTAGCCTTGCCTCACCCCTTGACACGGGCTTCCCCATCCCTTGACAGCTGCCCTGCCCTCTGGTCACCATCTTGGAACTGAAATTCCTACCCCCTAACCCTGACCTTTACTACCAGAAGTCCCTCTCCTTGCCCCCAGAAGTGCTACTTTCAGCAAGAGGTTTTGCCATCTCAAAACCAAAAAAATACCACATTATAATCTAAAAATCAAACAGCTATAATATTCATTAATTTTATTTTTTTAAATGTTGTCCTGAGTTACATGTGCTTGTGTACTATACACAGAGGTGATCATGCAATAGCTTAAAATGAAGTCTTAGCCTTGTAAACTGTGAGGGGGTTGGGGACATGGCAGGTGGGTATAGGTTTGGGGCGGGCCTGTAAGTATGTTGGTATGTTGGGTGTAGGGAGGGTGTCAGTGTGTGTGGGGTGGTGTGTGTGGGTGTGTGGTGAAGGAGCATGGGGGGTGTGGATATGTGGTGTGTGGGTGGGTATGGGGTTGGTGGGGGAAAATGTGTGGGGGAGAGGGTGGCTAAGATGTATGAGGGGGTGTGGGTGTTGGGGTCTGCATGTATGGCAGTGCAAGGGGATGTGGGTGCATGTGTATATTGGAGTGTGCTTGTGGGGCTCACCCTATGAACACACACACACTCTGTGCCTGCCTCACTACACTCTCTGTCTCTTTCTCTCTCTCTCTCTCTCTCTCACCTTCCCTCATTGCTTTCTCTGTCTCTCTCTCCTCCTCCCTCATTGCACCCACCCACCTACACACACACACCCACCCACACACACTCTCAAATTTAATGATCCTGGCCCCAGGGGACCGGCACAACCCCATGCTCCCACGGTCCGATGATGCAACCTGGGGCCACATGGTGCTGGAGCAGCTGGCTGTCATGCAGAGATGCAATAAAACTGGTGCAGGCAGAGGCTTCCAGTTCCAGTTCCTGTCATCTTTGACAGGCAGCCAGGAGAAGATAATTATTAATTTTTGAAACTTTTTAGGTGCCTGGCAGGCTGGATAGAATGGGCTGGTGGCCTGAATGTGGCCCACGAGCTGTATAATGCCCACCCCTTATCTACAGCTTGCCCACAGCTGTATCGCTTCACTCCTTCTGGCTTCAAAGGTCCTCACCTTAAAGAGCCCTAGCTCTGCATTTCTTGCCTGTGGTCTCTCATTGGTAACATAGAAGAAAACCGCTGTTACAACCCCCTGCACCTTTTTGCATGGGAGGGGGAGAAGAAGTTATATGCAAAGTATGGGCTCCCCAAAAATGCAAAAATGCAGTGGATGATGTATATAAATATCCTCATAAGAAATTATACTTAAGACTTGCCTGGAGAGCAGGTGTTTGACTCTAATTTTCCTAGGTGCAGGGAAGGCTGTTGGCTCCCATCCAAGGCAGAGTAAACCAAGCTGACAAGAGACACTGCAGGAAGCTCTGGCTTAATGGTCAAAGCAAGAGCCAGTTTTTAACCTACTAAAGTGGGCAAAAGTCATAATGTTGGATTTAAGTTCCAGGGTAAAACTTGCTATTGTTCTGATGTTTTCTTTTGTGTGTTAATTCTCATATCTTCATCTGTATCTCATGGTTATTAATTTCTTATGCTTTTTCTTGTTTCTATAATCTTTTTTGTCATTTTTATACCTTTTATAATCTCTTATTGTCAGTAATAACTGTGTTCCCAGACCAGTTGAGCATACAGGAAATCCTTTTCCAAGGAAAAGGGACATCTGTCTTCTCTGAGTGCATGGCCAGACAAGGATGTGTTTCTTCCATCTGGCAAAGTCCATTCTGCATAAAGCTTGGAAGACCTGGGTGAGATGAGTAAGGCCATGATGTCTTAGGCCAAGGAGTTAGCTTCTGGCACATCTCAGCTGATTCTCAGTGATCAAGAAGTAGATGACAGGAAGGGGATAGGGGCAAATGAGCAACCCTGAAGTTGTGAAAGCACTCACAAGTATGTCTCAGAGGAACTGTTGGCTGTATCCAGGATTGGGGCATGTCACACAAGGTTCACATTTAACAGTTTTATGTTCTTCTTCCTCCCTATTTCCATTAAAAAAATACTATAGATGTATATGTGCACCAATTGCTCATTGACCTGTGGAACATGCAGGTTTACTTCTACTCTCCAGTGATGGCACACCAAGTCAGTGTGATTAATTAATATCACTTATGTTTTATTCAAAGAGTTTTAAATGGTTGTGCAAAATGATGTATCTTTATAAATCCTCCTGTAAATAATATATCACACCTGGCTACGTCAGCACACATCATTATATTGAATTATTGGATTGTTTTGTCTCATTAAATTGAAGTGTTTTTGTAAGTTCTCACAGCATTACTTTTTCTATTCTTTTTTTTTTTTACTGTGTCTCTGGATGCCTCCATAAGATTTACACTTACTAGCTAGACCTAAACATACTTTTTTTGAGGTTGCTTTTTTTCCAAGTTTCTTGTCTTCTGTGGGTACATTCAAAAACATTTTGCCTCTACTGAATTCTATCACTTTAAATTCTTTTGGTCTGGCAATTCCAGTTCATGTGACAGCCAACAGAATATATTGCTAGTTCATCACCTCCTCCAGGAGCCATACCATTGTAATAGCCATCTTGGCTTCCATTGATTTGGAGGGTGAATATTCCAAGATACAGGTACCAAAGCTTCAATCTTTTTCCACCTAAAAATGGTGTTGATATATCAACATTTATTGTAGTGTGAATCAAATAGATTTTCTGGAAAATATCAGAGGAATTTTAAATAAGATTATTGTTGAAGATAAGATTTGTACTGTGTGACATTTCATTATGTTGCTAGAAGGAGCTTCACAAAAGCAATTTATATAATTATATTGACTAGATATTGTCACAAAATCTTGGGAGAGCCCTGTACTAGGATGTTCATTAAGCTGTTGTGTTTTAGCCCAGTGTAATCTTATGTTTTCTGTGATCTCAGTAAGCTATTCTATCCTTGGCTTGTTCGGCATACATTCATGCTAATATCTCTACATCTTACATCTTTACAAAAATGGAACCACAGTGCCCTAGTAAAGGGACCTTCAAGACCTATAGCCACTCAGACTCCCCAGAAATATATGTTCACTCTTTCTAAAAGCTGCAACCTTGTAGGTTCTGTAAATATAAACTTTTCCTATTCAGAAAGGATAATTGAGGCCAACAGACATGTATGCTTTGTAAAGGTTCCCTAACCAATCAGTGTTTTCTGAAGCTAGCACCAGCAATTTATAGCTACACAAACAAAATAATTAAAGATTACATACAGTTTTCTGCCTCAATTTCTCATAACTCTTGAGTGTTCTTCAGCCCAAGGTCAGAGTCTTTTCAAGAGAAGCCCTTCTCTTGCATATACTATTTCCACCTAATCATTTCCACCTAATCATAGACTATTTCTCTTCTGTTGCTCTGAGTTTTCCCTGAATTTTTCATATTCTTGTTTTCCTGCTCACATTTTTACCTGATCATTTTGTTCTGCTTCTGTGGAAATGCTAGGGTGAGATTACACGTTACAATTTGATCATATTAAAAGTACTTAAAACTTGAATGATCACAAAAGTTCTAAGTGTCCTTTAGGTGTCTTAAAGTTATGCCACTGTGGGTGAGATTTGTTTTGGAGCTGTGTTACCTAGCTTGACTTAAGTTAGCTTTTGCATGTTCACCTGAGATAGAACCATCAATTGGATATCCTCCAGTGTCCTAGGAGGCACTGCTTCTAGGTGCTTTACAGCCATTAACTGACAGCTGAGAACAGATGGGTGGAAGATAAGTAGAGATAAGGTGAGTAAGGAGGAAGGGAAAATATTGAAGGTGGGTAAGGGATCCCAGGGGAGGGGGAAGAAAAGGAAGAGGGTAAGGAGATGGGGCAGCAGGTGAGTAGGAAGCTAGTAGGCTCCATTCCCGCTCTGCTCCCCAAATTGCCCCTGACCCCCATATTACCCCTTCCACCTCCAGATCACTTTCCTACTACCCCAATTGTACCATCTTCTCCCCACCACTGCCTCACCCCCAAATTTCTGTTCTGGCACCACAATAAGTCCAAGAGGGTCAGAGAAGCCCATGAGGGATTTTCCCCTCCTTGACTGCTCTTGGGGTGTCTACGAACCATGTAATTCTGTGCATCCATATCCTCCAACTGAAAGAGATGCAGGGGAGGGCAGGAGGTGAAGAAAAGGAGCTGCCGTGCAACTGTGGGCCTGGTGGAGGCTGGATCTGTGTAAGCTGGGATGGCATGGGATTCAGAGAGCCCAGGACCATACAAGGAGGGGAACACTCTTCCCTGCTGTTGCCATTGCCACTGCCCTCAGGTTGATTGGGATGGAAAGACCATGATCTAAGGCAGTGATTTGGTGAGGACAGTGGGGTGATTTAGGGGAATGATCCAAGTGCCATACAGGAAACCCTTTCTGCCCTCCTCCCTGACCTATACTATGGCTTCAGAGCCAGGAATCTGGGCAAGCATGGAGTAGGTTTGCAGCCCTTAGCCATGCCCATACTTACCAGCTCCCTGGCAGCAAGTTTGACCAGTGAAGTTCAGAGAGGGCATTGAATAAGGGTTCTGATGAATGCACTGCAAAACATAACACCTTTGTTATTTTCTGTCTGTGTGTTCTGGGAGTAGGGCTTGGATGATGCAGCTTAGCCCTGCTTCCTGTTTTGTTTTCAAAATAGGAGGGGGGAATTGGAGCAGAGGAATTTCACTTGGGGTGGGAGGGCAGCCAGCATTGGAGGGTGAAGCAGGTAGATTGGAACCCCATCCAATGTCCCCAAGGGCTCCAATCCAACCCCCTTCGTTCTGGTGCAGCTGGAAAACACCCAGAATGAGCTCTAATCACTCCCTTCCCCCACTCCTTTTCAGACACAACACTGGAGCTTGGTGGGAGGAGTGGGAGGGACTAAGGGAAAGAGACTTTCTGTATCATCAGCAAAATGGAATTGATCCTCCACCCTTTCAACCCAAGACCTAATGTCTTTTGGCTCAGAAGGATTGCTCTACCTCATGGTGCTTTCTGAGAAGTGCCATGAGTTAGACTAGGCAGTTGCATTTCTGTCTGATCCCTGAGACACAGAGGGAAAGATCTCTCTCTCTCTCTATAGGAGGAGAAGGGAACAAAAAAGAAAATTAAATAAAGGTAAATTTTATATATATATGTATGTATAGTAGTGGTGTTTCATTTTGATTATGGGAAAATGTGGATTTTTGGATAGTTTTTTAATCAAAAATTGGGAATTTTTTTTTTCTCAGAGAAAATCAGGATCCCTGGTAATGTGAGTGGGGTGTAATGAAGTGCATTTTATAAGCTGTAGCAACAGAGAGTATGAATATTTTTGCAACTCCATCCTGTGCATATAAAATGTCACTTATCTGCAAATACATAAAAAAAATGTCTTCAGGAACAGGGAGTTTTTCAACAGCTAAGACTAGAGATTCAATGTATAGAGTCAAAAATTCTACAAAGGAATGAGGACAATGATGCATATATGTGTGTGTGTGTGTTGTGTGTACGCACACACACACTCATTCACTATCATGACTTTTTGTGCAATTTTTTTTAACACAAACCCAAATAAGCTGGACAGCTAATTGCATTTGCTTTGCCAAAGCCTAACTTGAACACTTATTACTTGATACATACAGAAGAGATGTTTGTTTAGAAATGGTCAACATTTTGTGTTTTTCCCCCTAAGAATGCTAACGGTGTAGTATACAAGATAAAAAAACAAAAAAGAAACAAACAACAACAAAAATAAAACAAAATGCTACTGTGCAATAGCCTAATACTATTGCCCAGTATCATCAAATCACAATTTTTGCCACGTGATGTTACCTTGCAGTACTATCAGGCTACTCCAGTCAGCATCTTCTGTAAATGTGCCCACTATCTCCTAAAATTCTTACTCTTACCACTGGCTAGGGCTTACTTCACAATCCACAGCTTGTTCCAGTGACAGGAAGGATTGTCATTATCTTTGTAGCAAAATCCTTCTCATCTCTTGTAGTTTTTGTCTTCTGTGCTGCCCTCATTAGGCTGCATCTGTCCCACTGCTCCAGCCTTTTCAGGTGCTGCTCATGTGGCACACTTCCTGTGTCTATTCCCTAGGGCTTCACACCAGCAAGCTACCATGGATTTCAGCAGGCTACAGACTGGCAGGCACTCACACAGGCATCCATACACAGACCTGCACAGGTAAACTCCTCAGATTATATCTCCTTCCTCTCCCCCTTCCCCCCACTCCCAGGATCTAGAGAGAACCAGAGTTTTCAGGAAAGGGATCCTTCCAGGGCCAACCAGACAGAACAGTTTAATTAGCCAGACCACACAGAGACCCTCTGAAATCAAACCTTTAACCCTTTCCCTGCTAGAACAAAACCCATGTAAAGAAATACTTTCAACATATAACATCCATCAAACAATATAACCACATAGGGCACTTTTACACATGCTCTGGAGGGGTGGGGGTGAGGGGTGATGACACTTTAGAGTGGCTCCAATAGCTGCTTTAATTAAAATGCTACTGCATCTCATGTGTCAGTGTCCCCCCACTTAAAAGATGGTGTAGGAGGTACTTGAATGAAAGCTCATTCAATGAGCTTTTGTTCAAGTGCCCCACCACCATTTTTAAATGTAGCGATGCTGATACATGAGGCACAGGAGGCTGCTGGAGCACAGTAATTGCCAGGCTCCAGAAGACTTGATTAATCAAGTCTGCTCCAATTTACTGTGTAGGAGAGTAAGGGAGAATTCTCAGCTCACCCCTATTCCCTTGGTTTGCTGAAGCCCATCCACCAGCCCAGCATTAGGACAAACTGTGGCAGTGACCAAAAGTGGATGGAAAACATGCTGTCCCTGATGCAACACACTGGGAACAGCTTTGGGTGGAAAAGAATGCCAAAGGGGTGAAAACAATTTATTTAGTGACCTCTAATGGAATTGGGGCCACTTAAATCTTTCTTCTTGCTTGCTGTGGGGAGGTAGTCTATCTTAATTTTTCCATCAAGTTGTGGTGGATGAGTGCCCTGGCAGGGGAAGAAGCTCTTTTGGCAAGTCCACAGTGAGATCAAGGCTCAAGACAGAGGTGTAGCTACATGCTGGAATTCCAGCACATTGGAGCAGCCTTCATGCTCAGGTACAGGCACTCATAAGCACCCATAGTCATCATCACTCATTCAATATCCAAATATCCCTTGAAAAAATATTTTAACAAACTATTTTTAAGAGGTCCCATGAATTAAGACAAAAGAAGTTATTCAGAGAACAAAATTCTGAAAAAATACCTTCATTTTATGTCTCTCCATGTGCACAGTTATTTCTATGCATTCATCACCATATTTTCTTTAATAAAATATTAACATGCTGATTTTTATGCCCTTTTCCACCTAAGCATTCTTTAAGTAAACCATTTTGATGACTTGTATGACCTATTCATGCCCATAAAAGAACTCATTTTTAAAACCCTTATGTTATCTACAGGGACCTTAGTTTTCTATGATTAAAAAAAAAAATCCCCAATTTTCAGATTAAAAAAAGTAACCCAAAATCCACATATTTCCATGGTCAAAATGAAACACCACGAGATAGCGAATGGTGTGCTCTGTGCTCCATTTCTGGATCACAAGGGCATCTGCAAGGGCTTCCCCCTCTCAGGAATGCTGTACTCTTTGGCCATTGAACCACGTCTTCATGCTGCAATAGCACCTGACCGACCTCATTCTTCCATTGACTGCTGGTTTGGTTGGTGGCCTGCTGGTTAGCCTGACAGCATACGCAGACAATGTGACCATTTTCCTCAGCACCCAGGGTGATGTCCAGTCACGGGTAGACTATCATCATGCTTATGAGTGCACTTCTTCAGCTAGCATTAACTGGCCTAAGAGCAACACACTACTCAGTGTGTGGACCAATCACACCCCCCCCAACCTGCCTACAGGCATCTCCTGGCAGCGTGAGGGCCTTAATGCGCTGAGAGGTGTTCCTTGGCTTCCCATTCCAGAATTGGGAAGGCCTTAGCAAGCAGGTGGAGGCACGCCTGCTGTGATGGCGCTGGCACTTGCCCAACCTCTCCTACCATGGGTGGGTCCTCATTGTGAACAATTTGACAGCTGCAACATTATGGCACTGGTGTGCTGTGTTAGACTCCCCACCAGAATTACTTGAACAGCTTCAAAGACTGCTGGTGGACTTTTTCTGGGACAGATGCCATTGGCTTCCCCGACCTGTACTGTATCTGCCTATGGCTGATGGAGGCCAGGGCTTGGCTGATCTGGTGAGTAGAGTGGCTGCTTTCCATCTGCAGGTTCTCCAGAGACTCCTTTATTGTGAAAACCACCCTTCCTGGAAAGAGATGGCCTGTATGTTTCTGTGCCAGGTAGGGAACCTCGGGTCTGACTGAAAATTCTTTCTCCTGGATCCTGCCCTCCTGGACTGGGGCACACTCCTGCCCTTCCACCACAGCCTGGTGCGCAGACCTGGAAGACTGCCTTCAGCCTCCAACCCCAGGCCAGACATCTAGAACTTCCAAAGCTGCTGCAGAAGCCCCTTGTCTACAACCTGGCCCTGCAACACAGACTGCCAAGCCTCTGGTTTGATAGCCTCACTGACTCTCATCCAGTCATGTATAGTCCAGCTAGGCCACCTTCTCAGTCTGGACTGGTTGAACTGGCTGTTACCCAAGACTCTGGTTCTCCTGTTGGGGATGCATTCAGTTCGCTGTGCCACTTGTCTCTTGAGGGATGTGCAGTCCACCCTTCCAGTGGAGGCAGCAGCTGCCATGGAGGATTACCTCTGAGTGTGATGGGACATCCCTGCTGGAGATGTCTCTGGACATCCCTTTCCACCACTGCCTGTTGTCCCAGCTGTGGATAGCAAACTGGGCTGTGGGCCTGGCACCTTATTGACTCTTCCTGTGCCTCTGACAATGATGCCAGAATTCACTTTGATGCATTTCCCTGGAAAGCCCTTTACACATGGGTGGTTTTTGTTCACCACACTCATGTACTTACCACTCGACCAGACGTGACGTGGAGGCGGCACCTAGTGACACCAGCAATCACACCAGCTTGCCCTGCATGGTACACACTTTATAAACTACCCATTGCCAAATGGACTGGTGACCTCCAGTGGTGGTTGCTGCATGGGATACTGGCCACCGGCACTCTCATCTGCCACATGGACCTGACTGCATCAGCAGCCTGTCCCTTTTGCCCAGGGGAGATGGAGGAGGATTTTTTTCCATGTCTTCCTCAGGTGCCTCCAGCTGCTGCCACTCTTTGCTGCCCTTGGCACATTGTTTGAGGTGGTAGACTTGGAACTCTTAGAGACCAACTATTTGTTCTCTTTCCCATACCAGGTGGCAGAGGGGGGTGTTATCTGCCTAGTCATTTTTTTTGGCTTGGTCAAGCTGAGATGGCCATCCCCAAGAGCCGCAGGAACCGGTTCATGGGGGCCAGCTCTGATGATATCCTGAGACTCTTTCAGTTCTTGGTCTGGGCAAGCCTGACACTGGAATTTGAATTTGAATGTGAAGTCCTCCAGTGGACAGTACCCACCTTCCAGGCATGTTGGGCCACCCAGTGGGTGGTCTGCAGCATTGATAGCATCCACTTAGTCCTCGTGCTGTGGTATCATTTGCCCCTTCCTGGGGTACTGACAGAGGTCTGACCAGGCTGTTGTTGCACTAGCTGTTTTTGTTTTTTAGGCTGTGATGGCAGGGCTTTAAGGCCATAGCCCAGGGCTCTGTCTGTTGTGCCTGGGCCCCTGCATGGGCAGTGTTTTATTATCTGGTTGGATTGTTACCTCCTTTTCCCCTTAATAAACCTTTGTAAAAAGTCAAAAGTTTTCTGGGATGGGCACCACTGGCTCCCATGAGCTGTCCTTTACCTACCTGTAGCAGAGGGGGGCCAGAGTTTGGTTGACTTTGTGAGCAAGGTGGCTGCCTTCTGCCTGCAGGCCCTTCAACGACCCCTGCATGGCAAGGAGCACCTACCTTGGCAACAACTGGTGTGCTGGTTCCTGCAGGGGGTGGGGGCCCTCAGCTTTGACCGGAAGCTCTTCCTGTTGGACCTCATGCTCCTAAATTGGGTGGTGCTTCTGGCTTTCTACCATGGTATGTTACGAGCCTGGCAGGTCACCTTCTACCTCCAGCCCCAGGCCCATCACCTGCAGTTCCTGTAGCTGCTGAGGGAACCCCTGGTGTACAACCCAGTTCTGAGGTGCCCCGTGCTGAACCTGGCCTCTGCCAGCCTCACAGCCATTCTCATCCAGGAATGTGTCCTCCGCCTGAGCCATCTCCTTGACCCCACTTAGTTGGCTTGGCTCTCACACAAGACCCTGACCACCCAGCTAGGCATGTACCATCTCCTGTGTGACATCCAGGCTGCCCTCCCATTGGAGGCAGCAGCCACCCTGGATGTTAATCTCCAGGTGGGCCAGGTCCCCCATGCCACAGATGCCCCAAGTGAGGTTTTCCTGTGCTGCCAGTCACCCCACCCATGGCCAGTGAGCTCGCCGATGGACCTGGCACCCTGCTGATGCTCTCTGTGCCTACTGACAGTGGCACAGTTCGCCCCTTTGCTTTTCTGTCATGTAAAAGCCTGTATGCCTGGATGGTTCACATCCACTATGCCCAGGTGCTGGCAGGCTGCCCTGATACACCGAGGTGACAGCACCTGGGGCCAGCAGATTCCCCACTGTCCCACCCGGCATGGCACACATTGTATAAGCCGCCAACCACCAAGAAAACTGATAACCTGCAGTGGTGGTTGCTACATGTCATCTTATCCACTGGCATGTTTGGGTCCTACTTTTACCCAACCACCTTGACGGCCTGACTCTTCTGCCCTAGGGGTGTTGAGGAGACCCTCTTTCATACCTTCATCAACTGTCTCCACCTGAGGTTGCTCTTTGTCACCCTCAAGCTGCTGCTCAAGACCACCTACATGTGTTTTAACCCATCCCGGGCAGCTGAGAATGGTCCTGGCTGCCTGGCCAACTTTTTACTGGGCTAAGATGGCCATCCTCAAGAGCCTCTGAAACCAGCTTGCTGGAACCAGCTTAGATGATGCCCTGAGGCTTCTCTGCCTCCTGGTGCAGGTGCACCTCTCGCTGGAGTTTAAGTATGCTGTGGTCTGGTGGATGGTGCCTGCCTTTGAGACATGCTCAGCCCTTGAGGGAGCACTGTGTCATGTGGAGGATGGCCATCTTAAATACACAATCTGATGTCATGACTGGTCTGGGTGACTGGGCAGGCTCGGTGTTAGACTACGGCTTCCAGCTTGTGCCGCACCCTGGACCCTCACCAGGCTGCTTTTTTGCTGTCTTTTTTGTGTGGGAAGTTGAAAGTGTTCTCACGTGTATAACTGTATAGGGCAGGGTAAGAATTGTTTATTTATAGATATGACCACGTGGCTGGCATTCCAACCACATACTAGCATGTAAGACATGATGTGGAATGTAGTGAAGGTGTCTGTCATTGTGTGATGTGATGAATACAATGACATGGTGTGTTCTGGTTTGATGGTAATTTGTTTGTCTCTGCTTTGTAAGCGGCCAACATTTTTGTATCCCTGAGCCCCTGAATAAAGTAGTTAAAAGTCGAAGTCCTTCCTTCCGTTCTCCCTTTCTTCTGCTTTGGACACTTTGGACCAGGCTGTCTTAGAGCTGCGTGGGGTGATCCTGAATGTAAGATTCCCTGCTTTCTATCCCTTTTCTTTTCTGACTCCCACCTGATTAAAGGTATCCTGCTTCTGTTTATCTCCCTTTCTCATTTTTTCTTGCATTTTCACCCTGTTTTTTTCTTGTTTTACTCTGCTTTCTGTCTCCCCACCCCACTTCTGTTTTATTTGTCTGCAAGTTACTATTTCACAGGGTTTTTTTCCTTACTGTTTCTTTTTCTTTCTTTCTCTCTTTTTTGTTTGTTTGTTGTGGGGACTTATCTTTTTCAATATTTTGCCTTTCAAGGAGTGCTCTTAATTCCCTGCTCTTTTCTTTTTTTCTGTGTCTGTTTTTTTCCCCCTAACCCTAATATCTGCTCCCTCCCCCCGGGCTCTTTTTGCTCCACCCCTTTCTCCCTCTCATTTAGTTTTTTTCTGGCTGCATTCCCAGACACTTATATCTGTAGTTAATATATACATCTTTTTTTTCAGGTTCTCTTAGATTTTAGCTTTTGAAATTAACACTGTCATAGCAGGAATGGCTGCTCCTACACCCAGTATCTGGCATGAGGATGCCTCTCAAGACCAACCCCTTACCTTGAGGATTCACACACCTCCCTATGTTGGGATCAAGGTCACCTAGGTGCCCTAGCTGGTCTCCTGGGACAGTGTAACATATGTTACGCAGGTCATGTTAACACAGTCCCAGTGTTTTATCTGAGTGTTTCCACCCTGGTCAACAAGGTGTGTGCAGAGAGCCTGGACTTTGTGAGCATATACTAGCTTGTCATGCCCCTAGACACCCAGGTAGTGATGGTGGTGATTTCCAAAATGCCCCCACATGTGACCGACTTGCTGCTCTTGGTTTGATGCTAATTTGTTTGTCTTTGCATTGTATATTAGATCTGGACCCCAGAGGGGCCAACTTTTTGTACCTTGAACCCCTGAATAAAGTAGTTAAAAGTCAAAAGTCTTTCTTTATTTCTTTGTGTTTTCAATATGGCCATGGACATAAGTATCTGCTCAGAGCTCTGAGAGCTTCTCCCTGTTTTGTAAGACTTTCTCCTTCTCTTGTTTTGTTTCCCCTTCCCTAAACAATCTGAATCCTTTCCCAATGTAGTCGCCACTTTTCATTACTTTTCCTACCTTTTTTCCCCTTTTCCCAGTCTTTTCTCCTGCAGTCACCCTTTTCCTCTTCCTCTTTTTTTCCCTCCTTCCATTCCTTTCCCTTCCCTGCCACATTGCTTACCCTCTAACTACCCTGGGGGTTAGTTAGTTTGTTTTTTCCAGTATTTTTTTCCCTGCTGGTAGAGGGCTGCCCATCTGCCACTCCTCTGGTTCCTTGCAGGCTTAACCCTTTCTTCATCAGAATGGCTGGAGGAAGCTCCCAGCAGTTCACTGCTGGGGCTTCAACCCCTCTGGACTACAGCTTTGGTCTTCAGCTTCATGCCTTCTCTCCATTGGAGTGGAGAAGTGCACTGCTACTGTGGGGTCGCTTATAGGTTGCAAGCATGTCCTCTATGCTGCCTGGGTGAGTTCAGTTCCCATTATCTTTCTGAGCTCCCCTTCTTTAGTGAATGAGATTGTGGTAGGAGGGGTGTTGGTTATGAGTACTTTTGCCTCACAATGCCTCTAGACACACCAGCTGTTCGTGTGTGCCTCCATTTCTGTCAGACGAGGACGTCAGTAACCACCTGCACCCTTATAGAATAGTTACGGGGCCAATCTGAAGACTGCCGCTTGGCAGCAAAGTGCATGATCTCTGGCATGTCCTGTCCTTTAAAAGGCAGCTGTTCATGCTTCTTAACAGGGAGGGTTGGAGTTTGCCTCTCTCCATGTCCTTCTGGATTAATAGGCAGCAGTAGGAGGTCTACCTCACCACTGGGGACACCTCATGTCTTTGCTGTGGTAGCAGGGCCCACCTGGTAACCCAATTGCTGAAGAAGAAGCCAGCTGCAGTGGAGTCTTCTGTGGCTGCACTCGATAATGGCTCATCCATCTCTGGCATAAGAGCTCCATCAGGTGGTGGGGAAGGGCCTTCCTCCCAGTCACCTCCTGTTTCATCAGAGTCAGGCAGCTCTGTGCTGTCAACTTGCCCCCCCCCCCTTTCACTCCCTCCATAGGGGAGGATTTGGCCCTTTGCTGCTGGGAAGAGCAAATCCCAGAAAAAGGTGTCTTCTAAAAAGTCTCCTTATCCTCTCAAGATTTCCCCACCACTTCAAGTTTCATTTCATTTCAAAGCTACTGTTCCATTTTGTTTTGTTATAACTGTTTCACTGGTTCAAGGTTTTGCCCATATGATATAATGGGGAAGCACAAAACTGCCTATAACTTTTTCATTTTTTGCCTGATTTGGATGAAACTTTCAGGGGTGGTAGGCACTTCTGAGGACATGAAGTTTGCAAGGTTTCAAGGATATAGGTTCAGGGACTTCTGGGAAACTACACCTCAAATTTTCAAAAGCAAAACTCATGTCACACGTGTGTATTAAGGCACAGCAGGGCAAAACTGCATGCATGATAGCCCCTGCTGAGGCCACAAATCCTGCTAAGTTTCAAGGAGATTTGTTATGGGGTTTCTGGGAAACTGCACCTCAGGGTGCTGATAAACAAAACTTGTGATATAGGTGACACTGTGTGTTTGTTAAGGTGCACCCTCACTGGCACTGGGGCCACTACACAACATGGTAGTGTGCCCTAATGAGGTCTCCTCCTCCTCTAAAGCCTCAGCCTGGTCCACCATGTTAAATGACAACAGGTAATACATTAGAAAGCAGCACAGTAGCACCAGCAGCATCTCAGGCATCCAAAACTATCACGGACTAGAGTCTTTCTTTCCTTTCTTGCAGGAGCGTCTTCTTCAGAAGATGCCAGAGAACTCTCCCTGCCAGCTCCAGCCCTTGGCTTAGATGTGCCCAAGTCCCTGTGTCCTTCCAGTCACGTGCTAGGGGTGCTGGTCTAAAGACATGGAACTAGCAGATAAGGTAATTCCTTTAGGCTAATTTAATCCGGTATTTTTTAGCAGACCAACTGAATAGTTAATTACAGAAATACTCTTAGGAAAATTTTTTGTTAAAAAACCTTAGTCAGGCTGAGGAAGCACCTGCAGTTGGTGTCTGTGTTTACTGTACCTGGATGGAAGGAATAGTAAAGATGTCAGAGGCTGGCTTGCAATGCAGGCAAGAAAGTCAGTCAGTGAAAATGGAAATGGAGGCACCAGGGGGTGAGGGACAGGCTGGGGTGGAGCAGAGAGGATTAGTAGCACACATAAAAGTGGAGAGAGATCAGGGCAGCTAGAAGTCTGACAAGTTGCAGTGTGTCAAAAATCCAGTCTCTATATTGAGTCCATGAGTTTCTCTACCTAGGAGGCTGATGAAGTGAAGTTCATAGGCCTGGCTCTGAAGCTCCTGTCCTCCCAAAGAACACCTGGGAGCAATAACTCTTGTGCCAGCTGGACTGCTGAAACAGCCTTGAGAGTTCCCTGTACTTACCCACTGCAGCAGTCTGGCGGGGGTGGGGGGTGGGGGGGATGCTGCATGGCTGTCACCTCCTGAACACCTGCAAGAGCTGGATGGAACTGCACAACAGTAGAGGCAGCTGTCCCTCTGGGCCAGCTGCCAGTGGGCTGTGGCTGCAGTTGGTCTTTTTGCATCACTACTGCCATGTGTACCCCCTGCCTGACCTTCTGGGCAGCTATCACCTGGAAGATGTTCCGGGTGTGGTGGCCTGCTTTGAACTGTCAAAGCATATCCTCCTGGCCCCAATTGGGTCTGTTGTCTTGACATAAATCAGATCAATGCTCAGGATCTCAATACCATGCTGTCATGCAATAGGGCATGACACAAAATTGTACACACACACACAAACTGCACATACAACACTATGGGTCCACACAGATGCACATATATACACAAGCAAACATGCACTTCAGAAGCTGTGTGTATTAACACTACCTTGCACTTGGGGGTAATTGGGGTGCTTGGTGACTAAGGGGCAGTTGAGGCCCCAGGCAAAGGAGGCCATGAAGCTGGTACAGGGAGAGCCAGACTTGGAGCTGGGAGAGTGAAGGCAGTGGAGGTGGAGGTAGGAAGCTGCAGGGGGAAGAACTGGCAGAGAAGCTGGAGAGATGGTAGGGAAAGCTGGGGTAGAGAGCTGGGAGGTGGAGGCAGATAAAAGCCATGGAAAGAAAGCTGAAAGCCAGGAGGTGGAAGTGATGGAGCAAAGCTAGGAGGTCTGGAGAGGTGGAGGTAATGGAGCAGGAGCTGGCAGAGAAGCTAGGACATAGAGGGAGAGCTGGGATTGGGAGCAGAAGGACAGAGGACAGAGGGACAGGAGTTAGACATCAGGTTGGGTCAGAGGTGGGGTCAAGGAGTGTGGAGATTAAGTGCAGCAAGACAAAGGCCAGCTCAGGGTCCAAAAATATCAGTTTTATTAGGCAGGCAACAGAATATACAGACCATGAAATTATTGGTTCCCACACTCACACACAAACTTACACAATGGTAGCAGGAGGGAAAAGGCTTAGTAGATGAATTGGAGTCAAGTTGGATAGCAATAGAAAGCAGGTCCCTTGCTTGGAAGGAATATGTGGGTGAGAGCTATCTATCCCATGCTGAGAGTTGATCCTCAATGGCCAGTTGGGGTATTCTCCAGCAAGGTACTGTCCAGAGCGTGTCACCAGCTGGGCCTCTGGGTGGATAGATGACATGACATAGTGCTGGTCGAGATGGAGAGCGCATTCCAAGGAGGTCACACTTTACCACACCTTTTATAGGGGCAAGGGCCAGTCCTGTTTAAATGAGGTCATGCAGTTCCAGGTGTCCTCATTGTCTGGTGCAATACAATGGTGGAGTTTCTGGTTTATATTTTGTTCTTTGTTTCTATGTTGCTGGTTTCTTGCAGGGTCTTTATCTTTCAAATATTGGGTCCTGGGAGTAGTTCTATGGTTTCATGGAGAGTCAATGAAAGCCAGTGGTCCAATCATTGATTTGATGGTCCAATATTGAGTTGACAGTCCGGTCACTAAGCAGGAGCTATTTTTAGGCCTGCTACCATTATGTCTTAAGCACCCTCTCATCCTCATTCACCCAGGAACCAATTTACATAGGAGAGGTAGGTATGAGTCATAGTTGCAACACAGTTACAATAAGGTATGCCCAGGCAGAGGCACAAAATGGAGACTTCACATTCCAAAATGAAAATGTAACATTACAAGATGGAGGGTTGACATTACTTTGGTTATGTTATAGGAACAGGCCTAAATCATGCAATATCAATATAAAACAGTAAAAATAAATAAAAACATAATAGGAATACAATATAAAACAGTAAAAAGTAATACAAAAATAACAGAACACTATTTACAATATAAAAAGGGGCTTGTCACCATAATGGATTACAAGAGCTTATCTTAACTGATGTATGACTACTTATAACTACTTATAAAGAATAAAGAGGTCCAAGAGGAAGTCAGAAAAGGTTGAGGAAGGGGAAGGAATGTATTTTTAAATTTTAAAAAAGATAAAAACTGGGGGGATTGCTACAGCTCTACCGTGTCAGCTCTGAGCAGGCAGGGTCCTGCCACTGGCCTCCCTAGCAAAAGTTCTGATGTTCCCTATTTGAAAAATGAAAAATCCTTGATTAAAAAACCCCCAAAGTCACTCTGTAAAATACCCCAAAATCCAAGTTGCTTCACAATTAAAACAAAACACCAGTATATATATGGAGAGAGAGAGAAAGCGAGAGAGGGGCAGCTATCAGTCAAGCAATGTTTTATTGATATATGTACAGTGTTAAAGCAATTTCAAAGCCTACCAGTGTCTCTATCATCATCATAACATGAATTATAAATTCCTGTATGTTTTGCTGCCCCCCCCCACAGGGACGACAGCCCCCCAACAGGGGCTACAGCCCCCCAATAGGGCCTACAGGTCCTCAATAGAGACTACAGTGCCCCCACAGGGGTTACATCCCCCCAATAGGGACTAAATGGCCTCTGTAGGGGCTACCACCTCCCCTGCAGGTCCCACATGCCCCATCCCTGTTTTCTCCCCCACCTCTCTGGCCCCATCTCCCACTCCTGCATCCCCCTAATGGCTGCCCCAAACAGATCCATCCCCACCTGCTCCCCCATACCGCACAATTGCTGCTCTCCCCACTCCAGCCTCCAGTACATTATTAAAAAAAAAAAAACAACTCTACTCACAGCAGAAGCAAGGATTCTGGGGCCTCCTGGCAAAGCCCTCACAAGCAGCACAGGGCAGCAGGGTACATTCTGGGGCCTCTGTGGCTGCCACCCAGCCGCACACTGTGCGGGGAAGTGGGGGGCAGTGACCTCAATGGCAGCTGCTACAGCTGGTGAGTTACTGAAGGGTTTGTTTGTTTGTTTTTAAATTGTGGGGATGCTGGGGCCTGGAGGGGCAGTGATGTGGGGTTTGGGGGGCAGGTGGGGGATGGGACCAGGCAGAGCAGCCATGGGGGGGCACAGGGGGCAGGTGGGGCCAGGTGAGACAGTGATCAGAGGGGCTAAGGGGGGCAGGTCAGGGTATGGCTGGACAGAGCAGTCATGGGGAGGCTTGGGGGCAGATGTGGGGTGTGATCCAAGGGACTCAGGGGGCAGGGAGGGGGTGGGGCCAGGCAGGGCAAGGACCAGGGAGCCTTGAGGGGCAGGCAGGGCCAGGTGGAGCAATGATTGGGGGGCTGGGGGAGTGGGTGGGGCCAGCAGGTTTCCCCCATGGTCCTCCAATGGTCCTCCCCTCCTCCCTCCACCAGGTCCCCACCCCCAACCTACCAGCACTGGAGCCTAAGTCCAGCTTCCTGCAGCTGACATCCTGCCTGGCCTGCACTGGCAGGCAGCATACTTCAGCACCAGGGAGAGGGGCAACCATAGAGATGCTGTGGTAGCAACCAGAGCATCTCTCTGGAGGACACAGCTTCCAGTTGCCTTAGGGCACGGTCCAGGACCATGTCCTGCCACACTTTTATTTGCTGTGTTTTTGGGGGTGGGTTTGGCCACCAGATATCCAAGGACCTAATTTTGCCCCTGCACTGAAAATCTGCAGCATGGGGAATATTTTCTGGTTCCCACATGTGCCTCTTGCAGCATCTCAAGGGGCTTTGAGTCTGGACATTGTCAAGGTGTTAAATGCTTTCTTTATCCCTATTATTCTAATCAACCTATCTTTTTGCCTTCCATTTACAAACCTTTCTTTCTGAAAGAACATTCACAGTGTTTGAGGAAGTAGGCAGTTGCTTCCCTGAGCCAGTTAGTCTTTAAGTCCTAGCTTAGGCCTGATTTAAAATGGCTATTAACCTACTACCATTGAAATCAGTGGGAATTTTTCCAGGAGATGTTTCTTTAAGTTCAATTAAATTGTTCCAATTTTATACTGGTATAACTGAGATCAGGACATGACACCTGATGTCTTACAATTTGATATGCCCAGAAGAGAATTTTATAAACTGGACTAAATTAAATTTTAAAAAACTCTTCCTCTGAAAAAAAGAAATGTCCTTTTTACATATGAGGTGAAATTATAAGGCTACAAGACTGTCTTATTTAAAATTTCAAAATGTTAATCTAAAAATTAAAAAAGCCTAGCAATAATACCTCACAGGATGAGCAGTGAGACAAGAAAAATTTCCAATTACACTATACAGAGAATTCATTTTCCAAATGAAGCATCTGCTGAACAATTCTCCTCAAATCTAGGAAACTAGGGAATTAATGAAGATAGAAAATAGTAATAAATATTAAGATACCATACCAGAAAATGAGGCAGAAATCCTCAGTCAACAAACCAGACTAAAAGACATTCATAGTTTATAACTGAGTAGGAGTTTTAATGCAATACATCACCTATCTAGTTAAGTCTATCAAAAATCATGTAGAGGATGATCTAATAAGAATACTTGATTCATGCATAAATGCATCAAAGAGCATGTAGTTCTTTTTCTCTTCTCTTTTGTGAATGACAAGTGCCTTGTATTTATTGCACACATAGCTTTTAAATGCCGTGGAACAATACCAAATCTAGTAATAAAACTTCATGTCATTTACATTTTGCCCTGAAAAGAGCAGTAATAAGATGTGCACAGTATGGTTGTGATTAATATGCAGCAGAGTAAACCTCATATCACTATTTTAAACATGGCAAAGATATACAAAAAGTTCTAATGGAAGAACTGAAGATAGAGACACAGCGGCTGATGAATAGAAGATATTTTCAAGATAAATCGCCATTTTAGAGAAAAAGTAGATAATAAAATTACATGATTTTTCACCACAGAATTATCAAAATAAAGCTTTCTATCTTTACTAAGCTGACAGTGCTATTACAGCTCTAAACAGGGTATAATTAAACCATCAGTTTTGTGTGTGGTAAATCCAGCCTATCAGTCTATGATCCTGCATGTTTAGTTTATTACTTATTTTCTTTCAGGAGCAGTCTCTTGAAAGCCAAACAGTAGCAAAATCTGGCTTATTTTGATTTTTTTTTTCTCCTTTCATTTTACAGACACATTTTAGAGCATTTTGCAAAGATATATGTCCATAATAAATGGTTAAAGCTATTTATTATCATAAGTTATTAATATTAAATAGTGATTATTTCATTAATAGCAGTGTTATACTACTATTAATAAAAACAATCATTGTTTTATGATAGAATATAGACTGGCCTTCATTGTACAAGTTACTATGAGTCATAACCCACCTTACCTCTAAGATGTATCCATTTACTCATCATCAGGGATCCTGGCTTTATCTGAGAAAAAAAATCCCCATTATCCAGATATAAAACAGTAACCCCAAATCCACATTTGTCCATGATTAGCAGGACATTTTCAGTGCCTGCCACTTTAAAAGGTCAGGCAAACTGTTGAGCCACCAGCAGGTGAGGGTCAGGGCTAATGGCTGAGTCAGCTGACCCAGGTGTGGCTAGGCTTGATCAAAGGAGTCACCTGATTGAAAGGGAGTCTCCTGATTGGAGAAGGGCTGGGTGTAATCAAGGTATAAGACCAGACCCTGAGAGAAAAGTAGGCTGTAACATCTTTAGAGCTGCAGCCTTCCAGCAGGAAGGCTGAAGATTCTGAATGTTATCTAGGTAAATGATATCTGGAGGTTTTGATAGGAACTAAGGGGATGAAAGAGGTTCCTGGGGACCCAGTGTGGAGTCCAGATCCCTGATATGGGGGCTGAGAGTCTGTGACCTGAGGTGAGGGGCCTGAGAGTTTGTGGTGTGAATGCAGAGGGGCCTAATTTGAGATCACTGATCTCAGATCAGGCAAACCCTAGGAGAGGGGCTGAAAGTCATGGGGCCTCTTGAGGTGAACCATTGATAGAGGGTAGGTTAGGTCCTCTTGAGAATCCAGATGAGTCTGGAAAGAGACAGGCCTAGTGACAGGGGCCTAATGAGAGACCAGGTGAGTCCTGGGAGAGGAGCTGAGAAATAGTGGGCCTGATGAGGAGCCAAGTGATCCCTGAGAGAGGAGCTAAGGGTCTGAGAGACCTGGTGGAGGGTCTGGGTAAACCCTGTGAGTGGGACAGAATAGAGGATGCCTATTGAGGGGTCCATTTGTGCCCAGAGAAGGAAAGGGCTTTGTAACAAGACCTAGGGAGGGCTCCAAGCCTGCAAAGAGAGGGAGAGTGACACTTGGAGTAACCTAAAAAGGTGGACCCACAGAGATGAGGGGACTGATGACTAGAGGGCTGACCCTGAGAACCTGAACTGGCCTATGCTGGGGCCAGGGGCTAGGAGGGACCAAAGGGTGAGAGAGCCCACTGTGAGAGACAGCCAGAGCTGGGAGAGCCTGGAGTCTCAACTGGCCTGGAGACAGGTCCCGGGCCTAGGAGAGACAGAAAGTTCCCTGGTGAGGGCCACAACTGAGAGAGATAGGGGTCAAGGGACATGCAGCTGTGGAATGATGATGGCTGGTGGGTCTGAGAGTGTGATGGGGCTAGTGATGGAGGGCTCAGAGGGTAGAAGATGGCTGCTAACTACCAGGCTGTATGACTCTAGCTCCAAGGAGTGGCATTGGATAACTAGGGAGAGCCCAGAGAAGGGTGATAGAGCAGGTAGGCCAGAAGACCAGCCCTGAATAAAAACTAAAACTGCATCCTACTGGAGTTGGTTAGTGTGGTGGAGCTGCCTGTGGTGTGGCAGCCTCCAAGAAATGCCATGCCTGGCTCACTGAAGCAAAAGGTGAGGATGGGGCTCTGGAAAGCCTCAGCTCCTACTGCTTTGTGGGTGGCCTCATGGAGGGGAAAACCTAGGAGAGCACACCCCAACAGAAAAGCCCTTGATGTGCATCTAGAGTCCCAGTGAGAAGCCACAAAAGGGCCAGGGAAGAGCAAGACCATTTGAGTCCAAGGGGCCAGGGAAGACAAAGACCATGTGGGTTCAGAGGCCCATTTAGGAGCCAGAGAAAGCCAGAACCATGTGACTTCAGAGGCCCAGTTACAGGCCAGGGAAAGCCAGAGCCATGTGGGTCCACAGGCCCAGTGATGGGGCAGGGAAGACCAGGACCAGGTGGTTTCAGAGGCCCAGTGAAGAACCAGAGAGAGCCAGGACCATAAAAGTCCAATGGCCCAGTGAGTGGTTGGGAATAGAGTACAGGGCCAGATAGGGCCAAGGTCCTGGAGAGTGGCAGAAAATACAGAGGAGCTGACAACCTAGAGAGAAGACTAAGAGAAACAGAGATGTCCAGTCACCTAGAAAAAGGTTAGGTGAGGCCAAGTGGTCTGAGGGCCCAGAGGGCTGGAGGAGAGATCAAGGGGTCTGGTAACTGGAGAAGGGACAGGAGAGGACCAAAGCATCTGAGAGCTGGGGTGGAGTTCAGAAAGTCCAAGGGGCAAGAAGGCCCCTAGATAAGGGCTGAATCAGTGATAGGCAGAGCTTCTGCAAGCATGTCATCTAGTAGGCATGGGGCATGGTGT
Organism: Crocodylus siamensis; assembly: GCF_052110815.1. Classification (NCBI taxonomy): domain Eukaryota; kingdom Metazoa; phylum Chordata; order Crocodylia; family Crocodylidae; genus Crocodylus; species Crocodylus siamensis. Next base: position 330,053,144 of record NC_143395.1, read on the forward strand.
AAGTAAGGTATGGAGCCATGCAAATGACCCACAAGTCCATGACCATAATTCAGGTGGAATTCAGATGTGTGACACACAGTAACAACAGTATGTTAATGCACATCTAGACATGCCCACAATGCCTAATATGTAGGCACTTTGCCTCTGGTAAGTGATCCTAATTAATAGGGTTAGATATTTTGGCCTTACACTGAATTGGTGAGACCAGAAAATCTTCATAGCTGATCCAGACTGCCTAGAAGTTAAGCTGGATCAAGTTGGGATTGATTACAGACAGTCAGGAAATGCAGAGCCCAGGGATGTGTCTGAACTCCCTCTTCCCAATATGACTCAGGCCTAAATGGGAGGTGTTACCAGCATATAGGAATTCAGATCATTCAAAGACAGGGCAGCAATGACTTTAACATTATTACAGCACCTTTCACTTATCAAAATGGGGGATAGTGGTGCTCACTTTTTTCTCAATAAACTAACAGCATGAACATTTTCTCAAGGAGTGAAAGATTAGGGTTCTAGCCCTCCTTCAAAATAAAGGAATTCAAACCCACATATCCTACTCCCAACGAACATGCCCTAACTATCAGACTATGGGCTAAGCTGTATGCTCCCCCAAAAACCTGTTTGAAATTGTATCACTCAGCATATCAGAACATAATTAGGAGAACAAACAACAGGGAGAGCCAATGAAGCAGGCATTCTCCTGGGAGAAGGCAGCCAAGGTTTTGTGGTTAAAACCAAAGACTGCCTGAAGTAAAATGCCTAATCTGTCCTGGCAGCAGGCAATAGACTTCCTCCTTCCAGAGGAGGGCCACAGAGTCACGTTACCTTATTCTTTGTCTTCTTCTGGGCCCTGAAACACTGTACTTTTGGCTGACTAGTGGGTGACCTTTAATATGAGACATGGTCACCCAACCTAGCTCTTTCCCCTAAGATTAGGGGAAAATATAGATTTAAATGTCCTTCATGGAGGACTGGTCTTCCTTCACAGAGGACATAGAATGTAGATATCCCAGGCCATGTGTAGATTAAATGAGAGGAGTGTGTGCACAACACTTTAAAATGGGCTAAATGCTTTTGCACTGCTTTAATGGTGTTGGTGTTTGCATGCCTTGGTCATGTATTGTGCATTAATTCCAGCTGCTGCAAGAAATTTGGTGGTGTAATGCACCTTAAATGACTTGGGGTGTAGCAAACTAAAACTCCTTCAAGTAGTTTTTGTTTGCTGCCCCTATAGCCGCAGAGCAAAGCACTGGACTCCATGCAGCTCCACAGCTCTGCAGGAAGCCCTGCAGGCAGCCTGGCAGCAGCCCAGGAAATCAGGCTCCACCCAAGAAAAGCAGTGAACCTGATCCCATGCACCATGCCCAAGCCTGCCTGCCTGCCTGAGCTGTGTGCAGGCTCGGTGCTTCCGTCCATGGCTGCGGTACCCCCTGGAATCACCTAAACCAAGTGCCTGTGGGTGGGTGCTGCTGCTGTGGAGGGAAGCACCAGTCCTCACTCCCCACAGCCCAGGGAGCGCTCCACCCATCAGCAGCTCACCCTCCCCTCCCCACCAGAGAGGCAGGTAAGTCTGTGGAGTGTGTGCAAAACATGGGGGTTTAATCTACCCTAAATGGAAGCAGGGTTTTTTAAAATCCACTGCTTCAATTTAGGGGCCCCATTTAATCTACACACACCTCCAGTTTCTAGACAAGTGCTCTTGCCATTAATATTCTAGTTAAAAGGCTTTCATTATTACTTTAACAATATTTTATTGTGCTGCGTGTACATTCTCATTTTGAAAGTTTTGCTCAGCATAGTCTATCCAAGCTTAAAGAACTGAGGTCTAGGCAGATTTTTCATGTCTCAGCACTGATATGGATTTCAACAAAAGTTAGGTGGGAATTAAGGTCTATTTGGCCAATAAGATTTTCTTCTGAGCATGTTCATTATCTTCTGTGTAGGTCTACCTAGAGGTGCTAAGAAATCAATGTCAAAGCAATTTTGTGGCCAAACAGTGCAATTATCTAAGATTACACTTTGTGATTTAGATTTTAAATTCTTCCTAAGTCATTTCCATACCTTAATATGTTCTTCAGATGTTGACTAAGACTTGTGCAAAGCAGCTAGTATTTGCTTTGGATTCAGATTTGGCCAATTTGGGGGACAGTGATTTGATTCAGTGATTTTAATCACTGTCCTGAATTGATTTCAGAGTGAGACGCACAGGTAGAAGCCTGTTGCACCCCATCGAGCCTAGGGACCCCCAGGACTCCCCAGTGGGACACTTAGACCTCCAGCACAGAGGTAGGTGGGGCCCATGGCAGGGAGGGAAGGACCCCAATCCCAGACAGCTGTGGAGCAGCTGAATCCAAGCTAGGGAGGGATACACACCCTCCCCAGCTCTTACTTCATCCAGCCCCCAGGCAGCCATGCAACCAAAGCCTTGTGAACAGGCCACAGAAACAGGTGTGCTTGTCTTCCCAACATGTAAGTTAGGGCAGTTTGGGCAGGAGGGTGAGCGGGAGGGCCCAAGGCCCTGATTGTGAGCCCTAACGGTAGGCAACCACAGTTAGCCAGACTACCACCAGTAAAATGTGGATGGGCATGCACCGCAACCCAAGGGTCCCTTTGAGGTCTGTGGCCCCCCCGTCTGGATCCTCAGAGGCCCCCACCCATATGGAGCCCCTGGATCTTGGCTGCAGGGGCTGCCTGACACACTTTCAGGCTCTGGGGTCCGAGAGCATGGACACTTCCCCTTGTGAGGTCTGCTGTCTTTTGAGGTCTCTGGCATACCAGCTGGAGGAACTCCAGGCCACAGTCCAGAGACTGTGTGCCATTAGGGATTATGATCAGGAGACTGAATCCTACTACCAGGCCCTTCACCCTCTGGAAGCAGAGGGTAGACCAAGGTCACTTTCCAGGACAAGTGAGGACTTGGGGCCTCCCATGCTGTCCACCCAAGGGGTTGGACCAAAGTGATCAAGGGCCCGAAGGCCTGCAGCACCAAATTCCCCACCCCACTGGAGCTTTGCAACTGGTACAAACCTCTTGCAGCCCCAGTAGAGCCTGCTAAACTGTCAGCTCTGGTAGACAGCACAAGCTCAACTATAGCGACCTCCCCCGCTCTCCATAAAACAAAACGCAGTGTTTGTCTTAGGAGATTACATCCTAAGTGAGGGGGCAATCTGCTGCCCAACCCCTTAGCTCAGGAAGTCTACTGCTTCCTGGGAGCCCATATCCAAGACATTGCAGAGAAGATCCCTGCACTCCTCCAGCCCACTGACCACTACACTATGGTTCTTATCCATGTGGACACAAATGACAAGGCTCAGAGCATTCCCAGCCATGTCATGAAGTGCTACAGGGATTTGGGAGTGGGGATAAAGGGGTTGGAGGGGCAGGTGGTGTTTTCTTCAATCTGCTCTTTGGTGAGAGAGGCAGTGAGCTACTGGGAAGGGACGGCCTCCACCTCTCTGCTGGGGAGGGAAATCTTCTCAGCCAGACTGGCTGACCTGCTCCACTGTGATTTAAACTAAGCCCATCAGGGGATGATGGGACTACTACCACTGCTGGCCCACTGACCAACCCTTGCAAAGCCAGCAGGCCAAGGCACTTAAAGGAGCCCACTCCTGACCCAGCCCTGAAAGGAGCTGTAGGCAAGGCAAGGGCCCCTAACAGGACACTTGCCTGCTTGTACACAAATGGCAGGAGCTTGGGGAATAAGCAGGAGGAACTTGTCCTCCTGCTTAACAAATAATTATGATGTCATAGGGATAACAGAGACCTGGTGGGACTCCACCCATGACTGGGTGCTGCCAGGCAGGGTGGGGCAATCCCCTCTGTCCCACACTGCATTGGGATCCCACACTACATGGGAAGCTGACTCCCCAACCTCCTGCCACTCCCCCAGCCCCTCCCCCCCACAGCTGCCCCATCTGGGACAGCTCCAGCCCTTTAAAAAAAAATAGAGAAACCCCCAGACTCACCATTCATGCCAGTGAAAGGGCAATCCCCACTGCCCCCTCCTGCCCTGCCCCACGTGGGGGGTTCTTCACAAGCTCCTGGAAGCCCTGAGGCTGCTGCGGGAGTGGTGAGTCTCAATGCTTTTTTCCATTTTTTTCTTAAAGAGCCAGAGCTGGCCTGGGCATGGCAGCTGTGGCGGGGCTGGGAGAGTGAGTGGGGGGGGGTCAAGGGTCTCATGGCAGAGCCTCCCATGTAGCATGGGGCCATGGGGGGCAGGAGGGATTGCCCCCCACCACCTGGCAGCACCTGGTGAGCACCTGGGCTTTTCTTTAAAGGACCAAGAGCTGGGCTGCCATTAGGGCTGCTGGGTGAGCAGACAGGATATGGTGGCTGGTAGGGTTCACCCCATGGTCCCCTTCCCCAACCACCCTCCTCTGCCCCTAGTACCTACCAGCTTGGAGTCAGCTCCAGCTCCCTGCTGCAGCCACCAGGGACTGCATGAATCATCAAAGATCTCCAAATCCTTTCTGAAGATTTGGAGAGCTTTGAATCAATTTGGATCTTTCATGATTTGATTCAGAGTTGGAGATTTGGCCACCATATTGGGCCGAATCTCCTCTGAATCAAATCATCACCTGAAGTTTTGCACAGTCCTACAAGACAGTCCTACAAGACTCACAAAACTGATACAGAGAGGGGAGCACAAGGAAGCAGTGAAACAAAATTGAATTGCCATCGTATGAAGGTTTTATTAGTGTGAAATTAGCATGCTCAGCCAGCAGACCAAGGCACTTAAGGGATCCAACCCCTGCCCCAGCCCTGGTACAATCTGTGGGCAAGGCAAGAGCCCCCAAGGGCACACTTGCCTGCCTGTACACTAATACCAGGAGCCTGGGCAACAAGCAGGAGGAGATCATCCTCCTGCTCAGTGCAAAGAATTATGATGTCATTGGGATAACGGAGACCTGGTGGGACTCCACCCAGGACTGGACCATGGGTATAGAGAGCTATACTCTGTACAGGAGGGATCGTGTTGACAAAAGGGGCAGGGGTGTAGCTCTTTATGGGAAGGAAAGCTACATGTCCCTGCAAGCTGATGTTGGTGACCAGCATGGACAGCCAGAGACCCTCTGGGTAAAAATTCGTGGGGAATACGGCACAGGGGACATGGTGGGAGTCTACTACAGACCTCCCACTCAAAGTACTGAGCTTGACCAGGAGTTCACCCGGGAACTGACTGAGGCCGCTTGCTTCAGGACCTTGGTTGTCACGAGTGACTTCAATTACCTGGACATCTCCTGGGAAGATCACTCAGCAAAATCTGAGCAGTCGCAAAGCTTTCTCTCATCTGTGGATGACCTCTACCTGACTCAAGAAGTCTATGGGCCAACGAGAGGCAAAGCGCTGCTCGACCTGGTACTGGCTACAGGGGACGACCTAATCGGTGACCTAGTGATCGATGGGAATCTGGGTGACAGTGACCACGAGCTGATCACCTTCACCATCCACTGTAAAGCTGGCAAGTCAGTCAGCAACACAGAAGTCCTTGACTTCAGAAAAGCCGACTTTGACAAGCTCAAAAAGCTTGTCGGTCAGGCCCTTAGGGACCATGACCCCAGGGAGATGGGAGTTCAAGAAGAGTAGTTGTTTCTCAAGGAAGTGATCCTCAATGCACAAGTTAAATCTATTCCAACATGGAGGAAACGCAGCAAGAAGGCACAGCAGCCTTCCTGGCTCTCCAGGGACCTAGCGGACCTCCTGCAGCTGAAAAGGAAAGCCTACAAAGGATGGAGAACGGGATTCACCTCCAAGGAGGATTATTCTGCGCTGGTCCGGTCCTGCAGGGAGCAAACCAGGAAAGCCAAGGCTGCAACTGAACTCCAACTAGCTTCAAGCATCAAGGACAACAAAAAGTCCTTTTTCAGATATGTGGGGAGCAGGAGGAAAAGCAAGGGAAATATTGGACCCCTGCTAAACCAGATGGGGCAACTGACAACTGACGCCCAGGAAAAAGCCTATTAAATAGGTACTTTGCATCAGTCCTTCATCAGTCCCATGGGACGCCCATGCCTGCTATGGGACAGGGAGATCCGGGTGATGGGGATCCCCTACCCTCCATAAATGCTGACCTCATGAAGGAACATCTTAAGAAGCTGGATACCTTCAAGTCAGCCGGCCCTGACAATCTGCACCCCAGGGTACTCAAGGAGCTGGCGAGCGTCATAGCCTTGCCCCTGCCATGGATCTTTGAAAACTCCTGGCGCTCTGGTGTAGTGCCCAAAGACTGGGAGAAGGCCAATGTGGTGCCGATCTTCAAGAAAGGGAGGAGAGTGAACCCTGCTCCCATTAGCCTGACTTCTATCCTGGGGAAGATCTTAGAAAAGTTTATTAAGGAGGCCATCCTTGATGGACTGCCCCAGGCTAACATCCTAAGGGATAGTCAGCACAGGCTTGTTGTGGGTAGGTCTTGTTTGACCAATCTCATTTCCTTCTATGACCAGGTGACCTATCACCTGGACGAGGGAGAAGAGATTGATGTCATATATCTTGACTTCAAAAAAGCTTTTGATCTGGTATGCTACGATCACCTCTTGGCCAAGCTGGCCAGTTGTGGCCTTGGCTCCACCATGATCCGCTGGCTGGGAAATTGGCTCTGTGGTCGGACCCAGAGGGTTGTCATTGATAGCAGTCACTCATTGTGGTGCCCTGTGACCAGTGGGGTCCCTCAAGGCTCTGTCCTTGGACCTATACTGTTCAACATCTTCATTAATGATGTGGACATTGGAGTCAGGAGTGGACTGGCCAAGTTCGCCGATGACACCAAACTGTGGGGCAAAGCATCCATGCCAGAAGATAGGTGGGTGATCCAGGCTGACCTGGACAAGCTCAGCAAATGGGCGGACGAGAACCTGATGGTGTTTAACACCGAAAAATGCAAGGTTCTCCACCTTGGGAGAAAAAACCTGCAGCATCCTTATAGGCTCGGCAGTGCTACGTTGGATAGCACTACAGAAGAAAGAGACTTGGGGGTCATCATTGACCAAAAAATGAACATGAGCCTGCAATGCAATGCTGCAGCTAGTAAAGCGACCAAAACGCTGGCTTGCATCCATAGATGTTTCTCTAGCAAATCCCAGGACGTTGTACTCCGCCTTGGTGAGGCCGCAGCTGGAGTACTGCATCCAGTTTTGGGCTCCACAATTCAAAAAAAGGATGTGGAGAAGCTTGAGAGAGTCCAGAGGAGAGCCATGTGCATGATCAGAAGTCAGGAAAACAGTTCTTACGATGATAGGCTGAGAGACATGGGACTCTTTAACCTGGAAAAGCATAGGCTCAGGGGTGATCTGATGGCCACCTATAAGTTTATCGGGGTGACCACCAGGATCTGGGGGAACGTTTTTTCACCAGAGCGCCCCAGGGGATGATTAGGTCGAACGGTCACAAACTCCTGCAATACCGTTTCAGGCTGGACATAAGGAAGAATTTCTTTACTTTCTGAGCCCCCAAGGTCTGGAACAGTCTGCCAGCGGAGGTGGTTCAAACACCTACATTGAACACCTTCCAGAGTAAATTGGATGCTTATCTTGCTGGGATCCTATGACCCCAGCTGACTTCTTGCCCTTTGGGCAGGGGGCTGAACTTGATGATCTCCCGAGGTCCCTTCCAGCCCTGATGTCTATGAAATCTATGAGATAGTAAACTTAATTGCTAAGAATTTGCAGGAAAACTGTTTTGAAAATGTATATCTTATATTTAATGTACATTTAATTTTTAAATTTAAACTCATATTTAATGTAATAATATTACATTTAATTATTTCTAAAAACATTAGGGTGATTTTACAGAGGAGTAGGTTGTAGCCATGTTGGTCTAAGGACATAGGCAGACAATGTTCTTTGAGTAAATCTGATATCTTTTACTAGACCAACTCAAATAAACAGAATAGTTCTTCTTAGCAAGCTTTCAGATAAAAATATCCTTTGTCAGGCTGAAAAAGCATCTGCAGTTGCATTTTACTTTAAATTTATACCCAAAAGCTTGCTAAGAAGAATTTCCCCAACTATTTGATTTGGTCTAATAAAAGATATCAGATTTACCCAAAGGACCTTGTCTGCCTTAGGGCGATTTTTGCATTCTCAGGGGCCACCTCGACATGAGATGTTGACTACAAAGTTGCCCAATAATACTGTGCAGTAGTGTCATGTGGCAACAGCCTTGATGCAACACTACTGTACAGTACTATTAAGCTACTGTCCAGGAGCGTCATAAAAAAGACATTCACCAGCACTACTGCATAGTAACTGAGGTTACTGTGTGTCACACGTGCAGGACAGGATACATGATTGTGAGATTGTACATTGGATACTATTGCACCTTATCTCTAGTGCAAGGGGAGCCAAGGATCACTATCCTCGGCTTCTCCTGCACTGGCTGTCCCACAGCTATGACCCCTGCATTTGACAGGGATCAGCGGAGCTCAAACCAAGTGCATTCTTCCCCTCACTGACTTGGCAGTGAGCCCAACAGTTAACATGGGCTATAGGGTTCACAGTGGGAGCAGCACTGAGAATGCTGCCCCCAGTGTCAATATAGTCAGCTGTGGAACTCACAGTGAGAGCAGTGGGAAGAACACTGCACCCACTAAGTGCCTTCTGTGGTGCAGGCTATCAGTTCATTATGAACTGGTTTATTTCCTTTATTTCTCTTCTGCCACAGCTTTGATGGAATCAGGTATGGAAATAAACACAGTCCTGAGAGACAAAGACGATATTGCCTCTGCGATTCAGCAAAATAACTATTCTGCACAGTTATTATGTCTCTGTTAGACAACTAACATCTTGGAAATATTTAGTTCCCTCTCTTTGGGAACCCTCACTTCCTTGGTTGCCTGCCCTGTTCTCCTCCACACAGGTTCAAAGCAAGTGGCAATCCTGTTCCACCTTGTATTTTCTACTGAGATCAAAATGTGGGCTTCTCTTCCCTTTGTTAATCCTTATCCACTCTTGTTTCTTTCTGTTTTAGGTCCCTGGGAAGGTACCAGATGTCCCCAGGTATCAGACTCACCAACTCATAGATCTCTGTCATCACCTCACTTCAGTTTCCCAGGTAAGTCTCTCTCTGGGACTCCTATAGTCTCTCCATAATTCTTCTGGGTTTCTTCCTTCTTCTTTCAGGAACTAATTCTGGGCTCTGTTCTCCTTTAAATCCTCTGGCCATCTCCTGTATCTCTTGCAGCCAGAACTCTCCCTTCACTCTCTCCGCACACACAGCTCTTCATTTTTGTTGTCATCCAGGTTCCTCTCTCCTCCATCTGGGTATCCACACTCCTTTCTCTCCCTGGGATCATTGCCAAGTTAAATTATGTTTCCCTTCACTGCCCTAGAGTCCTGTGACAGGGCAGACTTATTTCCCTGTCACACCCAGCCAGACCAATGCACCACTGGAAAGTGAGTGTAACTCTAAGATGTCACCTTCAAACTTATATCTGGGGCAGGATGTTGTTATGTGCTCCATGGTTTGATCAGGGTTTCCACAGACATAGCCAGGTGAGGTTTTTAGGTGCCACTTGTACATCAGGTGTCCACACTGGTCATGTCCAGTGCATATCCTGTTAAGGGTTGTTCACCTGAAAAAGGAAATATCCTTCTGTGAGTGTCCATGCAGAACAGAAGACTGATTCATGTTGGGCTGAGTGGATTGCAAGACCTGGTGCACAACACCTGGCAGCTAAAAAAACACATTACACCCAAGTACCTAAAAACTGCAGGTATCCTCTTTCTCTCCTATCTGCAATTTAAATTAAAATCTGCTGGACAAAGGGGCTCACTACACACAAGTTGTAGCAACATCTGGTGGATAAAGGGGCTTACTACACAGAACTGAGTCTATTTCTGTTTTCACATGACTTATCCACAGTCTTATCAGTTTCATTCCTGGAGATCCAAACTAAAATGCATCAGGATGTGTTTTACTTTGAATTGCAAAGAAGACATTTAAATCACAAAAAACAATAAAACAAAAACAAAACTGTACATGAAAACTGTAACACAGTTAAATTGCAAAAAAGGGCAATTTTTGTCATGTGTACAAGGCCCACATAGAGCAATTAATGCCCTGAAAGAGACAGCATAAAGGTTAAGGATGTATGAATATATTTGCCGAAAAAATAACGGCAGATCCAAGAAGAAATAATAAATGATCTTTCAAATGAACCAGGTGTACTCTAAGTTGAATCTCTCTGACTTTGACAAGCCTAGTACTTTAAATGACCTATCATAACTTTCCCTATCATTCCAACTACTGAGTGAAAGGAATGATGACATTTGTGGACATCAGATGATAGGTTATGTATTCTGGGCCTGGGTGTTTCTTTTAACTTTGCTGGAATGTCTAAAATTTTGACAAGAAAAAAAAGTTTTGAAAGAACAAATCATTTCAGGAGACGTGCAGTATTTCAAGCATAAAAGTGTTCATCACAAATGTGAAAACATATTTTCAGGCAACTGTGAAGAGACAGAGGGGGTAAATTAAGGCAGGAGAAGGGTCAGAAGGAGAAAGAAATGGAGCCAAAGGAGAGCAGCAATTTCAGAGCAGCTGTTCCATGATGCTGGGGCAAGCCATGGAGAAAGAGGGCAGGGCCAGAGCCAGAGAGAGGCGGAGGCTGGAAGACAGGTGCACAGCCAGCGTAAACAGGAGGGAGAGCAGCAAGTGATGAGAAAAAAGCCCGGTTGGAAGGAGAGAGAGAGAGAGGCAGGACTCTTGGGGAGAGAGGGAGACAGGCAGGACTCAGTAAACAGAGAAGCCCTAAAGAAACAAGAAACAACAGAGGTAACCTTTGAGAAAAGGAGAATAGGCACAGGAGAACTCTGCTCCCTTTTCGAGCATATCGGGACTGGGGCATGGCTGTTGTGCACGATGTGTCTAGGAGTTGTTCAGACAAGTTCATAGAAGAAAAAAACCACAAAAGTCATAGAGAGAGAAGTCATTGCAACTCCCAAGGAAGAGGGAGCATGCCTGCAAAGAAAGAAAAGAAAAATAAGAAATATAATTCAATACAAGAAAGACAGGATTGTCTTAAACATTATTGATAAGCTGTGACTCAGTTAAGTTTATATCCAAGCAGGTTTCTGTTTAAGTTGATGTTAATGTTTAACTGATGCAAAGAAGTAAAGATAGTCTTGCAAATAGCAAGATGATAATAGATGTGAATTTGAACATTGACAAATAAAGGACATTGCAAACCAGATTTGAACATCATAAGGCTGTAATTGTAAATTGATAGTCGACACTTTAGACACGTCACAAAACGAAAAGGAAAGAAAAAGTGGAAGCAAAGTTGCTTTCTTAGATGATCCACTCCCACACGACAGATTGCCAGGTATTATGATGGTAGATAATAATTAACATCTCCCGACTTCTAACATCATATAGTAATCAAGACATGGCAGGAAAGAGTCAGTATATACTGTTATAATATCAGACAGCGCAATCTGGTCTATGGAAGCCTAGGAGAGTGCACCAGGTTAGATACTACCACCTCCACAACAACATTTTGGTATTTCAATTTACACCTGGAACTAATAGTGTGAAAGTTCATGAAAAGGGGAGAAAATGGGAAAATAAGTTATCCACAGTATTTCTTGTCTCACAGAAAAAAAGTCTGTACAAGCTTTAACCCATAAACTTGGCTGATTAACTCCCTCCTCCCTCTCCCCTAAGTATTATACTATTTACAGTGCTTCTTTCAGGCCTAGAGGCCAACCTATGCAAATTATTTTCTGTCTGACATGCAAGTAGTGACCTTTGATGAGCCTACCTGGAGCTACTTCTTTTATTCATGTGTATTCAGGAGCTGTAGTCCTTGCTTTCTTTGTTTCTGTTTCCCTTGTGTTCTATTTTTTTTTGTGGGGGGGGTGTTGAATGCTGGATCATATTTTCTCTTCTTTTCAGCCTTCAGCACTCTGATGTTGGAGGCATAGCAAACCCTTCCCTGATTCCTGAGATTTTTCAAATTTTCTATCTGACCCTCATGTTTCTTGGCTTCTGATGAGAATAATCTAGTCTGATCTTCTGATTCTGAGGTAATGTGTGTCACAACTCAAAGAGCTTGGTCAATAGGTCTTAAATGGATCAGGATGTCTTCTTTTGCACGCTGGACTCCATCTTGAGAAAAACTGGCAAAGTGTATATTCCCTCACACCAGTCCTTACCTTCTATAACCACACTTACCAGGGTTTATGCAAATTCTACGCAAAAAAGATCTGCTGCAGTGAGTTCTTGATGCAGTTAGGGAATGAGACAAAGAAAAATATTCCTTTTTGAGCTGCATTTTATTCTCAGTATACAAGTGAGCTTTATCTAATGCTGGTCTACTCCCTATTTATTTGAGCTTTCTGCTCTTCCCATTTTATTTGTCTGTCTTAGGACTTTGTCTTCATGTTTATGCATGGAGGCAGAAAGGGATCTTGGAGTCATTATTGACTCCAAGATGAACATGGGCTGACAATGAGAGGTCACGGTTGGCAGGGCTAACCGGACCTTGTTGTGCATCCATAGGTGCATCTCTAGCAGGGCCAAGGAGATGATCTTCCCCCTCTATGCAACACTGGTCAGGCCACAGCTGGAGTACTGCATCCAGTTCTGTGCGCCCCACTTCAGGAGGGATGTGGACAACATTGAGGGGGTCCAGAGGAGGGCCACCCGCATGATCAGAGGGCAGCAGGGCAGACCCTACAATGAGGGACTGCAGGACCTGAACCTGTTCAGCTTTCACAAGAGAAGGCTGAGGGAGACCTGGTGACAGTCTATAAACTCACTAGCAGGGACCACCAGGGCTTGGGAGAGACCTTGTCCCCCTAGCACTCCCTGGGGCAACGAGGAATAATGGCCACAAGTTGTTAGAGAGTAGGTTTAGATTATACATCTGAAGGCACTACTTCACAGTCAGGGCAGCTAGGATCTGGAACCAACTTCCAAGGGAAGTGGTGCTGGCTCCTACCCTGGGGGTCTTTAAGAGGAGGCTTGATGCCTACCTAGCTGGGATCATTTCAGCCCAGTTTTTTTTTTTTTCTCCTGCCCTGGCAGGGGGTCGGACTTGAAGACCTATAAGGTCCCTTCCGACCTGACTTTGATGATTCTATGATTTATCTCTGCAGAACATAAGTACCTTCCAGTTTTATTTGTTTGGCAATGGTGAAGAGCCTCATTAACCTAGTAGACTCTCTTTCTGGATGAAGGAAAGTTCAATTATCCAATTTCCCTTTAATTTAAAATGGAGGGTCAGAGAAGGAGACTCAGTATTGTAGTTAGGATACAATAGCATCACCATTTGGAGAAAAGGATATTATGCAGGGGATGATAGCAGTTTTCAATTTTTTGAAAAGCTGATATAAAGAAGAGAGAGAACAATAGTCCTCCCTTGTCTCATATAAGTTAAAATGCAATGAGAGATGCAGGTTAAAACTGAGGGAATAATGAAATGAACAAACAAACAAACAAAACCCAACAAACAAGCAAAAACTTCCTTATCCTGACAGAACGGTAGGACAGTAGAAGAAGCTATCAAGGGAAGCTGAGGAATCTTCTTCATTGGAGATTTTCAAGAAGAGGCTAGATAGGCATATGGTGGGGATGATGAAAGAAGAGCACATTTGGCATTCATGCAGTATGTACATTCATTCAAATGACACTTTAGGTCCCTGCCAACCATAAGATTCTATGAAAATGTCTCCATATTCATTCCTCAGTGGGTATATGTAGCTCTTTCCACTGTTCTGTTTCAGGTTTTATTGGTAGTATCACTATTGTTCCAGGTCTGGAAACAGAGTGAGGATGCAGTAGCCAATACATAGGAGTGAGCTTATGCTATTATTCAGGAAACACGTGTAACCTGCAACAAAACAGAGACTCATCTGTCAAATCATAAATTTCTGTCAAATATTCAAAGTAAACAATATAGAATCAAGTAATTTTTCACCTCATCTATTTTATTTCTAGTAGTGCTCTGTGTTTTTTGTAACAAAAGGACAATTGTAGGTACACTTTTAGATGGAAATGTGATGTTGAGTTGAGGGTGCCTTTCTAAATCCTGAGAGTTTGGAGGTGGCCACTTAAATCATATGCTAAAATTCACAAAAAATGGTTATACAGTGTAATTTCTTTTTTCCCCACATTTGGTATTCCTGCTAAGCCTGCAAGATTGTATCCCTCACATTTCTTTGAAGCAGTTCTTCTGTTTTTCCATCCAGAGTCATATTCAGGAGCAGAATCATGGGATGTCATGATGGGATGTCATGACTGTGTTCTTCTTACAGAGGAACACAGTCAGTGGGGAAAAGTGTAATAACATACATTACCTAAATTCTGAGCTCTGAAGCAGTAGAAAAGATACACAATATAGTACTGGGATTATACTAAAGCAGCACTCTGTTTTACAGTGGGCAATTCTGCACATTCATTAATGTGCCTTAGTTAGTCCACATTTACTTCAGTACTTGCTTAATGAAGTATTAACTAAATGCACAGTACCTACACTTCCTGTGCAGTAGCACCAGCACACATTTTTTTTTTCATGATGGTTACTATGCAGTAGCTTATTTCCTAACATACCATTGGAAGTTGAGAACTGTAGTGCAACTAGGATGGGGCACCAGCCCCAGGTACCTTCTTAAAGGGTGGAGTGGAGTGAATGGGGGCACTATGAGTGGCCCCCAGGAAGATCACACTATTGCCTATCCTTCAGCTTCAGGAGCCAAAGCCTGTACTGCTACAGCAGCAGACCCACCAGTAGCAGTTGCCACCTGAGTGAGGAAAGCACCAGGAGGAAAACTCTGTTTCTCCCTTTCCCCCCGCAGCTATCCAGTGGCCAGCATAACCATCTCCATTCCTTCTCAGGCACTTTAAAACTCACCATACCCCTTCTTCAGTTCCTTAGTTCTTCAACGTCTTTGGAATATCTCAACCTTAGTTTCCACTGCAGGAAGAAGACTGGGTTAGGCAGGGCACCTGGCATTCTTGAGGCAAAAATTATAGCCTTTTGATTCATCATCTGAGTGATTTGTCTTGTCATTGGGAAACCTATGATTCATTGGGACATACAATACTACCCTTCATTCTGCAAAAATTCCACTATTTCAAACACTTTGTTTTCCACTGGGACGAAAAGCTAGGATACGGGCTTTTTTTTTTCAGATTTCAGAATGTTCTGAGGTAAAATAAAATAAATGGAAATATCATAAAGAGACATCATTGTGGTCTTCTGAGGGACATGGGAAGACCGCAAGGCGCCATGTTTTGGATAGGGAGAATATCCTTTGGAGAAATGGTAGTACGACTTGAAATCAAAACTGCTTGATGTCTCTGACATGAACTCAAACTAAAATATCACATACTTGATTATCAAACTGAAATGAAATGTTTCATATAACTTTTTGCCCAGATTCAAGAAAAAAAAAATCTAAAATAAATAAATATCTAAAATATCTAATAAATACACATAAAAATTCTACCAATATCCTATTAATGGAAATGGGTTAATTTTTATATATTTTTTATTTTTACAATCTAACCTAAGTGTTTATAATTTATGATGTTGCATTACTTCAAATTAATGTATAGACAGATATAATCCAGTACATTGTGGTTTTAAGAATTAGCTGGCAGGGAAGTCAAATACTATGCTTGACATGTTATATATATTTATTTGACAGCTTACATTTACCAGAGTTATTGTAATAGATACTGAAGTTATTGCAATGTTCTTCTAACAAAAGTGTATAGATACTGTGCAGGGCTAATTCAATAAGGACAAACCTATAACCCCAGCCATTCTCAACAGATAGCCCTCTTTGTTAAGTGACCACTTTAAAGTAATATATGTAGTGCAGTTTTGTCTAAAGTACACTAGTGGATGTCATTTGGTAAGAAATAGCTTCATCTGCTTTATTAGATAATCATTTTAGACATATTTCCATGATTAAAATGAATTAATATATATATACCAGTGGTGTTTCATTTTAATCATGGAAAAATGTGGGTTTGGGGTTCCTTTTAAATCTGAAAATTAGGGATTTTTTTATCAGAGAAAACCATAAACAAAAACAAACAAACCCCCCAAAAAACAAACAAAAAATCCAAGTAAAAAAAATCAAAGGAAAAGAAAAGGAGGACTGATAGTTAAAGGAGACAATTAAAAAGAACATGCACTTGTTGAAAACAATGACATTTTCCCTGTTTTTCTCAGTGTCCTAACAGTCTTTAAGAGAGATGGGGGTACATAACTGGGTCCCTCTCACTCCTTCCACTCCATAATAACTTTTAATTAATGTAAATATCTCTGTCACATTATTTCTCTTGTCAGCAGAAAAGATACATAACCATATTAATACTGTTTTATGAAGCATCAACAAAGATAATAAGTATTATTAGTACTTTTCAGAGATGCCTGGTCCCATAAAATGACAGATTTAAATAATTCTGTGTGTAATGGTAGTTGCAGCCATGCATTTTAATGCTGAAGTTTGAAAAGTGCAGGGGTCTTGTTTTAAATCCACTCTTATGGCTGCTTTAAAAATACATAGGAAAGGGGGATATTAACTTTAATTACTAATATCATCGGGGATAGAATATTTGTATAACATATCAGTCTGATGCATAAAAACATGCACACAATCTGCAATATTACACAAATGAAATATGTGCTATTTCCCATGGATAAATACAGGTTTCCCTTTAGTCATGAATATAACATTAAAGCTAATGAGAATTAAATGTGTACATGTGAAGGAGGAATAGATAGGTACACCAAACTTGAAAATAAACTACTTTCTGATATTTTTTCATCTATTTTTTCCTCCAAGTTGCTTGTATTTTTCACCATCACACTCGTATTTTAACATTTTCTGCAATTTATTTTTAAAGTTTTACTTTTGCATCTTTTTCTTTTTTGTTGTCACTGCCATGTGAAAAGAACAGCAAAATATTTCAGCAAAAGAAGATTAAGGAATTAGACCAGTCTTGTATCATGTACAGCTCTTACTGATGGGAACTGAACTCAAATACACAGAATTTGATAGCTAACTTACATATCCACAGAGCTGGATAACTTTCCTTAGTCAACAAAACTAAAGCTGAAGTCATCAGGAATTTTTAAAGTGATAGAAATAGAAAACATCAGTTATATACCATTTAATACCAATAAATGATGTTCAATACCAGTAATCTGATGTTCACTACCAATAAATATAAGGTAAAAAACCCACAGCATACTTATAGGGTTGGCAGAGCTACACTTGCTAGCACCACTGCTGGAAGAGACTTGGGAGTCATGACTGACCACAAGATGAACGTGAGCCACCAACGCAATGTTGCAGCTGGTAATGCAAAAAACCCGCTCTAGCTTGCATCCATAGATGCTTCTCAAGTAAATCTCAGGATGTCATCCTCCCACTGTACTTGGCCTTGGTGAAGCCACAGCTGGAGTACTGCATCCAATTCTGGGCTCCACAATTCAAGAAGAATGTGGAGAAGCTTGAGAGAGTCCAGGGGAGAGCCACACACAATCAGAGGGCAGGAAAATAGGGCTTATGAAGAGAAGCTGAGAGCCATGGGACTCTTCAGTCTGGAAAAGTGCAGGCTTGGGGGGGACCTGGTGGCTGCTTATAAGTACATAATGGGTGTTCATCAGGACCTGGGAGAACGTCTATTCACCAGAGCGCCCCAAGGAAAAACAAGGACCAATGATCATAAACTCCTCCAAGACCATTTTAGGCTGGACATAAGAAAAAATGTCTGAGCCCCCAGGACCTGGAATAGACTCCCTCCAGAAGTGGTGCAGGTCTCATGAGTCTTTGGACTCATTCAAGAAATGCTTGAATGCTTATCTTGCTGGGATCCTTTGACCCTAGCTGACTTCTTCTAGGTCCCTTCCAGCCCTAACATCTATGATATCTATGAAATATCACCTAATTTTTTTTCTCTCATTTCAGGATTGATTTACAATTGCACTGAATTGCTTTTTTTTTTTTTTTTTTTTAATGCTAATTCCAGGATTAGGCACCTTTGAATCACATGCTTTGCTACTGGAGACAAACAAATGCAAGTCAAAATTGTCTATATCTATGCCAAAAGAGTGTTTCAGTATTTTATATTTGGATTTCATTATTACCATATTTCTTTTCCTCTCCTGCATATCCAATATGGATTCTCTCATAAACCATAAGGACAGGGACATCCTCCTCTCAGGAATGGCACACATTTCTTTTTATATCACATTTGCTAAAATGTCATACATTCTTTTGGCCAGTATCTTTGCCATCAAACATAAGTAATGTTTAAAAGCATTATTGGCTTTCAGTTGTCTAACACATTTTGGTTTCCTTTCTTGAATTTCAAAATTACCACACCTTCTGCAAAATCCTCCCCATCTCCCCACCCTCTATTATTTCCCTGTATGTCTCCATTATATATGCCCCAAGCTATTGCCAACATTTTTCATAGCATTTTACTAGAAGTCAATCTCTTTCCAGTGCCATACCTGTCTTGCCAGCTTTTATGCAGTCTGCCACCTCTCTCATACTTAGCTTCTTCTCCAATTTGTTGTCACTTTCCATACTCTACTCCTTCCTTTATCCCCTCAAGTAACACCTTAATTTTCCTAATTTTAGGCAGAGGGAGCAAAAAAATTGCGGGGGGCTGAGAGCATCCATATGATTCCCCCAGCAGGTAAGTCTGTGGGGGGAAGGAGTGGGGGGAAGGGAAAGGGCCATGGGAGGAACAGTTTGATGGGCCTAAGGTGAGTAAGGGAGTGGGGCACAGGCATGGGAAAGGTCTGGGGTGAATGGGCCAAGTAGTGGGATAATTGGAGCCCAGGCAAGACACCCAGGGGCACTGGGGGTTTGTACCCCGCCATGCCGATCTGTGCATGGGTTGTAGGTGGTTGCCACTGTGCTGCTGCCACTGAGGCTGCCTCTGGAACTCAGTGATGCCATGTGTGTCCGCTGCCAGGTGGGCAGGGGGCACAGTGCAGCACAGTGACAGGATGCACATGAAATTGTGCAGTTCCCAGGGAAGTTGCAGCAGTGTGCATAGCCCAGTGCACAGATCAGGCGGGCATATGTCTCCCAGGCCTCCACCAGGGTGAACACAGTGGCAGGAGCCCCCTGAGCTGCCTGGGCTCTGATTGTCTCACCACATAGCCCAGTTGGGGCCCCATTCAACCCAGCCCTCGCCCCTGCTTCTGCCCCACTCCCTCCCTCACTGCAGGGGCCTCAATCTGCCCCGCCTCCCAACCCAGCTCTTTCCTCTTCACAGAATAAATTGATACTTGCCTGCTAGTTCTGGGTAGCCAGAGATCCACATGTGGGGCTGTGATTCTGGTTGCATGCATGCCCCTCCACACCCCTGCTGAAGCCACTTGAAGCCCATAGCTGGGCTGCCTTGTGGCTGTACCTGCTGACCCATGTAAGGGGTGCTGAGCCCCATTACTTCTGGCCTTCCACCACCTATGGGCACAACTCTTTGTAAAACTCCACTGCCATGTCCAACACCTTTTGCCCTCTCTCCAACATAGCTTCTTTCTTCAGGTCCCACTTCTTTAATGTCCTTCTTTCTTTACCTCAATTTTGCAAAAACAAATAGTTATAACATCTTTTCCCCCTTCTCCATCCAAGGTGTTCTAGTCAGAAAGATTTTCTCATTCATTTTCCTTCTGAACCATTCTTCAGTCCATCACTTTGTCTTCCAGTTCTTCTTTCACTTTTGATCCTCTTACTATCTCCTCTATTAACTCCTGTTTTATGGCCTGCAGTTCTTCTAGCTCCTCCATCCTCTTCTTCACCTCTCTTTCAATAATATTTCTGAAAAATGTATTTGTTCTTCTCTTCATCATAGTCCACCACTCCCAGATGCTTTTGTAGCATCTCTTCAGAGTCCTGCATCCTTTATAAAGTTTCACATATTCTCAACTGGTCTTCTCATCTTGTGATAATCGAACATTTAACTTCCACATTTTTACCACTATCTTTGCTTGTTTCTAAACTCACTTCCATTCTCAACATCCAGTGATCACTGACTGTTGCATCTAAAATCTCATTCTTTCCAATTCCTAGTCCCATTGACATGAAAACAAAATCAGTCCTTGATACCTGCTTCCCAACTGGTTCCATTTTTTCAGTCACCTTCTCATATGCAATTTAAACCTACTTCATTTATTACATTAATCAGTACTTTTGATGAGCTGTTTAGCTCTTCCTCCCCTCTGTCCCCTCTCCTCTACCCCTACTCAACAATGACACTGAAATCCCTTACCAGAATTTGCTGCATACCTCTACCTACATAGAACTTTAATTTCATAAACAGGGTGATCCTTCCTTATCTTTCAGCTGGCAAGTATATCTTAAAAATCTCTAACATTTCCCTTTCAAACTCCATCACCATTTATTTCAGTCTCTCTTCTACAATCGTTTGCACTTGCCCCACCTCCATTTCTTCACTTTTGAGCAAAATCATGACTCGGATTTATTTAAATCTGCTCCCATACACCACAATGGGCCATCCCCATCTCTTTACAAAATGCTTGAAATCCCTCCCCCATTGGATTCCACACATATGTAAACATATTTTTCCACTTTTACCCCACTAGTGGTATAATCTTATCCCTTCTCTTCTTGATAACACAGTTCTGACTTCTGACTTTTATAGGTTCAGTACAATCATGCTTTCCCATTCAAATTTCAGAATCCTAGCACTTTACAAGTCTTCTATTCTGCTGCTTGACACTTTCAGCTCTAATCCTCCCCTTTTCACATTGCCATAGTCTTTACCAGTTGATTTTTTTAAGAAAAGTTGTCTTTCCCACTCTTCCCTACTTTTCCACTTCCCCTATTTCCCTTTTCCTTCTCCATTAATATCAGATCACATTAGCACCAATGCACTTTTTGTAAACCTGTCTGCTTCCCTCCTCCCTGTTGGCACTAGATTTATGCCGGGGTACTACTTTTCTCTGCTAACACCACCATCCTCCTAATTTTCTAATAAAAAAAAAGTCACCCCAAATCCACATTGTTCCATTCATATGAATTCATATTTATTCATCATCTCTGTTCTTTTTCCTCAATTACTACTGCTTTTATTTCTAGGCATAGATTACCTGCTGCTCTATCTCTTGTTTCCCTCCATTTCCTTACTCTTTGTGGGTCTGCCTTATTCCTCCCACTAGTCTTCTTCCCTTCAATCAGTGTTTCCTTCCTCATTTCTGTCTTCTGACCTCCTCTCCTCTTCTCCTGTTCTTCCTGCTGACTGGACTCTTCCCTCATGTTTTTCTTCAATAAAGCCTCCTCCAAAACCACCAATACCACCACACCTTTCTTTTCTACCTTGTTTCATCCCTTCTTTCCCCTTCATCCATCCTCCATCAGACTCAATCTTTGCTTCTGTTCTCTGATTTGTTTGTCATCTCTTGGTCTGCTTTCCCTTCCATAATTGTCACTGCCCTCTACAAAATCACCACTGATATTGTTCCAGGCTCCAAAAACTCATCATCCTTTTCCATTCCAGAGATCCATCACTTCCCTCCATAGAACTGCTAGCATCAATGTGGTAAGTAAACCAGGACTCTGCTTTGCCAACTACACTTGAACCTAGCCAAAGGTGGCTGAGAAACCATGCCACTGATGGGAACCTACCACAAGCATAGGCCCATGAACCCCATCAGAATATCATGTATAGGAGTGCCAATCTTGCTCAGTTCTCCTCCTCAGTGCTGACTCATATCCAAATCATTGTGAGCTAGTACAGTGAATACATTTCAACTTCCTCTTCACTCCAGAAGTTGAGCTATGGCTTTATTTTCCATTTCCAGTCATTCCTGTTTCTTCTTCAGCCTCAAATATCCAGCAAACATCACCACACAGGTCCCAAACTGGTTCACCCAGAATCCCTCTGTCAGTCCCTCTCTCAGCCTGTTGCATATGATTAGTGTGTCCTCCCTTCCTCCCCCTCATGAGATGGAACCAGACCAGGATGCCCTGCACTTCACCTGTATATACATATTTGGAGGATCCAGGACTCATGAGAAGAATACACAGTTCCACTCATTAGGAGTGATGGCAGGGAGGATTAATTACCATGTGGATCTTTTATGTGGAGTATCTGAAATACACAAACATATTGAGCAGTGCTGAACTATGGGCTCACCATTGCTTGAAATAATGTTGGCTCTGATGGGGCCCAGCCCAATGAGCCATATGGTAAATCATTTGCCATGCATCCACCAATGGATTTAGAAGTGCCTGAAGCCCCAGGTGGGGATGGAGGATGTTTGCTGGTAGTATGGCCACATATGGTTCTTGAATGGCTCATGGATTTGGACTTGGTATGGCTAATTTGACTTGGGACAAGAAAAAATTTCCTTAAAAAACAAACAAACAAAGCAAACAAAATAATCTATGTAGGTACAAAAGTACTGTTTTAAAATGTGTGTATGGAGTACCAGTGCTAAAACTTGCAGAAGTTTCAAAGAACATTAAATGCATCCATTTTGGATGAGCTAAGTCTTTAGGTACCTATACTAATTTCCCTACATGTAAATTTCTACAGGTATGTTTATTTCAAAGTCAATGTTTTCAAATTTGTCCTCACTTCCATTTTATCAGGGATAGCAAGTTCTGGCAGAAAAGGGAATATGGAAGGCACTGTAGGAGGAAACTGTAGGGCAGAAGGCAAGGGGACTACCTTACATCACCAGATGTATTTTCCCTGCTGTAGCAGTGGGAAGGGAATACCTTCTAGGAAAACTTACAAAAATTAGATTCTGTATCTGGAAAATTACAACAAATTTTTATTTTTTTTCTAGATATAGAAGCTAATTATTGCAAGGCCCCCCTTTATATTCAGGGTTCTATAATATTCTAGTAAATACAGTATATTAGGATTATTTGGTATACTAGTAAGATATTGTGTTCAAAACTTATGTAAAAAATTTATATATTTTGTAAATGTGGACTCTTCCTAGGCCCTGAATTCTCTTTTCTGGTGGTAGATTAAATTCAATTTAAGGATATCTGTAAAAGAGTAAACAGCAATGTGATGAAAAGAGCTGGGAAAAGCCGCTTCCGGAGCTATTACTATATAAGGATAGAAGCTCCCGGAAAGGAAAAGAAAGAGGAGATGGAAGTCTCAGAAAAAAATAAAGAGAGAGCTTCTGAAGGAGAAAGGGAGGGAAAAAGAAGAATCCCCCGAAGGTAAGTGGGGCGGAGGGCCTCGGCACAGCTGAGCCGGATCCGGAGGGGAAGCCCTCCGGGTCCCATATAGCTGAGCCGGTAGGGAGCCGCGCTCCCGAGCCGCGCAGCGCGAACAGAGTGTGCAAACAGGCGCGCTCTGTAAGAGCGCGCCGGCGTTTGCGCAGGCGTTCGCGCCGGCGGGCGGGCTGGGAGGGCCAGGAGTGGGACTCCTGTACGGGTAGGACGTAGACACCACACAGGTCTACAAACAGCAGCTTAGAATGGTGTCTACGAGGAGTGCTGCTAGGGCCTCTGCCCAGGGGGACAAGGCTAACCGGGGCTGGTCTGAGGCCTCCACCCAGACCGAGCCCATGGGGAAGCTGATGTCCCCCTACCTCCCGGCTTGCGGGGGATCCCCAGCAGGGCCGGGGGGGGCAGAGATTGGGAGCCCCCACACCTGTCCGGCAGGTGCCCGGCTTAGGGCTCTGGAGGCACAGGTGAGGGAGCTCCGGGAGGAGGTTAGCAGGCTGAGGGGGATCAGGGAGGCGGAGGAGGAAATTGACAGTTATTTCCTTTCCCTGCAGGACCAGGCACCCAAGGAAGAAGCAGCCCAGGGAAGGACCTCCACGGCAGAGTGGCAGACGGTCACAGCCAGGACCGGAGCGGCTCGCAGCGAGCAGGTACAAGCTTCTCCAGTCCGACTGGAGAACAGGTACGAGGCCTTGGCGACTCTGCAGGAGATGGAAAGGGAGGAGGAAACCCTTGGGCAGGAAGAAATGCCACATTCTTCACATTCCAAACAGATCAAGAGATCTGAGAGGACCCAGAAGAGGAGGAGACGCGTGCTCGTCATAGGCGATTCCATCCTGAGAGGTATGGAAGGGCCCATTTGTCGCCAGGACCCTTCAGCACAAGAGGTCTACTGCCTGCCTGGAGCTAAGATTCAGGATGTGACGGAGGTAATCCAGGCCAGGATCAAGCCCACCGATTACTACCCCATGGTCCTTGTCCATGTGGGTACTAATGATGCGGCCAGGAGAACCCCCGATCACCTGATGGCAGACTACCAGGCTCTCGGCAGCGTGCTGAGGGAATTTGGTGCACAGGTGGTATTCTCTTCCATCCTACCAGTGAACGGACGTGGAAGACGGCATGAGAACTGCATCCGAGAGACCAACTGGCGGCTTCGGCAGTGGTGTCTCGAGGCAGGCTTCGGCTTCCTGGACAATGACCCACACATTACAACGAGGGACATGCTCAGCTGGGATGGGCTTCACCTGTCCCCCAAAGGTAAGCGTGTGTTTTCTTCCAGGTTGGCGGATCTCCTCCGGCGGGCTTTAAACTAGGCTCGTCGGGGGGAGGGGAAGATGAGGGTGGGGGAGGCTGTGGACCACCAAACCAGGTGGCACCCACAAGGACAGCCCAGCCTGAAGAAAGAGAGCTTTGGGAACGTGAAAGGCAGGGGGTGGACAGCAATACGGCACAGGTAAGGAACGGGAAGGTTAGGGACAAAAAGCCCTTTAGGACTTGGAGCGAGGGGGTAGCAAAAGCACCAGTCACAGGGCTCAAGTGCCTATATACTAATGCTAGGAGCATGGGGAACAAGCAGGATGAACTAGCGCTCCTGGTTGCACTAAACGACTACGACTTAGTGGGGCTGACGGAAACCTGGTGGGATCCATCCCACGACTGGGCGGTACATATTGAGGGCTATAGATTGTACAGAAAGGACAGAGTGGGGAAAAGGGGGGGAGGGGTTGCGCTCTATGTTAAGGAGCAATATACATCAACCCTCATCAAGACAGAATCAAAGGATGAGGAAGTAGAAGGACTGTGGGTTAGGCTACATGGGGGGCAAGGAGAAAAGGATTTGGTGGTAGGGGTCTGCTACAGACCCCCACATCAAGGGGAAGAAATAGATTTGGGGCTCCTGAGGCAACTCTCAGAGACCATAAAAGCTAAAGAGGCGGTGGTCATGGGGGACCTAAACTACCCGGACATCTGCTGGGAGACACAGACAGCAAAGTCCCACCGCTCACGCAGGTTTCTAACCTGTGTACAGGACCTCCACCTGACGCAGGAGGTACATGGTCCCACTAGGGGGAATGCCTTACTGGATCTGGTATTGGCAACGGGAGATGACATAGTAGGGGACCTACAGATCAGTAGCCATCTGGGGGACAGTGATCACCTAAAAGTACAATTCAACATAAGGCGTCGAGTGGGTAAGGTAACCAGTAGGGTGAACGTGCTGGACTTTAGGAAAGCTGATTTCAGCAAACTCAGGCGATTAGTGAAGGATGCACTGCAGAGTAGTAGTTTTGAAACGATGGGAGCCCAAGAAGGGTGGCTGTGCCTTAAGGAAGCTATCCTTCTCGCACAAAGCGAGACGATCCCCGTGCGAGGTAAAAGAGGGAAAGGGGCCAGGAGGCTTCCCTGGCTGACCAGAGAAATCCTGGGGAGACTAAGGGCCAAAAGGGGAGCACATAAAAAGTGGAAACAGGGAGAGATCACCAAAGAGGAATATACCTCTTCTGCTCGTGCTTGTAGGGAGGCAGTTAGACAGGCCAAAGCTACCATGGAGCTGAGGATGGCAACCCAAGTAAAAGACAATAAGAAATTGTTTTTTAGATATATAGGGAGTAAAAGGAAGGCCCAGGGAGGAATAGGACCCCTGCTAAATGGGCAGAAACAATTGGTGACGGACAGAGGGGACAAGGCTGAACTCCTCAACGAGTTCTTCGCCTCAGTGTTCCCAAGTGAGAGGCATGACAAGTCTCTCACTGGGAGTGTAGGGAGGCAGCAGCAAGGCACCAGACTTCCATGCGTGGACCCTGAGGTGGTGCAGGGTCACTTGGAGGAACTGGATGCCTTTAAGTCGGCAGGCCCGGATGAGCTCCATCCGAGGGTACTGAAGGCACTGGCCGACATCATTGCAGAGCCACTGGCGGGAATATTTGAACGCTCGTGGCGCACGGGTCAAGTCCCGGAGGACTGGAAAAGGGCCAATGTGGTTCCCATTTTCAAGAAGGGGAGGAAGGAGGACCCGGGTAACTATAGGCCAGTCAGTCTCACCTCCATCCTTGGCAAAATCTTTGAGAAAATCATCAAGGCTCACATTTGTGAGAGCCCGGCAGGACAAATTATGCTGAGGGGAAACCAGCACAGGTTCGTGGCAGGTAGATCATGCCTGACCAATCTAGTCTCTTTTTATGACCAGGTCACAAAACGCCTCGACGCAGGAGGAGGGGTGGATGTCGTATACTTGGACTTCAGGAAGGCCTTTGACACGGTATCCCACCCCATACTGGTGAACAAGTTAAGGGGCTGTGACTTGGATGACTGCACAGTCCGGTGGGTGGAGAATTGGCTGGAGGGTCGCACCCAGAGAGTCGTGGTGGATGGGTCGGTTTCGACCTGGAAGAGTGTGGGCAGTGGGGTCCCGCAGGGCTCGGTGCTTGGACCGATACTCTTTAATGTCTTCATCAGCGACTTGGACGAGGGGGTGAAATGTACTCTGTCCAAGTTTGCAGATGACACTAAGCTATGGGGCGAAGTGGACACGCCGGAGGGCAGGGAGCAGCTGCAAGCAGACCTGGACAGGTTAGACAAGTGGGCAGAAAACAACAGAATGCAGTTCAACAAGGAGAAATGCAAAGTGCTGCATCTAGGGAGGAAAAATGTCCAGCACACCTACAGCCTAGGAAATGACCTGCTGGGTGGCACGGAAGTGGAAAGGGATCTTGGAGTCCTAGTAGACTCCAAGATGAACATGAGTCGGCAGTGTGATGAAACCATCAGAAAAGCCAATGGCACTTTATCGTGCATCAGCAGATGCATGACAAATAAGTCCAAGGAGGTGATACTTCCCCTCTATCGGGCGCTGGTCAGACCGCAGCTGGAGTACTGCGTGCAATTCTGGGCGCCGCACTTCAAGAAAGATGCGGATAACCTGGAGAGGGTCCAGAGAAGGGCCACTCGTATGGTTAAGGGCCTGCAGGCCAAGCCCTATGAGGAGAGATTAGAGAAACTGGACCTTTTCAGCCTCCGCAAGAGAAGGTTGAGAGGCGACCTGGTGGCTGCCTATAAGTTCGTCAGGGGGGCACAGAAGGGAATTGGTGAGTATTTATTCACCAAGGCGCCCCCGGGGGTTACAAGAAATAATGGCCACAAGCTGGAGGAGAGCAGATTTAGATTAGATATTAGGAGGAACTTCTTCACAGTTCAAGTGGCCAAGGTCTGGAACGGGCTCCCAAGGGAGGTGGTGCTCTCCCCTACCCTGGGGGTATTCAAGAGAAGGTTGGATGTGTATCTAGCTGGGGTAATGTAGGCCCAGCACTCTTTCCTGCTTATGCAGGGGGTCGGACTCGATGATCTATTGAGGTCCCTTCCGACCCTAGCATCTATGAATCTATGAATCTATGAATAATAAATTAGAACATATTATAATAAAATCCAAGACGTGGCAGGCCGGATAATCGGGCTACTAACAGTTCTTTGGAAGATTATATGAGGATACAGAGACATCATAAGGTCCACCATCGCAATATGGAAGTAATCATCAGGGATCCTGGTTTTCTCTGATTAAAAAAAATAAACTCCCCAATTTTCAGATTTAAAAAGTAACCAAAAAATTTACATTTTTCCATGATCAAAATGAAACACCACTATAAATATATTATAAATATAGCCTATATCTGTTGTGGAGTTTCATTTTAATCTCAGAAAACTGTGGATTTGCATTAGTTTTTTAAATCCAAAAACCGATATATATTCTTTATAATATAAAGATATACTATCTATCTATCTAGCTATACTGATACATATTGCTTTATATTGCAATACTGTGAATTTAAAGAAACAACTGAAGTGGCAGCTTCTTGGAATCATAAATGTGTATCAAAGGAGTACTAAAAAGGGTATCTAGTATTTATGAACTTTTAACATCCTTTTTTTCATTTTAATACAATAAGTTTATTTTAGAACTTGTAAAAAATATGGATTTTGTTAAAATCTTCACAAGGCATGAGCTAAATCATAAAGATGAAGTATAATATTTCTCTAAAGCTTCCGTATTCATGAGTATGTATTTGAATTTTCTTATTTTAATCAAGTAAGTTTCATCAACATTCTGTGCAGTTTGAGGGTTACAGTCTCAAAAGTATGGAAAGGGTTTAGGGTTTTTTTGGTTGTAGCCATATTGGTCTAAAGCCATAGACAGGCAACGTTCTTTGAGTAGATGTGATATCTTTCATTAGACCAACTAAGTAGTTGGGGAAAAAAAGTTCTTGGCAAGTTTTTGGGCACAGACAACTTTCTTCAGGCATAGCGAGTCGCTGCTGTTCTGAGACTCCAAGAAATTAGAGAAGCTAAAAATGTTGCAGGATATCAGTGAGAATGTAAATAGGTAGAAATTAGAAAGACAAGAGGTAAAGTAGAGAGGGGAGGGAAAAGAAAAGCAGGGGGGAAAAAGGCTAAAGGGAGACATTACAGTGATAGAGGTAGAAAACAGGTAGAAAACAGGCTGTCAGTGAAAAAGGAAATAGAGAAAAGGAAAACAGGAATGAGAGAAACTCAATGTGAGAGGGTATAGTGAAAATATAAATAGGTAAAAAGAAAGGGAAAAAATGGTAAAACGGGTGAGGGAAGGGGAAAAAACCAGGGGTGGTGGGGAAACACTGCAGTGGTAATAATACAAGGTAAGGAAAAGGCTCTCAGTGAACAAGGAAATAGGAATCAGTCAATGTTGAGGGGCAGGTTTTACACAATAAGGCCACAAAATCAGCTCTATGTACTGCAAGCAGCCCACAGTATTCCCTTTCAGCCATCATGACTGTGGCAGCGCGTGACCGAGGGGTGCCGTAAACTCCCCTATCATCCAGTTACTGTGCCAAATCAGTCCCAAATGCACCCTCTTTATCTCACCTGCCAAGTCTTTGATGTTGATATAGTAAAAGGGAGGCTGCCTTTCTACCCTCTTTGGCACGGTGCCTTGATGTATTTTGGCTCGGCCTAGTTGCCCGGTGCACTCCAACCTCTCGGGCTACACGTGAGTCCTACAATCACCTGTGCCCTCACAGGTCCCCAGACTCATCTCCGTTGCCTGCCTGTGCCCTCACGGGCACCTCCTGGCTTCTCCTGTGGCTCTCGCAGCCCGCACCAGGGCCGGCCTCCCCGCAGCTCTCGCAGCCCACACCGGGGCCGGCTTCCCCACAGCTCTTGCAACCCACACCGGGGCCTTGCCTCATGATCCCCACAATCGAGGCTCAGGTGGCCATAGCCATGCCTGACCCCCAGACCCCCTTCTCGGGTCCTACAACACACTTGGGCTTCCCACAATTGGGCTCAGGCAGCTTCGGCCTTTACCTGGCCCTCAATCCACTGAACCCCCTTCTCAGGGTTGGGGTCAGTGCACCCCCTAACTACTGTGCCCTCTCTGGCACCAGGAACCCCAACACTAGTGGGGAGCTCCCATGAGGCCTCCTCCAACCCCTACAGCCTCACCCGGTCCTCCGGTGTAACATAACAACAAAACAGAAAACACAAAGCCCCTGGGCTATAACGTAAATTGCAAGCCAACCTGGCTATTCTTCCTGCATATCCCTATCAGAGTTTCCTCCACCCAGTATCATCACCCCGCAACTGCTCAGGCCATCCGGCTTCCCTGCTCTGCTTGCTCAAACAGAGTTCCACCTTCCTTGACTGCCAGAGAGGAACTAACCTTCCGGCCTCAGCCTGGCTGTTTATATAGGCCAGGCCCTGTCCCCTTCTGGTCAGCTGATCAGACTGGTTGTCTCGGCAACCCACACCTGTGCTGCCCTAGTGAGTGGCAGCTGAGCCCATATTACTGTTGTCAGTAGCAGGCACCTTAGTGCCCTGCTACAATGACTTATGTAGATCCCTAATTATAAGATCAGATCAATGTTATTGACAGTTGACACATGACTGATAACAGTGCAGAATATTTTCATAGCTTGTTTATAAGCAATGTCTGATGCAGGAAACCAGATGTTACATCGTATAAATATTGTATTTTGGGTACAGAGCATGAACCATATTGTAAATTGTAATGTTTTCCTTTCCATAAATGCACTCCAGAGCATGTTGACTCAGTCTTCATATAATAAATTGCATATTACTATTTGATAGCTTTCCTCAGGTCAGCACCAATGACAGTTTATGAGAGTCATGCAGGCATTTCGATAGTGAAAATGTATGGGTAAAACTGATTAATGCTGACTAGATTTTTTCCCCTTTAAAAATTATTAAAATACAAGTTAAAAAACAACAAATAACAAAAAAACTCAAACCTAACAACTGTGAAGTGGCTATTTCAGTTATGAATAAATACTGGGAAAATAGCTGATGAATACCAACCAGATGTTTCTCTTACAAAGGCAAATATAGAGTACTCACCTCTGTGTTGAACTGATATTACACTTATAATGGCAGGTGAGAAAAGCTTATACATGATGATAAAATGATTTGTTTGTGAGGATTGAAAGGAAAATGAAATTCCACGCAGTGTTCCTGTATCTGTGAAGCACAGAGGTTCAGAGGTGATTTCTATAACAAAGACTCCGGAACATAATTAAGCAAAGCTAATAATAATATCTGCAGCCATGCATACATGGAATCCAGAGCTGTGGCAGGTAGGTGAAGGATATTAAATAAATGAATATAAATAGGTTTTAAGGCTGTGAAATGCAGAAGTCAACTATATGTAATAGAAAGTTTGAGCTCTATCTTACTTTCTAGCAATTAAACTGCCTAATGCAAAGAATAACATTTGTGTCAGAAATAGTTATTGAATTTCCAAATAGTATTTATTTAGATCTGATTTTTAAAAATATTTTTTCCCAAGCAAATATGTACTCTCAACAATGAAAACTACTTACCTAAACTCTAAATAGCTCCAACCAAAGACCAAGAGATGAGCATTCCTTCTAGTCAAGATAAAACTTGTCTCAGGTTTAAAGAATGAAATTGGGTAAAATAAGCATGCCTTTGTTTAACCAGCATGCAAGCTCTGGTTAGACAAAATGGTAAAGTACATTTTGTGGTAAGAATTTTCCCACAGAAAACACTCCGTCATTAGTCTCTCTTTTATGGCAATAACTTGTCATTCATTTGTTTCCACTAATGTCATCTTTATGAGTTTCATCTTTATGGGTCTTGATCAAAAACAGAGATGTTTCTTAGGCATGTATTTCCACAAACTTAGGTCTTTATATTTCACAGCCAACACTTCAAACTCAGCGAAATGCCTACTAGCAGACAGTACAGAGGCCATAGCACTGGGTTATCACCTCTAGCTGCTGCATCACTTAATAGATATAGGGAAAATATTCTGTACCATGTTTTGGATTCTAGATATTTTTCAAACTGAACTATGCATAACAGTAACCTAATCTCAATGAGCTTCATACCCCTTTCCCATGTCCCTCCCCCACCATTTCCCCCACAACCCCAGTCTGCCCCTATTAGGTTCACCAGTCCCACTGTATATTTTGGTTTTCTCTGTTTTCCCCTCCCACATGAGAAGCAATGACAGGGGAGGAAACTTCTGGGGAGGCAGATGCCCCCACAGAGCTTCCTGCAGCCCCCACTATGGGGACAGATTCTATGCAAGCCCCTGCAGCCCCCACCCTGGAGGCAGAGCCTGACCAAACTCCTCTGGGGGTAGAGAAGCCTGCAACCTCCACTTCAGGGACAGACAGGATTCCAGCAGGCAGTCTTATCTCTCTCTACATACCTAATTGGGCCCTGCTCCCCCCAGCTCCAAAACCTGGGGAATGTTATCTCCCAGGTGGTGGCCCTCTCACTGGGGTGCCGATACCCTGGTCTCTGCCACATGCTGTCTTTCATGAGGTTATGATCCAGCTGGTGGTGGGAAAGCATCTGGAGGCTGAGGGGGGTGCCTGGCGAGGGTTTTCTATATGCTGCGGGACCTGTGATGCTTGTGGTGCTGCACCCCAGGGCACTTGCATCACGAGTGCCCCATGGACCTCAAGGAGATGGACTCTGCAGATTCCACTGGTGAAAGGGGTGCCCCTAGCACTGGTATCCCTCCCTCCTCAGGCCTCCCTCACACCCCAGCCACGTCATCCAGCCACTCTGTGAGTTCAGGAGACCCTGCCCACAAACCAAGGAGAGGACAGCAGTAGCCAAAGGGAGAGAGAGAGTGTTCCCCCTGCCCTTAGTCATGCCCCCACTGTAGCTGCCGCCTGCCTAGCCCTCATCTTCTCCTACTGGATCCTGTCCACCTGAGGACCACACCATGACTGAGTGGGTTCAGGTCCCCTCTGCGCACAAAGCCAAGGGGAAGGCTCAGGTGCAGGTGGAGCCCCCTGATGTGAAGGACTCCTCTCCCATTCCCAAGACCACCACATGGGTGGAAGGAGCAACCCAGATTCCGGAGGTCTCCCCAGCCGTGCCTCACACCCCAGCCCTGGGAAAGATCAAATAGGTGATCCCCATGGAGGAGGTTTCAGGACTGATGGACAGTCATGAACAGGAGCCCATGGAAGAAGCCCCTCACTTGACTGGCCAGGACTTATCCCCTGAGACCAGGGGCACCTAGACTGAGGCCACCTCAAAGGAAGGTCTGTCAGGGGAGCCCCCACCCCCGATAATCTGTGGGAGACAGGCACCTTGGGGCTCACTAAAGCAGACACCAAAGCTAGCCCTGTGCCTGATGGGTCTCTTTCCTCCCTCTCCCATAAAAACCTCACTTCCAGCCTGCCCCATGTTCCTGCACCAAAGGGAGTTGGGGTGGGATTCCCTAATCAACAGGTGGATCTTCTTGGAGACCCAGTACAGACCCCCCAGGGCTCCAGCTCTACCTTACCATCTTGTCCCACACTCACCCTTACCCCCAGCCCTATCCCAAGGGGCTGCAGAGCTCTTCTAATGTCAACCAGAGTCCAGGGTTTTAGCAGACTGGGGGGGTTCAGATGGTGCCTAAGGAGCCCTCTGAGCCCAGGAGGAGGAAGTCCAAGAACTGGTAGGCTCCATGGAGCCTGTAGACCTCTCAGTCCCAGCAGTCACCAGGGGTGAGCTACTTGCATTTCTTGGCTGTGAGTATACCCAGCAGTCCATCAGCAAACTACATCTTGCCTTGGACTACTGGGGAGATTTTGACAGCATTCTCATCACTGCAAGGGTTCTGGTGGGGGAAGGCAAGGGGCCCAAAAGCTGCACTTCCTGGATTTAAAGGCAAGCCTGAAGTTTCATAGACACCCACTATACCTATGGGAGGGTTCTGCACAAGCCAGTGAACCCCACACAAGGCTTTGAGATGCATGAGTCCCCTGCTGAACCATCGACTCCCCAGCCCCCAACCACAAGGTCATTTAAGTTCATGATCCTCAACATCCACAGAATCTCTGGAGATGCCAGGTGCTCGCCTTCCTTCAGAAGGGGGGAAACCTGGAGACCCTGATGACTCTGGCCAACGAGCCTAATTGGCAGCTGGAGTGGGGAGGCAGGGTCTTTTTTAGTCAGTGCTCAACCATGTCCTGTGGGGTGGCCACTCTCTTCTCCCCATGCCTGCAGCTGGAGGTTCTCCAGGACATCAAGGTGGTGCTGGGCTGCCTGATGTACCTCCAGGTCCAAGTGCAAGGGCTGGTTCTGAACCTTCAGAATGTGCACACCCCTGTGAGGGAACCAGAGTTGGTGGATTTATTCCACCAAGTGGCCACTTACGTTGGCACCTTCAACCCTCACAAGTGCCTGGTCCTTGGCATGGACTTTAATGTCACCCTAGACATGCAAGACTGGTCAGGCAGGGAGCAGAATCAAGCCGACCTGGGTGTCCTCTGGGATATCTCAATGGAATGCTCCCTTATGGACATCTCACAAGGCTGTCACCCTACCGGCTCTCCTGTCTTCACCTTTTTAAGATGGGGGAGGAGCAGACATGCCACTCCTGGTTGGATTGGGTTTATACCTCTTTGCTGCACTTTGCCTGGGCCCATGACTCTGGCATACAGTCAACTTCTGTCAGTGATCACCAGCTTGTCTGGGCCCAGACCATGCTGGTGGGAGTAATGGGCAGCTTTCCCCTGAGGTCAGAGATGATGGAAGATGAAGGAGGTGCACATCCAGCTTTTTTGCTGCAGGTACACTCGGGGTCACACCCAACAGAAGGATGCAGTTGGGCAGCAGCTCAAGCAGGAAGTGCTGGAGCTGGAGTGAGGTGCCTCACCACCAACTCATTCCTCTATAGATAATGCCCTTAGAAGTGGGAAGAGCTCCATGCTCTGGACAAACACTGTGCCCACAGTGTGTTTGTCTGCTCATGTGCCCAGCTCCTTTTGAAGATGTACCACAGATTCTGCTTCTTCTATGCCCTGGAGAGGAGGCAGGGGGGCCAGGAAGTACATCACCTGCCTTTTGGTGGATGATGACACCCTCTCATGGATCCAAATGATATGCGCCACCACACATGGACCTTCTACAAAGAGCTTTTCCTCTCTGGATCTGCCTGATGCTGAATCCTGCCAGACCCTGTGGGAAGGACTTCCACAGGTCAAAGTGGGTGACCGGAACTGGCTGGAGGCTCCTTTTACTCAGGGTGAGCTTTCAGCTGCCCTCTGCCTGATACCTGGCAACTAGGCTCTGGACATTGACAGGCTGACCATAGAGTTCTACCAGGCTTTCTGGGATGTCCTCAGCCTGGCCTTTGCTGCAGCCTGGGATGAATCTGAGGGAAGTGGGGCACTCCCCCTATCATGTTGGAGGGTCATGCTGACGATTCTGGTAAAGAAGGGGAATTCCCATGACCTGAGGAACTGGTGCCCCATGTCCCTCCTCTGCATGGACTACAACCCACAGGAACTGTTATACAGTTTCAGTAGCCACGTGGCATAGGACCATCTGGGACGCACCTTTTTCCACCATTTCTGAGGGCTCCAACATGACTGGCAGCTCTGCGGCTTGCTGGGCTTCTCCCTGCAAGACCTGTGAGGGCTTCCAGATTTCTACCAGGACTTTCTCTGGGCCTGGAGGCTGGTCTGCACCTCCAGGTCTCCCACAACACTCACCCAGGACTCCAACTTGCTCATCAAGCCCCTCCTCTGGAACACGCAGCTGGAGGTGCCAATGACAGAGGTACCCTAGTTGCAACAGAGGTTGATACTGGCTGGTGTCACACACATTGGAGACCTCCTGGACTATGATAGGTAGACCCTGCTGTGCTGGCTACCCACGACATGAGTGACCTGCTTTCTGGTCCAGGAGGTGAAATCTGCCCTACCTTCCAATGCCCTTGCCTTTGTTGACTAAGTCTTGCATGTTGGTGGTCCCACCCCACCGTGTTCTCCAGCCCACCGGAGTTTGTCCTGGGGCCAGTGCCTTGCCCAGCCTCATGGTCCTTCCCAGTGCACCACTTGGGTTGGCTGGAGGACATCAAACCTGTCTGTTTTTCCACCGTCCATCACCCCCACTTCTACATGCTCATGCACCACATAATCCATCATGCCACCCTTGCATCCTGCCCAGACACCAAATGGTAGGACCTGTTCAATAAGGGTGTAGCTGGGGCACCTCAGTGGCTGAGCCTGTACTCCACCCTCATCCCACAAGCCACTGGGGACCTCAGCTGGTGGCTTTTTCATCAAACCATTGCCCTGGGAATGCATGTGTTGAGCTTCACAGACACCCCAGTCTCCTACCCCTTCTGTGGGCAGAGGGAGACCCTGGTGTACATGACACTCAAGTGCACCAGGCTGGAGCCCCTCCACTTCCACCTCTAGAACCTCCTCTTGATGTTCTGGTTGAGTTTCACAACCCATCTTTTTGTTTTTGGTCACCTCATCCATGGCTCCACCAAGTCCTGGGACCTCCTGGTCAACCTCCTCCTGGAGCTGGTCAAGTGGGCCCTGTACTTGACCAGAAATGAGGCTCTAGCTGAGAAGGTGCCCAGAGACTATGGGGCCACTTTTCTCTCACTTGTCTGGGCACATTTCTGGGCAGAACACCAGTGGGTGGTGTCTGCCAGCTCCTTGGATGTCTTTGAGGACTGGTGGGTATGGCCCAGGAGTCTCTGCTCTGTGACCCCCTCTGGAGAACTTATTTTTACATTTTTACCCTTTGACATCCATGTCACTCATATCCTTTTTTTTTGCTTTTGTTGTCCCAAAGAATTAGTTGTATCTTTCACCCTTTAGCCACACAAAGGGGCTATTAGTTACATGAGTGGGCCTTAAGGCCCACGTTAATATGGAAGATACAAATAGACAGATTTTGAGGCCCAAACACCTGGTACCTGGGACACTACCCCTTGCATCAATTGTACTAACCTGGAATGCCCCCTGCATCTTCTACCCACTGCATCAGACTGGCAGTGGAGTTTCTGCCACATGCAACAGAATCCACACCCTTGTACCTACAGCTCCATTGTTGTTCCCTTGCCAGACCCAAATGAATTGCTCCTGCTCTGGCATCTGCACAGCTATTGCCCAGAAGATGTGCTCCTTGCAGTGGCCATCTTTGAACTATCAAAGCATGTCCTCCTGGCCCCAAATGGCCAATAGGTCAGCCACCTTGTCTGCCCTTCAGCTGGGTCCCCAGTGTTGGCACAGGACAGGCTCCTTTAGACAGGTCTCACCACTTGCCTAACCAGCAGGGATCCTTGTGTTTGCTGTTTAAAAGTTGCAAATTAGCGGATAAAAACCTCCAATTCTCTCATTAAAATACCCCAAATTCATGTTCTTTTGTGATTAAAATGAAACTCCACTTTAAATATAGATATCAGTTGGGCAATGTTTTATTGATATATTTACAAATTTAAAGCAATTTGGAAGCCTATCAGTTTCTCCATTATCACAATAAAATAAATTCTAAGTATCTATACTTTTGTAGTTGTTTCTAGCTTTTTTATCATAGAAAAATCAGAGCTGTCCCTGTCCCTTCTCTCACCAGGATGTAGGGACAGCTGCTGCTGGACCCTCACCAGCTTTGTGGCACTGAACAGCATTGATATGCTGGTGTCCTGCCACTGTCCATGTCCTTGCCTCCCACAGCCCTTCCAGTGCCCCTCAATCCTAAACTGAGGCCCCTGCCTGCCCCACACACACTCTTTTCAGGCAGCAGTTCCCTCCCAGAACCAGGACACAGATCCACTGCAGCTGTCCCATCACTGCTTTGTGGGTCTGAACAGTGCCAGCCCTTGCTGTTCTTCTCTCTTCCACTGTGCTCAGGCCCTGTGGTTATACACATAGACTTTTTGCCTATTGCTTTTAATCTTATGTATTTTCTTGAGTTTTGCATTGCCTTAAGAAACTCCATTTTGTATTGCTCTGTAGCTTGACATAAGTGTTTGACCTTTGTATGCTGTATGTATGAGAGAATGGGTGACAGTGTGTTTGTCAAAAAGGAAAACATGAGCTGGTGACTGGCTGAAGAAAGCAGACAGATAAAAGACGAAAACAAAAAGAATACACCACAGAACAGTGAAAGAACCATGGCAATTGACCTTCAAGGAAGAACAGTGATCAACATGGCTGGCCACTAAGTTGATCCAAGTACTGATAAGACTGGTAATGTATACCAGCTCAGAACAGAAATTAGGGTATAAATGTAGTATGTGTGTGTGTATTAAGCACTTCATCAATAAACGCGGCATTTTGCCTTATCCTCCCTTATAAGGTCTCGCTCATGATTTGAGCAATTGGCACTTTGTGTAACACCACAGATCTCTTTGCCATTCCTGGGAAGCCTTTGACTGGATTTAAGGGATTGGGCTGGAAAATCCTCTTCCCTTTCAAGGTATCCTCCCCCTGCAGAGGCTGCTCTAGGGGGGCAAAGGGGTTTCAAGCCTGGCTCTGGCAGCCATTCCTACCTGAAGTGCTACCTCACCTCTCATATCTCTCTCTCACAGACACCCCCCCACTGCCACCCCTGTCCCATCACATACACCCCCTAGATCCTGCTGCCACCTCAATCTCCACTGCCCATCATCCACCCTCACTGCTACCTCCAACCCTCCCCCACAGCCCTTCCCACCCAACAAGTGGTTCCCAGAACCAGAAGCTCTCTCATGCTAGGTCTGCATGTCCCAGCACCAGTGTGGGCATGGGGCATGGGCTGCAGTGCAGCAATGCCCCTGCAGCTGTGGCTCCCACCAGTAGGTCCCATCCCATTTTGGTGACTGGACATGCAGGGTGTGATATTTGTGAGGGGGATATGGGCATTATGGGGAAGGGAGAGAAGGGGTATGGGTGATGGGTGTGAGGTTGGTGGTGGGGTGGGTGAATGGGGCTCATGGGGGAAGTTTGTAGGGGTTGTAGGTGGGTGTGGGGTTGGTGTGGAGGGTTTTTGGGGTGGGGCTTGGGAGGCAGTGTGGGGTGGGGGATGGGTGTGAGGTTTATGGGTGGGTATGTAGGTGGGGGGTTTGTGCATGTGAGCTTTATGGGGGTGGGTTTGTGGGTGGGCATGTGGGTGTGTGTGGGGTGTCTAGGTGGAATTTGGGGGAGTTCATGGGTGTGGGGTTTGTGGATGTAGGGTTTGTGGGGGGGTGTGCATAGGTGTGTGTGATGGGGCCCTCCCACGGTGTAAAGCCCTTGCTTCTGGTGCTAGCAGTCAGCAGTGGGCCTTCAGGGCACTCATGGCCCACTGTAGGCAGAGCCTCCCACTGATGTGTGGTAGCACTTATAGTGTACAGACCTAGTCTTGTCCACTGGTGTGCAAATTTAAGCAGTACTGGGTTGGCTCCTGCCTCCACATGGGGTTCCAAGCACTGTATGCAGAAGCCATGTGCCTTTGGGCTGAGCTGGCTTCTACCTCCATGTGGCGGGGCAGGAGTCATCCTGGGGTGACAGCATGTGGCTCGTAAATGCAGTGCTGGGAACCCCATGGAACCAGCTTGGTTCGCATGCATCTGGCTGCTGCCACCAGCAGCAGGGGCTGTATGCCTTGTCAGGGTGGGGGGTACCCCTCTACATAGTGTTCCTCCCACAAATCTCCCACCCTCCCACACAGTCCCCACACATGCCATCAGGCTGGGCAGGCTCCATGGCTGCCCTGACTTAGTTTCCAACCTGTTTGCAAGTAGCTCTTGCAGCCTTAAACTCTGCCAGCCTACAAAGAGCTGTTTGAAAATGGGAAAACCAATGGTTTCCCCTTTAAAAGGGAAAATTCACATTTTCCCATGGGAAAAAGAAAACCTATGTCCTTGCTTACCAGGATCACCCATGAACCTAGCTACAGCCTCCAGGTCCCCCTAACTATGCTTTTGGCCTGGAGCTGAGAACAGGTTGCCTCTGCTTCCAGGACACAGGGACTGTTGACCCCCATACTTGGCTGCAAGGCCTTCTGCCTATTCCTGCTGCTGTGCCTGTGCCCAAGGACAGCACCAGGAATAGGCAGGCCTTGCAGCCATGCACAGGGGCCAGTTGTTCCAAATCACTGCCTTTGATTTGTAAGTGGTATTCCTATTAATATAATCCAGTATTTACTTTGTTTTTGCAACAAGAGCATACTGTTGGGTTATATTCAGCGTACAGTCTACTGTTACCTCAGGTCCTTCTCCTCAGTACTGCAACTTAGCCTTTCATCCCTGAGCCTGTATTTATTCATAAAATTATTACATCTCCAGTTCAGGATCTTGGAACCATATTTCTGGAATGTCTTCTGTTTGATTGTGCCTATTTTCTCCAGTGTATCCAGGCCATTTTAGATCCCACTCCTACCCTCCAGAGTATCTGCAACTCCAACCATATTAGTGTCATCCACACATTTGCTAAGTCTGCACTCACTCCCATCATCCAAATAATAAATGATGATATTATACAATCTGGACCAAGGACAGAACTCTGGGGAACCCCACTTGATAACATCTAACTAAAAATTGAGCCATTAATGACAAATCACTTTTAAGTGGTCAGGACCTGCGTACCCTGTAGAACACATCAGTGAGGAAGACATACAGCATAAGCCATACTAGTAAGAACCACATTCCCTGGATACCACCTTTTGCCCCTCTGCTTCAGCTTCCTGTGCTCTTGAAGCTATCGATAACCTGCTAGTATACAGTACATGTAAGATGACCAAGGTAACTATTTTTAACACTGGTTTCACATCTAAGACCTGTTTGTGTTAAACTAATTGTTTCCAAATCAACCTTACAATTTATTTTCTTGATATTAATGAATAAATATGATTTTTTAATGTCTGAATTATATGAATCTTTACATTAATAAATTAATCTATAAATCCATTAAATCTTCTTTTTTTCTAAATATAAATGTCACGGGGCGGGGTCCTAAGAGCAGCGGTGATCTCTCCTAGCACCCCCTACCATGCCAAGTCGGTGTCAATGCACCCTCGCTCTCGCCCGCCACATCTTTGATGTCAGTGTTATGGAAGGCTGCCTTTTCAACCCCTTGAACATGGTACCCTTGATGTATCCCGGTCTGTGCCCTGTCTTAGCTGACTCCATGCCCTAAACCCTTCAGGGCTACGCGTGGCTCCTACCACCCCTGATACCACGTCCCAAGCCTTGCAGATTTCCTGGATGTTGTCTTGTCAAAATCCCTTGCTGTGCCCTCATGGCACCCTCTTGCTTGCCTTGCTATAGACCGCGCCCTCGCGGATGCCCTCTGGGCTCGTCTCAGTTGCCCGCACTGGGGCCTTTCTCTGCACTCCCCGTGGATGCTCTCTGGCCTTTCTAACAGCTGTGCCCACACTGGAGATCTCTCTCTCGGTCCTGCCTGCACTGGGGCCCCGCCTCACAAATGGGGTTGAGGTGGCCGTAGCTGTGCCTGGCCCCAAATCCCCTCCCTGGGGCTTCTTGCCGGTTGTGCCCTCCCTGGGGCTTCTTGCTTGTCCTAGGGCCTTTCTCCGTGCTTGGGGCTCAGGTGGCTGTAGCCATGCCTGGCCCCTAAATGCCCTCCTCAGGTCTACCACTCCTGCGGGGCTCAGGCAGCCTCGACCTTACCTGGCCCCCTAGGCACTGTGCCCCTTCTCAGGGCTGGGGTCAGTGCATCCCTAAATGCAGTGCCCTCTCTGGCACTAGGGTCCCCACACCACTGTGGAGAAACAATGAGGCCTCCTCCAACCCCTATTAGCCTCACCCAGTCCTCCAGTGTAATAACAAACAACAAATGCAATAACATGAGCCAACTGGCTATAACTCAAACTAAGCCTCCTGGCTAAAACACAATCTGTAAACCACCTGGCTAATTGTCATTCCACTCCCTACCAGGGCTTTCTCCTCCCAGTATATTTGAACCAAAGCTGCTCAGGCCATTGGACTTCTCTACGCCACTTGCTCCAGCAGACCTCCTTCACCCTTGAATGTTATCAGGGAACTGCCTCTGGCCTTAGCCTGGCTGTTTATATAGGCCAGGCCATGTCCCCTTCCGGTCAGCTGATCAAACTGTGGTTGCCCCAGCAACCGGCACCTGTACGTTTTCCTAGGAGCAGGGCACTTCAGTGCCCTGCAACAATAAATAAAAAGAAGAAGTTAGTTTTGTCTATTAATTAATCTCATAATGGCTCTAACTGGCCTAATAGTTCCCTTTCAGTGAATACACCAGGATTTATTGATCGATTGATAAAAAGAATTATACCTCTTTCTACACTTTTGCATAAAACAGGACATCATGTATGTATATATTGCAATACAATCTTAAATATAAAAGTTATTCTGTTTATATTAATTATAAAACAGAATGTATAACTTAGTTTTCATCATTATCTCATAATATAGCTTTCCTATGGAATTTACTTATATTTATTAGTTTCCTGAAAAGACTCAGGGAAGCTTACAATACATGACAAAAACATTATAAAAGCTGAATAAATATTAAAATAAGAAGTATATATAGGAAAGTACTATCAGCATAATCACCTGGGGAAATTATATGTATTTTTATCTCCCAACAATTCCCTGAACAGAAAGTTTCCTGTTGCATCTTTATACAATCTGCTAATGTATAGTACCACATGGTGCACTTGTATAATCCTTGTATAGTCATTTCAGGCAGGGGAAGTTGAATAATGTCATGTCACATTTAGAAATGATCATGTGATGAGACTGTTCCTCCACTTCTCCAGATTGCTAGCCCTAAGGTTTCTAAAGTCATCAAAGCTATTTTTATAGTAAAAAAAATCACAACTCCTGAAGTGGTTCAGTTTGGCACGATGCATGTCCACAGGACTGTGGGGCTCGCTATGGAGTATGCTGTTTCCAAAGAAACAAAAACCACATGATTCTTTGCAGTCAAGGAAAATAACAGAAATCTACACCTAAAGTATTAATAGCATGCTTTAAAAGTGTACAGTTTTCTTTCCCAGCAAGATTACTTTGCTGTGGAATATGTGGAGAGAATTAATTAGACTTCTACATATTAATTACCTACATACAGTATATTGTTCCCATAGTTTCCTCATAAATCAGTGTACAGAGAGTGTGGTACTAAGTGCTGTTCACTAGGTAACTGATAGTATTTTTCCTTATAGTAATTTATGATTTCTATGAGGCAAAATCTGAAAAAAAGATGAATTATATATCATGCTTTAGAAACAAATTACAATGTCCCCTGGACAATATCAAAGACAAAATGCATGCATCAACATTTTGGGCTCTATTTCCTATTCTACAATGTCACTGTAAATATGGATTGAATACAGCTTAAGTTTGTAAGCCTTTTTTAAACAGCTTTGTGAGTCAAGATAGGCCCAGACCAATACCTGGGATAAGAGCTAGGGGAAACTGGTCATTTCTCCTCTGCAGGAAAAATTTGCATGTTGAATAAAATTTTCATTCCAAACCTGAACAAAATGTAGAAATGTCAAATTTCCTGTGACAGAAAAAATCTGAATTTTTTTTGAAAAGCTGAAATTCCATTTGAATTTTCTGAATCAAATTATGTTATAAGAGCTTTGGAATCTCACTGGGGTAAGAGACTAACAGTAATACTCTACTGAGAAATTAAGGTTATGAAAATGCTAACCTCAAGATTTATGTATCAGTAGATATACTTTACTCTTCCCTAGTAGTCTCCTAAAGTAATTGTTTATTTCCAGTGTTATTTTTATGTTTATTTCCGATATCATAATATTTCTCCTGTGGATACACGATTTACTTCTTAATTATGTAACAAGTTGTGCTTCTCACCTTAGATTTCTGACATTAATTCTGTATACTGTTTATGAAGTTATAGTTGATTTGGAATACCTTCAGCATGTCGGCATTTACCATAAAAAAACCTTTTGTTTGTTTACAGTAAAATGACCTATTACTTACATTACACTACATTAAAAAAAATCTGAAGTTATTTTTTAAATATTTCAAAGGCAACTTGATTAATTCCTGCAAAAAAATTGCATGAATATATATTTCTCACATCTGAGATCTACCTAGGAAAATACTGAAAATGCACCCATACACTTGTGTCTCGCCCCTCCGAACAAATAGGAAAAAATGATCCCAGAATTGTTTAGATGAAGATTTTTGGCTCAATATGTCACATGGAATTGAAATCCAGGATTGAAATTTAAGCATGGCCTTTTAATAAG
Organism: Crocodylus siamensis; assembly: GCF_052110815.1. Taxonomy (NCBI): domain Eukaryota; kingdom Metazoa; phylum Chordata; order Crocodylia; family Crocodylidae; genus Crocodylus; species Crocodylus siamensis. The sequence goes on from NC_143395.1 coordinate 330,096,832, forward strand.
AGCCAGTTTTTGTTTAAATTCATGGACAATTTCCTTTTAACTACAAATAACTGTGTTTGTTTTATGTTGTCATGTCTTTACTATATTCTGGATTCTAAAGAAAGCCCCCCCCCATAAAATTTAACATGAGAAAAGAGCCCTCCCTACCAAATACAGCCCCGGCCCAGCCCCATAGAAGTTGTGCACAACCCACAAAGCTACAATAGCTGTTTGCCTGGGGCTGTGCTTATTTACCCAGGCAAGAGCAGGGATGAAGCCTGCCAGTATGGAGCACAAGCTGGAAAGAGGTGTGGGGAGGAACAGATGCTGGGTGGAGGGGGAAGTGGTGAGCAGAGGCTAAAGAACTGGGGGACCTGAAACTGGTCAGAAGGTGGGGTTGTGGGGCAGGGGACAGGCAGGGAACAGAGATGGTGGGGGGGAGGAATAATTAGGGGGCAAGAAGTTTGACTTCCACACAATACCTGCCACCCCACTGCCTGTTCCCCTGCTGCAGTGGGAGGGATTAAGTATTACCTATATATTTTTTTTTTTGAGGGGGTTGTAGGTGGACATGTGGGGGTATGGGGCTTGGGAGTGGATATTAGGTCAGTTCATGGTGGGGAGTTGTGGGTGTGGGGCTTGTTGTTAGCCAGCCCAGCCCAATGGCACGTGGCTCCTGCATGTGGCACTGGGATCCCCATGTGGAGGCAGGATCCAACCCAGTCCTGCTTGAAGGTACACATTAGAAGGCCAGACTGGGTCTGTGCACCACAGGTGGTGCCATGTGCCAGTTGGAGGCTGTACCTGTAGTGGGCTATGAGTGCCCCGAGGGCCTGCTGCTGACTACTGGCACCAGTAGTGGGGGCTTTGCAACATGGGGAGGGTGTGGCAGGGCCCCCCCCACACACACACCTATGCATACCCCCCACAAACCCCATACCCATAACCCCCCCATGAACTCTCTCACAATCTACCTCCGAACCCCACACACCTCCACAATATATATATCGGAGGGTACAATTTTAAATACACACACGCACACACACACACACACACACACGCACGCACACACATTTTCCACGTATAGAATTTAATTATTGTAGTTATCTTAAATTCAGGGTCATTTTAGATTCAAAAAATAGGGTAAATACCAACTAACCATATGATTCTGTGAGGTTATGATTTGGCTTAGTGAAACAGGTTGTGCCTTAGAAAAAGGGGGCTCTGGGTTCTAGTGTGTGTCCTTGTTACTAAATGAGCAGAAACTTAGGTAGGTATTATATTAAATGCAAGCACATTCATAAATATATGACTTAGATTTTTAAAGATAACATTGTATAAAATCTACATCTAAAATACACTGGGTTCTGGAGTGAACAGATGCAAAACAATCCCAGAGTTGCTGCACACTGTGCCTTTATAGTCAGATGGTGGGAAAGCAAATAATAGCTTGAGCAAAAAGCCATTTTGGGATTAGCCACAGAAGATAATCCCTACACTAATATAATCAGTGGAACATTACTCTTGATTCTTTCAGGTACAATTCAAGAATGGATTGGGGGAATTTATCGCAGAGTAGGGGCTTACATTTTATTACAATGCTAATGAAATATTATCTGTCCAGTGCCATAAGCACCTAAGTAGTAAGGTAATTTCAGATATATACATTTTGGAATATTTTGTCTATTTTTAATGGTACTTTAGAATTTCTTTGAATCAAAGCATGGATTCTGCAGCAAATTAATCATCTAATGAATTGCAAATACAAAACCCTTATTGATATGGCTCTATGAAAAATTCTATGACAGAACTTTGTTTCACCTAGTGCATAACTGAAGTGCAGTGTGAGAATGACTGAGAGTGGTGGTGAGATGCAAATGGCCAAGGCAGCCAGCATCCTGGAAGTACTGAAAGAACCCAACCTTGGGGCTTACCGGTGTGTGCAACAGTGGCACAGATGCCAAACCTCAACACCACTGCTGCCACACTTTGTCAGTGCATGATGGCTGTGGCTGGTGGGCTATAGGCCAGACCATACCATAAAGATGTGCCCAACCCCTATGAAGGACACACTCAGAAGAGGAAGCCAGAGAGATGAAAAGCTGGCTTTCAAATTAGCATGACCCAGCAAGGGTGGAAGAGAGAAAGTGACTGCAGTTCCTACATGTGAAGACTTGGAAGAGTCTTTAAACTTACCTGGGAGGTGATGGTGGAGAGACCTGGACCTGCTCCTGAGCCAGTTGAAAAGGAAGGAGAACTCACTGTCTTGTGGAGGAAAGTAAGACATCTAATCATGAGTTGTTTGAGGAGTGGAGAAAAGTTTCTTCCACAACTCTGAAAGAACACGTAAATTGTGGATTCACTATTCATTGATTCTGAAGAGAACCCCTAACCAGGCGAATAGGACTTTGAATAGGGGTAGCTGGATAACCCAGAGGACTGAAATTAACTGAGGCTTCTGACTTGTACAGAATATGCACCAAGTACTTGAGGTCATTGTTGGTGCATTCCTTACCCTAATAACCTGGTTGAGACAGATGACATTGGGTTCTTGCTAAGTTGGTGTGCCAGGGGAGGTGGAGTCCTAAGGAACATTGTGATCAAGCAATTAATGGGACAATAGAAAACCTCCATCTTCTTTAATATGTAACATCAAGTATGGCAGGTGAAATGAGGGTTTGTGCCATTAGCAGTTTGCATCTGGAGTCAAATTGTCCAGTCCTAAGGGTAGGAATGCTGAAGACCTCACATCAAGATGTAATCATCAGGCTAAAGCAACACATGAACATTTACACTGAGTTACTCAATTATTGTACAGTGCCCATTATAAGAATAGGAAGATGTCTTCATGTCTCTGGAGGCTGATCCTGACCCAGTATTGAGAGCACTTACAGACCCAGAGGGAGTAATATAACCACCTCTCCACCTTTGGTAACTTACAGTTAATCTCAAACTGCTCTTTGTTTGTACAGTAGGTAAAATGGTATTTTGTCTCTCGTGTGTAAGAATAGGAATTGAGTGTTACAGTTTAGATGGAGAATCTTTCCAATGTTATGTAAGTTCAAAATGTCTTTATGAGGCATTTACAGCATGAAGACCAAAAACAAATAAAGGTGGAAGAGGGGATTTAACATTTTGTCTATTATCATCATAGGCTTTATTGACAGTCTTTATCTTTATTGATAGTCAAACAACCCATATGTATTGGAGAAGATGACAATTTTGATAGGCTCACTGGGAAAATACAAGATCTGTAAATTTTATACAATGGCACATTGGTCGGATGGGGACTCTGGGTAAAGTCAATCAGACATTTGGGGGCTATTATGGGTGGGATAAAGCCACAAAGTAAGGAGAGAACATTCACAGTAAATAAAGAACAAAGAATTAATAAGGGTAATCAAGAAAGAGGAGTGACATACAGGAAAAGGAAATGGGAAAGGTGCAGAAAATGTAACAATAAAACAATTATTTTTCTGACTTAAGTTAAAAAAAAATATTTACAAGGTCTGTAAAAAAACCCTCTTCTATTGATTGTCTGTCATCCTTCTGTCTGTCTGTTCATAGGCTTTTATCACCACAATATTCAAGTATCCCCACAAGCGTAAAGCTATATCTTTACAATTCCTTTGTAAGTGAGGAAGTATCGTACACTTGGGGACATGACTATGTATCTATTGCAAGCAGAAAATAGGGATTTGGAGCCCTCCAGTGCAATAACCCTTAAAAATACCCTCTCTCCCCCATTTTATGTCTTTATCAGAGTCCCTATATTATCTCAATTCTAACTGGAACTATGGAGAATTTTATTTCAGTCAGAGGAAAGGGAAAGAAAAGAATGAATTGCTAACCTTTGAAAAGGTTATACATCCATTTAAATTCCATTTGTGCTGCCAGTTTTGCTTAGTGTGAACATGCTTCACCACTCAAGTCATGCTACACACTTCATAGCCTCTTGTTAAATTCTCAAGGTTCTCCTGTTTTGATAGGTATTGATACTCACTTGCGCAAGTTTCTTTCAAATGTTACACAAAAAAGAAGAGAGATCCTTCAGTGTCTCGTTATTAAGTCAAGTATCCATGTCTAAAAACCTTAGTTTTAACATTACTTAAATTCACACTAGTGATACTTCCACCAGTTTTCTCTATTTCATTCTAAATAGAACACATCAGAACAGGCTCGATTAACTAAGTCTGCTACAGCATGCTAATTAGCAAACTTCAGCAGCCTCTCTGTCACGTGTATTCTCTGTCCCCACACTTCAAAATTGAGGAAGGGATGTTTCGACTAAAACTTCTTTGATGTGCTTTAGTTAAAGTGCCCCTGCTGCTATTTTTAAGTCCAGGACACTGAATGCATGAGACACTGTGGGTGCTTTAATTAGAGTGGCTCCCAAGAACTGCTGTAGTTAAATCCCCCCTGCTCCACCTCCACCATTTATCCCAAAGCACATGTAAAGATTCCCATAGGACTAAATTTTATTTTATCTACTAGAAGTTAAATGCATAGCTGTCAACAAAATACTGGATTATACGACTAGGAATCATCCTACTTTATCTTCAAACCTTTCTCATTCCCACCACAACTGAAGCTAGCTATCAAGAAGGAAACAGTCAGAAGGTCAGAACAGAAGCAAACAAAAGTGATCCCTGCTCTGTGCCCTACAGAGGAGGGTACTGCCCTGTCAAGGATGGAGCCTTGTCCTAAAGCCCATGCTCCCAAGGCTGTGTACACATTTTAGCCAATTATTCTTTAATGCCAAATATATCATAGAAACTTATGTATACCTGAAGTTATGTAACCACGGAACTGGCTTAGCACTATTCTGCATTGCATTTTAGTAATGGGGCAGGATCAATGAGTCCCGTAAAGCAGGGCTGGCTAGTGACAGAGGGCTAGAGAACGCAGAGCATCAAACATGTGGATCTTTTTTCTGAACAGAAAGTCAGAGATCTTGAGGTTAGCTACAATCCATGGGGCTTTCTTTTAAACATAGTCGCACTGTAGAAGAATGGGGGATCTGAGAGGGGGAGTTCCCCATTTGTCCCCTTTCCCTCAGCCCCCGAGAGCTGCTCACTCGCCAGGCACTTATTTGCCTTTGTGCATGTACTATGGTGGTTATGTACTGGTGTCTAAGGCATTAACATGTTGGCACTACTAAATCTATGTTTAGTGGATAGAAGAAGACTGAGAAGGAGAAGGAAGACCATTCCATGTTTCAGCACCGTAAGTGAATGGTTATGGCATTTACCTGGAAAGCTAAAGACTGAGATTCTACATTTCCCCACCTTTCTGAGAGGTTTTGAACCTTCATCTTAACTGCCACCAAGCCACAAGTCAAGCGTCATCTACATCACTCTCTGGTACTCCTTTTAATAATTAAATGCAAGAAGCACTTACTCAGCTTGAAAAGACACAGTACAGAAACTCCTGGATAATTTGTAATCTATGAAATGGTGGTTATCGTGCTCTGCTGGAGAGCCTGAGAGGGACTTAAGTTTAAACCCCAGACAAATACCTCAACCATGTAACTTGGGGGCCAAACTTCAAAGAGGTTTCACTTCTGCCTCCTTCTCCTCTCCTTCACTTTACTTGTGGCATTTGCACTCAGGTATGTGCCTACATAGTGACTTATGTATACAAGTTAAGCATCGGGAAAACAAAATTCCAAAATGTCACTTTGACTTCTGGGAGATGTTAAGGCAGTGCCAAAATTGGTGGCTAAGGGATTTTTGCTGCATTCCAAAAATCACACAACCTCCCATATGGGACGTGCTTGACAGTGTGCATGATTCTGGGAATGAAGCATAACATTTCTCAGCAAGGGGAGACCACATTCCTTAGTTTGAGACAGCTCCCAAGCTACACCTGCCACACACATTTCCCTACTCCCCAGCTACCACTTTCACAGGCTCTGGAGACATAGATATTTCTGTGGGCATGAACCTGACACTAGAGAACCTTTCCTTGATATTAGCCTCATTGCACCCTGGACCTTTAAAAAGTGGGCAAGCAGTTAAGAGTCCCAACTAAACACACTCCCACTTTTATAATTTCCCTGTGCCCTGTAAGTTCATCTATGGGGACAGTATATCTCCTGTCAGGTTCATAATACCCCATCACAATGCAACATTAGCAGCTGTACAGTACTGGGCACCTCTCTGAATGGGTGTATGTAGCTGGGGATGGGGGAAAAGGCATTTAAATAAGTACCCAGAGTCCCAAACCCAAGACCTGCTTTAGACGGGAGCTTCCCTCAGACCAATCTTGCTAAAACAGCTTATTTCTGGACCCTGGAGATGCCCAGATCCTGATGGTCAGCTGAGTATCAGGATCCAACATCAGGAAGCCTTGGACCCAGGGCTGTCCCCAGGCTTATCATGAAGAAACTTGGGGCTCCAGATGTACCCCAATGAACAGGTTAGAGACAAAATCCACAAACCTCTGCTCAGGTGAGTAGTGTCATTGATAATCAGGGTTTAAATAGCACTTAAATCTTTTTTTATTTAGGGGTATTCTTTGCCTAAAATATTGAGATTTTAGACAGAGAAGGTCACTGATTTTATGAAAACTCTTAACTTGAAAAAAAAATCATGAAACAAAATCAGGAGTGTTCAAGTGCACCATGATACAAAACTATGAAAGGGGATATCAAGGATAGCTATAGGCAAGTGAATTTCCTAAAGGTGAAAAACCATATGTCTCTGTAGATTGCCTGATGGCAATACCTTGAAGGACTTACAGTCCTTCATTGTAATCTTGAAAAAAGGAATACACCTTGCACAGGGCAAATTCCTGTAGAAATCAATGGAAGTATTCACAGCTCAAGCTACAAACTAGCATGATTCAAAGTAACAAAACCTGTGCCTTTGGGATTCTGCAAATATAAAGGCATTATTAAATATTGTCAATTTTTAGAATATTATCAATACAGTACTTTCTTTTTGTGCATGTAAGGTATGCAAAATATTATGCCTGTTAGTCACATCCCATTTTCACAGGGAGAATAGATGCCTCTCACCTAGTAGCCATGCAGCAAAAGCACAGCTACTACATATCTTGGGGTGAAACTGTTTAATGGGGGAAAGAAGGAATAGAGGCCATACTGTTTGAGTTATCCATGGCTTTCATTTCTGTAGCACTATGGCATCTCACCTCACCCTTGAAAGATTAAGAAACACTTATCCAGAAGTATTAATGGGGCACTGAGGAACAGAAATTAAGTGATTTGCTCGAAGGCATTTAGAATTTTTTTGGCAGAGCAAGGAAGTACAAAGTACGCTTGGGTTTCTCCACGTGTAATCACTTAAGGAATCAAAACTTGTGGCAGAGGTGATATCTTTTATTAGACCAACTAGGTATTTGCATGCACACAGACAAAATATATATATATATATATATATTTGCAAGCTTTCCTTCTAGGCAGGAATTTCTTTTGTGGAGAGGTATCTCTGTGGTTTGTTAGGATGCAAATTAGGTCGAACAAAGGGAGAAGCAGGGTCTCAGGTTTCATAATTTTACAAGAAGGAAGCACAATTTACCACCTGAAACCTGACACACTACTCCTCCCTTTGTTTAGGCTAATTTGCATCCTAACAGACCATAGAGATACCACTCCACAAAAGAAATTTCTGCCTATCTTTCCACTCTTTTGTGAAATATGAAGCATCATAACCAGAAAGAAATATGATTCTGCATCCTGCTTACCACCAGACAACTTTGAAGTAAAAAGACTTTTCCCACTTTTCTCTGAGCCTAATCTGTACAAAATGAAATGTTCCAAACACGAGACTTTACCACACCTTCAGCTCTCCTGTGAAATATGAATTTTCATTTCATTTATTGGCCATCTCCTATGCCTTATGAAGGGTGCCTGTGCTTAAAAGCTTTTGCAAGTATCCAGTTGGTCTAATAAAAGATATTACCTCTGCCATGAGTTTTGATTTCTTTTGTCTCTAGTCCAATATGGCTACTACCTGGACACCTGTAATCACTGAGACATTCTTTTTGCTGCAGACTAGTGGTTGCACTCAGAATATGTGGACTCATTGCTTCTTGCTCTTTAAGGACATGCCTACTGGTCTCAGAATCAGGCTAAATGCCTGGTGCCTCATAAGTCCAAAAATATGCATACTAGGAGAGTTTTCTTTATAAAGTAATAGCTCGTAAAATCCTAGCTTCAGTTTGAAACTTTATATAAGTGCTTGCCATAATCAAGCTTGACCTATTTAAATTTAGGACTGGTCTTATTATTAATCCAATGCCCTCTTCCATCAATAATTTCCCATGAAATAATGTTTCAAGGTTATTTAAATTATTGCATCAAGACCAGGTAGAAGCAGCCATTGGTCTAAAAGGCATCTGTAGATGATTCCCTTTTCTTTCCCCCATGCTGCTTGGTACTTAGATAAATTCACAGTTGTCATGATCTTATGATATGGCTACTGTCAATGAAAATTATTTATAGAAATGTATGTGCTGAAAAGAACTGCTAAAACACATTTGTGAGGTTGCCCATTTGTTAAAAACAATATCACAAACCAAGTGTTATCTGTAGTTCAAATATTGAGTGTCTAATATCATTATTTCTAATACAGATCATCTGTGGTGCAGCCATCACGGGTTGGTTAATGCCACCAAACACTGCTGTGGTTCACTGCTTTTGTAGAACAATGTGACTAATGTCACAATTTCTGAGCTTTGCTCATGGTACTTTAATTTAATGTATCCTATCAAGGCTGAGGAAATCAGTTCTGCATGACAAAAAAGAAGGAACAGCAGTGATTCAGTGTATAATCAATTTTTATTGCTCAAAGTCATCTTTTTCATACAAGACAGTCCTTTGCAAGTGTGTGTGGAAAACTTAATGCTAAAGGAGGGCAAGCTTAGTTTTGATCCTATGAATCTGTGAGACTGTGGCGTGGTTCCTAAGGCTAACATTTAGATCTCAAATCAAAATTGCTGTCATTGCTGGTATCATAGGTTAACGGACCTTAACAAATTAACCAGGGTAACAGCTTTTTATTTCTTTTGCCCAAGGTAAAGGCCTGGCCATAGAGATTAGAATGACTTGACACTGAAAGGCTAATCTTAGTTTGACGGTAGCCACTGGCAGGATTCCACAGTTTGAAAGTTTGAACAATGTTCTTGTTCAAATATTTCTTTTAGTGGCCCCCATAGGCTGTACAAGCTACCCTGTTTAAGAGAATGGAAATACCTTACATTTGTACTAGCAAAGCTATTTGATATACTTTTAACACTAAAAGGGACTTGTTTTTCCTTCCACAGAGAAATAGGAGGAAACTTGGCATTCCCCAAAATCAGAAATCCCTGCAATGTGTAGTCATCAGGCAAGCTCCAGAGACATATACTTTTTCATCTTTAGCAACTAACACACATGTATTTGTCTATAACGATCCCCCATGCCCCTTTAACAGTTTTATATCACGGCAGAAGAGAACAGGCAATTCTACATTCTTGCCTCTCTCCCACTAGACCTTAAGAGGCAGGGAGGGAAAAGAGATTCGACAGGAGAACATGAGGATTCCCAGATCTATGTATTTTCCCCTTAAAGGTACAAACCCCAGGGTATGATATGAATAAATTGAAGTGCAAAAAAGTTCTTTTGCATGATCTATCTGTCCCTACAGGCTTGGACTTTTTTCTTGTGTATTGCTGCTTTCTTTTTCCAACTTCCCCAAAGTAATAACCTTTTATTTAAAGCAACTTTAATGTTATTAGTACATAATGGGAAATGGTGCAGGCTAAAATTGAATGTATCTAAAGACTGAACATCAGTGCACAGTCTGGACAATGGAGCTCACTAATAATGGAGAATTAAAGTTTGTTTGTTTGTTTAATGTGAAGGACATTTTCTTCTGTATTGTGGTATTTTGTACTACAAAAACATAAAAGGTATCTTCATTAATGAAAATATTGCATAATATAATGAGGGAGAAAACTCCATCCAGTGACAGAAGAAAAATAAATCTCTTCCGATCAATGGAGGAATGAGGAATTAGTTTAATCTGAAGAAATAAGGACAGTGTTTGTAATCTTCCTAATCTAGGTGCTTGCACTGACTCTTTACATTTCCTTGATCAGGTTAATTTAGCTGAATTTTCCCTATTTGTAATATAGGGATGATAGTAATAGGATAGGATGGACTATGGCAATTAAGTTGAAGTCTAACAGAGCACTAGTTAATATAACTAACTGTATAAACAAATATGTAAGCTCGTCAAATTTGAAAGGATGTGTGTTTAAACCCTTAGTTAAATAAGATCCTGTGATGTGATATATAAAACCTTTTTTACATGGTAAGTTTTGGCAGCTTCTGGAGATCTTAATTCCTAGATTGGCTTCATGTTAATACCTTGAAGTGGCTTAACTCATTATTCAGATTAAAAATAACACCATTCCAAGGCAGTATTATCTCTAATCTGCCTAACTTTGCTCCTGTTCCTTTACAGTATGACCATTCTCCACAGCTGTTCTGCCCAAGTTGAAGTCCTCCAGTATCCCAGGATGCAGTGCAGTGGCTCCTCCTGCATCAGGGCAAGTGGAGACAATAGGGCACAGCACTGTCAGGCATGGCCTCACCTCCTGGGGATGTTGGCAGAGTCAGCGCTGCAGTCCCAGAGCACCCAGTGGCTGCAATAACTCTTGCCACTACCCAGATTGGCTCACTGCTCCTGCCAGCAGTGGCACGGCGAGGGGTGGAGGGGGAATGGGCAGGATGCAATCTCTGGGGGAAAAAAATGATCAGGTCCCTTTGAACATAGGCTCCTAGACCTACCACATGGTCACCATGCCTCTTGTGGAAAGTCATAGCTGTGCAGGTGAAGGACAATTGGTGATGTTTTTCACCTTCAGGTGTGACTGCTTCACTAAGCCAAAAAACACCAAGTTTAAGACTTCTGCAGCTTACAGTGTAAGGTGTAACAAATCCCACAGCCTATGTTTACTTCATGGTATTTAGTTTCCTATAAGTTCTAGTTTGTTTGTTTTTTCAGGCCCAACTGTTGAATATGTTTTGTAGATTTCCCTTGAGTATAATACATGTGAGGTTATAAATGGAGTGATTCTCCTGTGAAAAGTATTGTCCTACTGTTGATTAGATGTCTCTGTCCCAACCTATGAGAGTGTATTCCAGAATGTAGCAGCTGTTTAGTTTCACTCACATAGTTTTTGTGATGGTGTTAATGCACTAGATAAGGTATACCACATTCTGTGATAGGGCTCATAGATTTAGACAGGTTTGTTATGGTCCTGATACTGGTGGCAATCAAAATGAGTTGAGAGATTTTCCACTTATTCTTAAAACAGGGTTCCATACAGGTTGGTGTCTGTTAATCAGTAGGGGGTTGCTTCTGATAGATGAGCAAAGTTTGGAAGTTTTTTAAAAGACCAGAGTAAAAGGATTGTAAATAGTTCTTTCATGGTCTCAGAGTATTGAATAGATCTTTCATACTCTTGGATTATGAGCTGTAACTGTTTGATGATCCTTATTTTAGGTTCCACTGTGGGATGTTAACCAGAAATTTGTGCTCAAGCTTTTTGGTGTGTTTTTTTTTCCTTTTTGTATTGTAGTGGGTTAATACTGGGTATTCAAGTGTCTAATCCAAAGATGCAGTCTGTTTCTCTGCTGGAGTGTCTTTGGTGAATAAAGACAGGTTTGGAAGTAGTAAAGTAGCCAATACCAGTAGTCTCCTCAGGGCTGATTTCATAGGCCATCGTGGCTACAACAACCACTCCAACCTTACTATTCACTATAAGTTGAAGTTATAGCCATAGAGGTAAAGAGGCCAAGGAATAGTGAACTCCAGATGGGAAAGACATCTAAGTTAGGGTATACAATTTTTTTTCATCAAGCTGAGATGTATGAAATACGAAGTTACCCAGGAAGAAAGGTCCATAGGTGACAACATTCCTGCTATGCTACACAAGGTTATAAGAGCAACGGAGGTGGGGCAAAGCATTTGCCAGGATCATTACATTATACTATGTAGAACAGAAAATGCTGTATAATTCATAGAATATTCATCACTCTAGTAACTTATAATTAAGGAATCTCTATTCCAAGATTTTCTAGGTAGGGTGCTGATTCTTTTTTAAAAATTAAAATCAGTTGCTCCATATAAACTTAAAGGCGATCACTTAGACACAAGATAATCAGTGTAAGAAGCTCAATTTGCACAATCTCTGGCAAATTTGCTTGGTATGTAAATTAATAATGAACATTCCTTCTGATACTCAAACCATTTGGAGTGATAGAATTATTCACCACAACACAGCGTATTTTGCATTATTGTTTAATAGTCCCATATATATGAGGTGACTCAAACAATATTAAAATGATCTTCTTTGTCTAAATACAAATTCTTTAAAGATATCTAGGGTCATATTCTATTTCATTTATTAGAAGAGTGGCTTTATATTTCTAAATACTATCATATTCCATCCTTCTTGAGTCCCCAAAAAACTAAACTGGTGACAGAAGAAATATGAACTATTTTATATCTTAATGCATGCACTATCTTTGGGGCCTATGCTTATAGGATTATTTATGAAGCTTCATTCTAGAACTTGGCAGCCATAGGCTTGAATACTTGGGGCTGTGTATTTTTTTTCTGCTGTGAATCTTAAGCACGTATTTTCAAGGTGTGCTTTGAATAACAAATACATTTTTAAAATCCCTTTTGGATCTGCAGTACTTTCTGGGAAAATTTATTTCAGATTAAAAACTTTTGAGATAGCTTATTTTGCTTCCTCATTTAAGTTTCATCACATCTAATTCCCTACAACCATGAGCATGTACACCCACGTCTACATGTGGGTCCCCTTTCCCACATCTACATGCTGGGAAAGGGGACCCACATAAATTAATTCTCCAGCAAAACAGATATGCTCCCCTCTCTATCATCTCTGGGAAAGCTAAAAGAATTGCTATCACCCCAGGCAGAGTTATAGTCAGCTTTTTCAGTGCCTATGGCAGAAATGGGAGCGGGGGGGAGAAATTATGCTGACCAAGGGAGTTGGGAGGGGAGAAGGGAAGAGAGAGAGGGAGGCAAGAGGAGAAGAGTCTTACCTGCCTGAATGTCCTCACTCCCGTGAGCAGCATGGCTTTGCGATGCTGCCACTGGCAGACAAGCAATGGCACAAACTCACTAGGAACTTCTCCTTGTGCTTCAGTCACTTTCCCAACCCCCAGTTCATGGCTTTTTCTTCCATGGCAAAGCCTTCCAGGTAGAGGTATAACTTTCATGCCCCCACTCCCTTCCAGATGCACTACTGGGCATAGGCCTGTGCCTTCCTGGATCCTGTGGCCAGGTATTGCAGAGCTGCCCCTTCATGGTAAAGACTCCTTAGAAGAGGGAGCAATACTGGTACTCCCTCAAAGCCAGGACCTGGGGCTGGTGCCCTACTTAGCCTCTCCCCGCTACACTACTGACTTTAGGATTACAATTATCACAGTATTACTCCAGAGAATCAGGGTGGAATAACAACTGAGCTCATTGTTTTCCTCTATCCTGTCCCAAATACCACCCCACACACAATTTCATTTTCAGGGTGAAGACTTCTTCATCCTGCTGAACACTATAAGCCAGGGAAAATCATTTTAAGCTTCCATGCTCAGTCATTTTCACTATGTCACTCTCACTTTTGTCCTTGGATCTTGCTTTTATAATGGAACACTGTACATTAATAGTCAGTGCTATCCCTGACATCACTTCTCATAATTCAATTGTCAATAGTGTCGGTTTGGAGCTGTACTAAGTCTGATTCAATGAATAATAATGGGAGAGAATCCATTTAAATACTGAACAAATACCTCAGAGTTGGTGCCTAACTGTTCCTCAGAAGCCACTTAGTGAAGTGAGACTGAAGAGCCCAAATAATATATGCAAACTCGATGCCTAGAAGACTGGATTTGGTTTTTAAAATGGAAATGTTCTGGCCATTTGAACTAAACTGTTATAGTACAATCATATAAGACTATCAAGTGACATGTTATTGAAAACTCTCTGGTTTTGAATAACTGGAAATTCAAAAGATATCAGAAATTGTCCTCTTAGTTGTGTGTGCATTCATATGGAAGAGTAAAAAAAAAATTGGTTATGCTTGTGTGATATGTCAGCGGAATTAAATAGTTAATACAAAATCGAGCAGAGACTTTCACATCCTGTAAAAATTGTTCAATAGTAAAGGTGATGACAATGTCAATTACTGCCTGTAGCTTTTAATGTGATAATCTTTGTCTACATTGGCAGAGCTAAGGACTGAAATTATTCTGAGAAGTTAAAACTGACATCAATTCCAGGTAATGTGCCAATTATTTCCATGATGGATCTTCCTAAACTACAGATGAGTTTACACCATGGATTAATTTGAGCCATGCTACACATATTGGACACCATAACAAGAAGAAATAAAGACCTTTCAGTGCTGGGGAGAAGGGAGATCTGTTCTACTTTTCAAAGCCTATCCCAGACTCCTAAATCAAACCTGGGTTCCATAGCTAATGCCAGAGTTGAAGAATCGTAAGAGAATGGAACATCTTTCATGTGCAATTATTCCGAATCATTTTCCTTCAATATATTTGAAATATTTGAAACCAAGGTCTAACAGCAATTACAAACACAATTCAAATCGATTGTTATGGTACATAGATTAAACCAGTAAAAATTGAGTCAAAGGTTTGACTCAAAATTTGCTTTGATTTAAAGTTTGGATGACTTTATGAGCTTTATGGGTTAAGACTAAATCTCTGGAAAGTCCTATTACTTCCTCCTATTTCCTATGTAGTAAGGATAACTCTTTCAGTATGGTGTCCTTAAAATTAGACTCCTAATTCATAACATTTGTTTTTTGTAATACCGTATTTACCCAAATCCAATATGACTGAATTTAAAACAACCCCCCCCCCCCACACACACATACAATAATTAGGTTCTATACATGGAAAATGCATATACATTTATTATAATTTTCCAGGCATAGCATCTAATTATCCCCCCTTTCCCACCAACCACTGCAGGTAGGCAACTGGGGAAGGGTAGCCACACAGTAGAGCGGGGTAGATGGCATGGAGTCAAGTGGTCTAGTGCCTGTTCCTTACCCCTTCTGCTTGCCCCCCCGCCCCAATTTATTCCGCAATGATATCTGTACTCCTAAGAGCCTGTGCACCCTGGAGCCTGCCCCCTGTAGGATCTCTTCCCCCCCACAACACTGAATCTGCACCCCACCCTTTGCAGCAGTGGATGCAGCTCCATCCACTTCTAAGTCCAATCTGGGCTGGGCCAGGCTAGAGTCAGAGCCACAGCCATCACTTTGCCCCACCCCTCAGTACCCAATGCAAGATGAGGGGCTTTTATTCCCATATTAAATGGGGGGTGGGCATCATCTTAGTTTTAAGTACAATCAATCCTCCCCACCCCCAATCTATGAAACTAATCAAGAGTAAATTGGATGCTTATCTTGCTGGGATCCTATGACCCCAGCTGACTTCCTGCCCTTTGGGCAGGGGGCTGGACTCGATGATCTCCCGAGGTCCCTTCCAGCCCTAATGTCTATGAAATCTATGAAATAATAGTCACTGGCAGTGTTAGTATCTCTGAAAATCAGAAGCTACAGAAGAAGTACTAAAAAATGTATAAATCAATATTTATATGAACTTCTAAACTTCCTGTTCTGGGTTCTTTCAATTCAAAGAAATTCCTCAAAGAACCTCACAAGTCCAGTGCAAAGACATTGCTTTTTAGCTGCTTGTTTTTCTGTTTGCTTCCATTTCACTGTAGTGTGGGGCTTCATCTTAATTGTGCTTGACAGTTAACATCACCAGAGAAGGGGAAATAGTGTGAGCTTTTTCCATTCTAACTTCTTATGGGAGGAATAGCAGCAGGGAAGCTTAATACACAAAAATATATATTGTAACCACACAAAAGACATTTCAGCGTGAGACAAAATAAGTGGAGCACTGGGGTGGGATGGTTAGGGTTATGAGAGGAAATGAGTGTCCTTAAAAGAAGTCAAGAACAGGTGTAGCTGTTTCAGTTTGGGGTATATTTGGAAAGTGTTTTGCTTTTTATGTTGCCCTACTTCTGATCCAATATCTTGCTTTTTTTCCAGTGGTAAGTCCAAACTGTACATCTTAAAAGTCATTAAAGCAATTTAAAAGTAAATCTGATAGTTGACAAGCAGTTGCCGAGTGAATCTCCCTTAGGACTGGAGTGATATGCTGAGTTGCTTGGAGCGAGTTTAAATTCTATAGCTCCAGCATTTTAAAGAAGCCGGAGCTTATGCAGCATTTTCTCAGGCAGCCATAAAATGGATTAAACCCTATAATACTAGTGGTTTTTAAGACTCAGTATAAGCCAATGACAACACTGACCAATACTCTAGCAGTGTTATAGTTCTACACATCTAAGTATTACAGTCTTGCAGAGGATTTTTATCACAGAATGTGAAGTTTTTTCCCCTGCTTATTAAAGGGGAAAAAAGAAAAGAAAAGGAAAGATTTTTTTCTTTTTTTTTCCTGGAGCAGAATAGGTATGTTAATGTTTATGTGCTGCATAAACACAATATAAAGGCTAATTGCAGATCTGATATGCCTGTCAGAAGGTTGAAAAACTTGCAGGAGATCCCCCTGAATTAGGAAAGAGCTTAACAAATTTATATTATTATAGCTGGTATAGTATTATTGTGCCTCCTTAGTTTGCTAGCCAGCAGGTGGGGACTTCTGTTTTGTCATTCCTGACAGAAATTCAAGTTTTGCAACCTGGAAAGAGCCTAATACAACGCACAGGATCTATGCTTGATATGGAATGGCTTTCAACTCATCAGAACTAGTGTGTAGTGAGAAATGGATCAAGTCAATGGCAACAGAGGAGGAAGTCCCTTTGTATGCCCTGGTATAATATGATATGATACAATATGATATGAAAATCCACGCATGCAATCCAGAAATTAGTGGCAGGGCAGAGCTCTGGGTCATCATTGTTGTGAATCCATTGTCTGTTTCCCATTCTATCTATAATTATGTCACTACTTTCCAACCTCAGGATTGTAAAAAAAAATGTGAGCCATAAGAAAAGTAAAGGTTACAGACTATATTAGCACAATCAAAGGTTTTCACAATGATTCCATATAAGCAGGTGACTTCTCTACTGTCTGGCACTGATTATGTTTAGTTTGTTTGTTCTCTGTCATGAGAGAGTTGTACTTTTCCAGGTAACATATTTTCCAGCATTTTGATTAATAGCTCCTCCTATGCCAAGTGACCGTAATAGATTTTTTTGGTAATAGCCATCATTATAATAAGGCTGCACTTTTGTTCTTTCCCCTGTGTTACTGGGCTGGTAATACACTAATTTTAATGCTTCTCTGAAGATTCTGGCATAAGCTAAATGGACATTTCTTGCTTTTTCCCGCCCCCCCCCACTGTTTTCCTTAGCCATTCTTTGTAAACTATGTGTACATCATTATTCAAAGCAAATCCTAATGAAATGTAAATAAAGGTTCAGTAATGAAAAGAACAAGTTCTGGAGCTCAGAGCTGGCTGACTTGGTTGTGGCAAGCATATCAGCAAAAAAACCTGAGTGAAATGGGTAAAGCTAGAACATAGAGAGATTATCTTCAAAGAGTTCAATACACATGAAGCAGCTTTGCAAATTACAAGCCCAGACACAAGAAGTCTTTTTCATATTGTAAGGTTAATGTTGCTGGAAGTGATAGAAATTTTACTTGCTTGTCAATAAAAGGATTTGTCTGTGATGACTGGGATTTTGCAAGGCTGTGCTAAAGCACTTCAGGAAATACAAATTTATAATGAAAATGTGTGATATCAATAGTCAAATATTCAAATATAATAACTGTGAAAAATGATCAAAGTCCCATGTTGAAACTTGCTTTGAAAAATGGATTCATAGTAGAGGTATAATGTTTGAGTCATAAAAATCTTCCCTGTCCTCCCTTTGAAAATCATTACAAATTCACATGTGGTTACTATGAGTGTAAGATGCTAAATAAATAAATAAATATTATATCTATAAATAGATGCATATTATCTATCCTCCCTATTGTACAGCTGCAAGTGGTTTGCTTCCTTTGGTTGCTACACATTAAAGTCTATTAACACACTGCCCCCTCCCCCCCCTTGTGTGATTTATTCTGTTATCTCAATATTTGATTCTCCTAATGGAAGTGTACCTATATCAGGTTATAGTATAGTAAGTGCAGGATAACAAAGTGGTATCTAACCACAAAAAGCCCTCTCCAAACATATTCCCTAGTCCTTCAAAAACTAATTTCAGGTCTAGCTTTGACAGACCTGAAGGACAATCTCTTGTGCATGCACATCTATTCAAATAGTGCAGTACCTGCATCTACACAAACCAGCTAATACGAGATCTTCCTGTTGACTGTGTCTGGAGGGTAATAACAGTTTAAAGAAGCATTTAAAATATTTGAATTCTATTGGACCCAAAGTAAAAGAGTTGGAAATATCCTTTCCACCTATGTTTTTATAGATAGAGTAGCACAAGTTTATTTATACAGAGTTTCCAGAAAGCAGAGTGAGGCTTCAATGACTCAATCAATAGATAAATGATACTCAGTCACATTAGTTGCAAATTAAATATTATCACTTGCCCACTTTACCTCAGTCTGCCTTAGATGCAAATAGACTAAAACAGAGTCTGTCAAAGGTAAATCCAAAACAAAGTTTTGTTTGTGGGCACAAAGAAATGTTTCTATATCTTGGTTCAAATGCAGGTGTCATCAATTTGACAATCCAGACTTATGTCAAAATGTCAGATTGGAGTGTTTACTTGCTATTATGCACATCTTGGATATTTGTATATTTGCATTTGCAAAGAAAGACAGAGGCAATGACCAGGGATCCTGTTTATTTATTTATTTATTTTATTATTATTATTTAAAAAATCAGATTTAAAAAAGTAACCCAATAATCTACATTTTTCTGTGATTAAAATGAAACATGCCTACATATATAAATTAGTGCCATTTCATTTTAAGCATGAAAAAATGTGGATTTGGGGGGTACATTTTATTTTATCTACATTTTAAACTGGGGATATTTTATCAGAGAAAACCAGGATCCCTGGTGATGACGGTAGGCAGTCCACATTACCTCAGTGGGCTTGGTCACTGAAGTTTAAAATCTTGGGGTGCTCCTGGATCTTCTGCACCAGATAGAAGTACTGGCTAAAAGTTCCTTTCACCAATTTTATCTGGTGAGAAGGCTGTGACCTTTTGTCTCAGATTTCGATATGCCCATCATCCATATTTTGTAACCTTGAGACTAGGCTACTGCAATGTCCACTATGGGGGGCTGCCCTTGATGGCCACCCAGATGCTGCAGCAGGTGCAGAACATGGTGGCCTCTCTTCTGATGGGGCTTGGTCACCAAGAGTTCATAACTCCAGTGCTTCAGATTCTGCATTGGCTCCCAGTAACTATCTGGGCAAAATTTAAGGCACTGTTTTTATCTTAATAGGCCATATGAGGTTGTCTGAGCCTTACATACCTAAGAGACCTTGTCAATTGTGCCCTAACACAAACCCTTATATAAGCTAAGAGCTACCTCATATTAATACTATTGGTATACCAAATTCTCCTGGTAAAAACATGTGGGAGCTCATTCTCATCAGCAGGATCCTGGTTCTCTCTAATAAAAAATCCCCAATTTACAGATTAAAAAAAGTAACCTCAAATCCACATTTTTCCATCATTAAAATGAAACATCACTAATATATAGATAGATGGATATTAGTGATGTTTTATTCTAATCATGGAAAATATGGATTTTGGGTTACTTTTTTTTAATCTGAAAATTGGTTTGTTTGTTTTTTATCAGAGAAAACCAGAATCCCTGCTCATTAGTCACTTAGTACTGGAAGTGCCTCCTCTTTTAAGGCCACTTGTTCCTAAGCATTGTGATTGTCCAGAAACATTGTAAGACCTTTCTATGTGAGTAGCCATGTAGCAAACCAGATTAATCTGGGATACTGGTATTTAGATTATTTTGCTTCATATTGCTTTACATGATATTTCTGTCCCTTACTGTAAAGTGCCCTGGGCCTCTGTGAAAGGTGGCATGTAAATCAAACAAACAAACAAAATAAATAACATAGTGAGACATTTGTGAAATTTTGACGATGACAAGCATAGGGAATCATTTGAAATCTTGCAATACTGTACCTTGGTAACATAGTTTTGATTTTATGACATTCATATTAAGCATCCCTAGGATGCCTAATGGGCCTAATTACCAGGGATCCTGGTTTTCTCTGATTTAAAAAAAACATCCTCAATTTTTGGTTAAAGAAGTAACCCCAAATCCACATTTTTCCATGATTTAAAAGAAACACCACTAATATACACACACACACACACAATGGTTCCTGGGAAACTCCTTTCTCTTTCACTGCTCCTGCCAACTCTCGGGAAGTATCCCCCATGTTTTTCTTTCTTCTTCATATATATATGGGGAAGCTAAGGGACAGGGAGAGCAAGTAACTTGCTTAAGGTCATCCAGAAACCAGGTTTCCTGGATCTTTCTCCAGTGTCCTAACCAACCAAATATTCTATCTAATACTCTGTATACAACACATTTGAATGATATGTATCACATTATTCAGCTTTACTATTTCAGAAATATGGAAAATAAATATTTTAACTTTTGGCTTTTATATTAAATACTGATGTTAATAAAACATTTAGATCTTAATAAAATAGAAAGTGAAACTTTATGAATATGAAATTATGGGAAAACCAGATTCCTTAGGAAATCTTAACTTTAGATTTTCATTATAACTTGGAACAAAAAATAGACTCAAAATGTCACTTCTTCTATAGATTGGAAAGTCTACTTTCTTATCACCCCTAGTTTAGGTATTCATCAAATACTAAAGAAGCAGCAGAGGTAAATATTCTTATTTTTCTTCAAAAGTATTTTTACAGTATCTATGTAAGCTCTGATCCTGCTCTGATCGAAATCACCGGCAAGAAAATCTATTGACTTCAGTGTTTAAAAATCGTGTGACAATAGATTGAATTTTGCTGAATATAGTGAACAAAAACATGGATATGACAAAACTGAAGAAACATTAGCAATACCAACAAATGTAAATAAGAGCTGTGTTTGTAAAATCCAAGCTCTTTAATTCAGATTTCAAGTATGCCAAAATTCATTAGCATTTTCCTCCCAACCTCCCCACACTCCGGGTCCTTTATTTCAGAAGATAACAAGGTTAAATCCTGTTCACCTTTTTGGGTACAGAGACACTAGGCCAGGATACACTGAAGGCAATGTGAGTCATAAAGACAGAAGGGACCTCAAGTGACTTATTCCCTGCACACATCTCTCCACTTCCTTGAAAACCTCTGCAGAAGGATATTCTATAACTTTCCTAGGCAGTGCATCAGTGCATTCCAGCTCTCAAGTGTTTTCATGGTTATGAAGTCCACCCCCTCCCTGCATTAGATTTAATCTAATATTCCAGTTGTTTTGGAAAGCTTTGCATTCAGATTTGAAGATCATATTTTTTTTTTCTGAAGAGGCAGCTGTTTAGAGATACTAAACTCTGTTGTTAATGTTGTTGCTGCTGCAGCCAGTATTTTCAACTGGGATCCTGGTTTTATCTGATTTTAAAAAAAAAAAATCCCCAATTTTCAGATTAAAAAAGTAACTCCAAATCCACATTTTACCGTAACACCACAGACACACACACACACACGCATGCATGCATGCAAGCATACTTTGTAGGCCTGTGCACGGCAGCAAATATTCAATTTGGATTCAGCCAATTTGGAGGGACAGTGATTCAATTAGTTGATTTGAGTCACTGTCCTGATATGATTTGGTCAAAACGGATTTGGAGATTTGGTGCCGATTTGGAGATTTGGCCAAAGGCTATAATGGGGAATCACTAAAATACCTATAACTTTGACATTTTTTTGCATATTCAGCTAAAAAGAGCATGGATGATAGCCCTTTCTGAGGGCATGGAGCCTGCCAGGTTTCAAGGAGATAAGTGTAGGTGGGGGGGGGGGGTCTGTGAAAGAGAACCTCAAGGTTCTCAAAGAAAACTCATTTCATTTGTGTGTGTTAAGGCAAAATGGGATGAATGTTATAGAGTTGGTATCCCCTTCTAAGGGTATGAAGTCTGCCAGGTTTCAAGGAGATAGGTGTAGGGGTTTCTGTGAAAGTGCACCTCAAACTGTTGAAAGCAAAACTCATATCACTTGTGTATATTAAGGGGTGCAGGTGGTAGCCATATTGGTCTAAGGACATAGGCAGACAAGGTTCTTTGGTTCAATCTGATATCTTTTATTAGATCAACTGAACAGTTGGTGAAATATATCTTAGCAAGCTTTCAGGTTTAAAAACCCTTTATCAGGCTGAAGAAGCATCTGCAGTTGGCCTGTGAGCTCTTCCTGGATGGAATGAATAGTAAAGAAGACAGAGGCTGGTATGCATGCAAGAAAGCCAGTCAGGGTGGGGGGGGGGGGGGGGCAGGGAAGGGGTATGTAGCAGGTAAAAGTAGAGTGGCTCCACCTTGCAGTTGCTCCACAGTCTCAGTGAGATAAGTAGCCACTGAGGCCTCCCAGATGGTGGGGTCTGGTGTCTCTATAGCCCAACATTGAAGCCATGCCCTTGGCCCACATTGGCAGTGGGTATGGTGGAAGAGATTGGCTGGTGGTTAAAGTGCTGGCACGGGAAAGTGGATCCTGTTCTTCTACATTCCCCTGCCACTGCCCTTCTGCCTCCCTGACTCTGCTCACCAGCACCTCCATCCAGTGATCAAGGGGTTTGCTGCTGCAGCTGTTCCCATTCACCCTCAGGTTGTACTTGCCTACTAGCACATGGACCATACTGGACCATAACAGATCCAGCCATTTTTTGATGCTCTCCTTCAGCCACTTCATCAGCACCTGCACCTCTGGTGAAAGTGGCTTGCCCAGCCAGGAACATTGATCCTCTGGAAATTCTCCATTTGATTCCCAAGCTCCTTCACTATGGGGATCACCTGGCTAAGGAGGGCATCATGAGCACTGAGGCTTTCAGAAGTCTTGAAGAATGGCTTGAGGGCCAAGGTCTGGGACATGGTATTCTACTCCATTTTGTTAAGGGGCCCACTGATCCCAATCTCCCCAAACAAGACCATCTCATGGATGGTCTTCTTTTACTCCATCAGCCTTTCCAGCATCAGGTATGAGGAGTTCTACCAAGTCTCCACATTCTGCATGATTTTCTGCTGCAAGATGCTCAGCTCTGCCTGTTTTTCCTTCAGCATCTTGCCCCCCTTGATGCTCCAGTAGAAGTAGCCCACCACCTTTCTGCATTTTGAAATGAGCTGGATAGTAGTGTAGTGAGCCCTGTCCCCTTCCAAGGCATCCCTGACTATGAGCTGGAACTTGTGTGCCACACATCAGATGCCAAGAAGGTTGGCATCGCATACCACCTTAACAATATTCCACCCTGGCAATATTGGCCCCATTTTTGGTGACCCTAAACCCACAGGTGAGCTCACCCTGCCCAAGGAGCCACCCCTGCACCATGCAGTTCATGGCCACCATGTTCTCCCTTGCTGTGTAGGACTCATCCATCACCACCACCTGCAGGAGAGCCCACCCATGTCCTGACTGATTGCACCAGTACCCTATGAGGAAGAGGTAGGCATTATCTCCACCCCAGCTGCTCCAGATGCTCCAGCTGCCCTGCCTTGCACAGTTCCTCCCTCAAGTACTCTCTGCATGCCTCATACAGGGAGGACACCACTGTTCTGCTAAAGGTGGTGTGTATGGGCACTTAGTAGGATGGGACCACAAGTACCATGAGTCACCTGAACCCTGGACACTCAACAAAGGAGAAGGGATGGCCATCCACAGCAAACATTTCCCCAATGCTCTCGGTGACCTCACTCACGTTGGGAATGTGTCCCCCCTTTGTCTCCAGCTTTCCACTACTGACCCAGGGTGGCCTGCCTCTGTTCTTTTGGGATGGGGACTTTGGAGTGAGAGAGGGACTTCTTTTTGGGTACGCTCCCACTAGTGCCAGGCTGATGGAGGAACAAGGGCAAGGGGGTGCTGCCTCCTGAGATGAAGCAGCATTGCCATGGCAGCACCTTGCCGTGGCTGATTTGCTTTCAGCAGTGATGGCAGGTAGCATACCTGGGATTATCCAGCACCTCAAAATGATCCCAAACTACACTACCCACCTGCTTCTGGGTTGAGGGTAGAAAATTCTCCCTTATCACCCTCCTCAGCAGGCAGAGGCACAACAACAGGAGGAGCTGAGCCACCTGTCCCCACAGTCTCTTCTGAAGTGCCTTCCAGAAGAGACCTGACTCTAGGGAAACTTTGATGGGTGTAGAGCACAAACTCAGATTCCCCCTCTTCCCCAGAATGTCCTTCGCTATGGTACTCAGCTCCTCTGCTTCCAGATCCAGCTCCTCCTCTGGCACGGGAAAGCTCATGCTGGGAACTGAAATTGGGGTGAAGACTGTCATGCTGATGGTTATTACTGGTGCTAGTGGAGGTGGTGCAGGTGGAGATGCTGCTCCCACCTCCTTGCTCCCACTAGCAGCAGAAGACTCATCGCTGCTGGGAAAGAGGGTGTGTCTATTTTTATTTTTTGCAGAAGGTACAGGGACTTGCAGTTCTCCCTCTGCCCCCTTTCCCTCCCCTACCAGAAGACCTGGCACCTACCTTTCCAGCACACTTCATAATGTTTGGTGTGCTGCAAAATGTGTGTGTGTGTGTGTGTGTATGTGT
This sequence comes from Crocodylus siamensis, assembly GCF_052110815.1. Classification (NCBI taxonomy): domain Eukaryota; kingdom Metazoa; phylum Chordata; order Crocodylia; family Crocodylidae; genus Crocodylus; species Crocodylus siamensis. Next base: position 330,121,612 of record NC_143395.1, read on the forward strand.
GTGTGATATGTTGTGCTTTCCTGCATAGTGATGATATCGTATCAGGGAAAACACAGCAGATAGACTAGTTACCAAGATACTAGACAGGACACTAGAGCCTTTTGGTTGCTGCTAGTCCAAGAGAGACAGCTCACAAAACACACAGATCACTTCACACAGCCTTATATGTTGTTTCTACATCCCTTCGCCAGACCACTGTGATTGGAAGGTAACTCAGAGAAAGATCACAATCACTGACCAGCTACAGATGTCAATATCCAAGCAGTCTTTCCCCACCTCTTCCCCCTCCCTCTTCTCAGTTTCTGTCCCCTGCAATCCTGCCTTCCGAATCTCTGAATCTTTTCTGAATCGATTCAGGCCTTCTAATGGGTCTCCCAATTTGATTTGGATTCAGAGATTCAGCCACCAATGTAGGCCAAATCTCCTCTGAATCGAATTGGGTACCTAAGCATCACACAGCCCTAGTAAGTGGAGTTTCATTTTAATCATGTGGATTTGTGGTTACTTTTTAAATCTGAAAATTGGGTATTTTTTTTTATTTAGCAGAGAAAATAAGGATCCCTGCTTCAGTTGTGAAATCTCAGCTTAATTTATTGTCATCAAAGCACCTTTCATTTACATGCTCAGTTAATAGCTCGTTATGTACTAATACTGTCTGCTTATGACAAGATAGTATAACAAACTACAACTCTAAGATTTTCAATTGTTTCAGTGATGTTTACACTGCTTTTTCAAAAAGTTTAGCAGAATGCTGGTGGTCCCTAAATTATTCTGAATTCTCCTTGTGGGTAACATTTTTAATGTGATAAATTTAAAAATGTTCTCAAGTATAACTCAATATTATGCAAATGATCTTAATTTATATTTTATGTCAATTTTTTTCTGTGAAAATGTGTTAAAATTTAGCCTTTCTTGTTGGAAAAGAAATTTGGAACACTGCCTCCAATACTTCTTTTATTTCCTGGTATATGTGGAAGCCTTCAGCCATCCTCAGAAATGATATTATTGTTTGTTTCTTCCCTTCATTTCTATGAAGTGCATCTTTTTGTAAATAGATTTTTTTCTTCACATAAAGCAAGTGATTATGTACCACCAATAATAGATTAACCCCATGGAGGAAGTGGTATCTGATACTGCATATGACTTCTGTGAGGCTTTTCCATTAAAACTACTAAACTATAGCCCATTTAATGGTGCTGGGGGGTTTAATTTAAATTGTTTTAACTTGCTGTAAAATGCTTTATGCAAAGAGTGCTCTACCAACTTTTTTCTTTGCTGCTTACTTGCATTCTGACTCACTTTGCACCTCCTGACTGAAATGAACACCATCCTATCCATATTTGCTGCTCTGGAGTATCACCTCTGCAAGTGATAAGCCCTATCTAATGAGGGCTTTCTGGACATCTTCATCCCTGCTTGTCACCCAATCCACAAACAGCAATGAGGAGGTGGATCTGGTGTCCTTCTTGCCCTTACTGTGTCAAATGACAGCCATGGTGGCATTTGCTTGACACCCAGCCTAGAAAAACCCTGTACACTTGGACAGTCAAGGTGCATGATATCTGTATTCTTACCACCTGTCCTGACATCATCTGGAAATGGAACACAGTGACAGCAATGCTAAAACAGCTTGTCTGTTTGATACAACCCATACAAGCTGTCCTCACCAAACCTCCAGGGGTCTTGTAATAATAGATTACTGTAAGCTTTGAGGGAATGTAGCCACATGTCAAGGTAACTAAGAAACACCAAACAAAAATGTAAAACAAAATAGTCTCATATACTGCAATTAACTAATCAAAAGGAAACACCAGATGAGACAGAATCAGACAAATAATTATTTTAATAGAAATGCATGGGCATAATGCCTTAAGCAAAGTTTGAATAACTGGTTTAATTTAAAAATGTGTTTTGATTTATTAAAACAGTTGTAAATTGAATTAGATGACTGAGTAAAATCTATTTAATACTTTCTTTTTCATGGTGAGAATTCCTCCTCCCTTGCCCATTCAGCTGTGCAATATTCATCAGTAAACTGAACACAAAATTTCAACAATTCATTTCCAAAGGCATATAGGAATCCATTGTGAATTTTGAAAACATAAAGAAGATCAATACTTGATGTAGGCACAGGAGGGAAGCTTTATAACACTTAAACATATTTATACAAAGATAAACTATTTACTTTAAAGATAAATTCATTTTAATAAGACAATTCTTTATCTGGAGTAATGTTTATTCTTGGACAAACCCTCAGTGACTCTTAGGCCCTCTCTACAAATTACAGATATTTTGCAATTAACTGGTTAGCTGCACAATTACCCGGAGACCAGCTACACATGCAAAGTAGCTATCGTATAATAAAAAGCTCCAACTAGCTGTAAAGTTAGATCTTAAAAATATGTACTAACTTTATAGCTGCTTGTTCTTGAGCTTTAATTTGTATGTGTAACAGGGTCCCCTTGTGGCTGATGGGGTACCCGGGCACAGGGGTGCACCTTGCCCAGTGAAATATTCCCAAACCCATGGCAGCTGTAATCCCCAGGCTACCTGAGCTTCCTTCACCCCAAAGCCCTGAGCCATGATCCCCAGGGTTTGGGAGTGGAGGAAACCCCAGGATCCTGGGGACCACGGCTTTCACAATCCCTAGGGCTCTAGGATGTGGGAAATCCCTAGGGCCAGGGATTGCCACATGGGTAATTTCCCCATCCCAGGGGTATGAGAAACTGACCCCAGGGGTTTTCCTGCACCCCCAAAGCCATGGCCATAAGGTTCTTCCTCTGCAGGGATTTTCAGCCTCAGGTTTGTGTGGGGCACCCCCATAGCACCCCCATGGCTAGGAGCTCATCAACTGCTGTATGTTAGACTCCTAGTTGTGGGAACCTGCTTCTTCCAGCACAGGGGGAAGGGATGGGCTCCCCCTGCACTGGCAATAAGGCATGATGGAATCTAATGCACAACCCCACAGTTGTGCCTCCTGCCATGCAAGTGTGGCATGGCAGGAGGCATGAGTGTGTGAACCATGCATTAGATCCCATCACACCTTCATCTGCACATGTAAAGGGCCCTTACAGGAATGACTTTGACCCACATTTAAATTAAGGTGCACCAGGTGTCTTCAGCCTTGTAATCTACTGTTTTTAGAAGGAAAATGTTTATAGGAGAACAATGTTCAACAAGTTTAATCTTAACTATTAGTTTTGTGAACTCTAAAATTGAGAAAACATTATCAATAGATGGATATAATTGCACAATGTCTCTTATCGGAGAAAAACTTTTAGATGGTCATCTGTTTATTTCTCAAGTATCTTGATCTGTAGTAAGGTTAGGGATAGATGGAGATTGATGCAGAGAGAGATTATCAGAGCACCTTCAACCTCTGGCTATCCAAAATAACTGTCAATGCTGGGTTAAAAGAAAACAAGATGAAGTCTGCCCAATTCATTTTTTTATAAGGCAGCAAGCCCTCAAGCACAGTACTCAATCAAATTTCTTTTTTTATCACTCATTCAACTTGATCAGAAAAGTCTTTACTGATAGAAAACAAACCTTCCCAGAATCCCTACAACCTATTTATCTTTGACATGAAACACCAGGGTTTTAATTATTTTCTGTTTTAATGCTATTATAGAAAATGAAGCAGACTATGAAAGATTTTTCTGGTTCTGCTTTTCATGGTCATGGTCAGACATTTTTGGTCACTCACTTTTTGCAGACACTTTCCCACCGGCTTTTTTTTTATCCTGTGATTCCATCAGTTGAAAATAAAAACAAAAAACAAACAAAAATTCAAAACCAAATCATATCAAACAAAAAGCATAGCAACCAAAAAGAAAACAAAGAAACTGTCTACCCTGGATCCATGATAGGAAGGCATAATGATTTTTTTCTCATGAAATATAAGCTAAAAGTGGTCCTTGTCTATAATATGTGTCAACACAAACTCACTTAGTAGACTGTAGGGGAATAGTCAGCTATTTCAAAAACAAAAAGATTAGTTTTCAGAGCTGGGCTGTCCTGACAGAGCAGGACTTATGAATTTGAGGCAGTGCAAATCTAGAGGATTTGTAGTTTTAAGGTAGACTCTACTGATAATGTTATTTTACACAAGTGGGATTTTTCACACACACATACATAAATAGTACTGTTTATTAGAAGTCTTGTAAAGTCATGCATCTAAAATATGAGTGTGAGAGTAGCTCACCTTGGGTTTGTTTGATCTTTGCCTGCTTTTGTTTTTACAAATAATGTTACACCAGAAAATGGGTCATATTTAACACAATACATCATGTAGAGACATTTTTAGAGAATGTTGGAAATTCTCTTCCTTACAGGGATATTGATAGCCCAGGAATGGGCAAAATATGCCCTGCGAGCCAGATCCAGCCCATGGAGAAATTTTAATTGGCCTGCAGCAGATCCCTCAGCCCAATCAGGTACACCAACTCTGCACCAGCCTGTAGCTCAGCCTGGGATGCCATGCAGCAGTAGCAGCCTCTAACCCCACCAGCTCAGCCTGGGGCATACCAGCATGGAGCAGAGTGGTGGAGCAGCAGCAGCAGGAGCCCCGCTGAGGGCACTGCATCTTGGGCTGGTTCCGGGGGGTTGTTAGCAGCTTCCACCATTGCCACTGCCCCCACACCACTCCATTCCACACCATCATGCCTCATGCTCATCAGTGGGACCGGGAGCTGCTGCCACTGCACAGATATCCTGGGACAAGTTTCAGGCTGGCACAAAATGGAGGCACCCCAGTGCCACATGCCTGTCCTGGCTGCTGCATCCAAGTGGGAGGCAGCTTACGGAATCACTGATGGGTCCACCCCACTCCCTCCCCTGACTCTGTACTGCATGCCCTGGGCCAAAGGATGAGACAGGAAAGGATAAGGTGGAAGGAGACTAAGTTGTCCCCACTTGGTGTGCTCAGCAGTGACATGCGGCTGTCCCCTGCCACTGCCTCCCCTCCTGGACCTTCTAAGCTTCCTTTGTGAGTATTGCAGCTCTCCTCTCTCCCTCTTGGGTGCTGTAGCCCCCCAGCAAGACCTGGCAGTGGCTTCCAGCTCAGCCCTGGCTCTGTGCTGTCACAGTCCCAAGATCCCATCTCTGGATACAGTTCCAGGGAGCTACATGGGCAGGGTGTGTGAGCAGGTGGGATCTGTCTAGGGCTGGCATCATAGGGAAATACACTCCCTGCATGCCCCTGCCCACATAATCTTCAGGTAGCAGATCATGGCTCTAATCTAGCCTTGGCCCCCAATACTGTCAGTGGCCTGTGATAGAATCGTAGAACCAAAAGGGATAATCAAGCCTGGTCCCCTGCCATGGGCAGGAAGTTACTAAGCACAGACAAGCCCAACAAGGTGCCTGTCCAGCCCCATCCTGAACACCTCCAAGGAGAGTGATTGCACCACCTCTGCTGGAAATGTGTTCCAGATTCTGGTGACCCTTGCAGAGAAAAAGTTATTTCTTATATCTAGCCTGAATTTACCCGCTATTAGCTTATGGCCCTTGATTCTCATCCTCCCTTGAGGTGCCTTCCTGAAGAGTTGCTCCCCTAGATCTTGGTGTTCACCCTGACATACTTGTAGGTGGCTATCAAGTCACCTCTCAACTTTCTCTTAATCAGACTGAACAGGCCAAGTTTCCAGAGTCTCTTCCTATAGGGCCTATCATCCATGCCCTTGAGCATACAGGTGGCCCTTCTTTGTACCCTCTCGAGCTTATCCATGTCTTTCTTGAAGTGCGGTGCCCAGAACATAGTACTCCAGCTGAGACCTTACCAGTGCTGAATAGAGAGGGAGGAGCACCTCCCTGGATCTTTTGGTCACATATTGGCTGATGCACACCAGAGTTCTATTTGCCTTTCTGGCAACCTCTTTGCACTGTTAGCTGATATTCATCTTCCAATCTATTGTGACCCCCAGGTCTCGTTCAGATGCTGTTCTAGCCAGTAGACTACCACCCATCGTGTAGTTGTGCTGAGGATTCTTTCTATCCAGATGAAGGACTTTGCACTTATCCCTATTAAACCTTACCTGGTTCTGTTCCACCCATGAATCCAATCTGTCAAGGTCATCCTGGATCTTGACCCTATCCTCTAATGTGCCCACAATTCCCCACAGTTTGGTGTCATCCATGAACTAAATCATTGAGCTTTCCACCCCCTCATCCAAGTCATTAATAAATATATTAAAGAGCATGGGTCGAAGCACTGATCCCTGGGGGACACCACTGGAGATGGTCCTTCAGGAAGAGGCCATCCCATCGATTACTTCCTTCTTGGAGCAGCTGATAAGCCAATTGTCCACACACCTCATTGTAGACTGGTCCAGCCCAGTACCCTCCAGTTTGTTTGAGAAAATCCTGTGGGAAACAGAATCAAAGGCTTTACTGAAGTCTAAGTAAATCACATCAACCTTCTGTCTCTTCTCCAGATGGCTAGTTACCTGCTTGTAGATGGACTCAAGGTTTGTCAGGCATGATCTACCCTCAACAAAGCTATGATGGTTGCTTCTTAATACCCTGTCAGTTACCGGCTTGATATATATATTAAAGATTTTATCCAGGACCGAGATCAGACTAACTGTTCTGTAGTTTGCAGGGTCATTTTTCTTCCCTTGCTTAAAGATGGGTACCACAGTGGCCCTCTTCCAGTCATCCAGAACCACTCCTGAGTTACACAACTCTTCGAACAGCTTGGCCAGTGGTGCTGCTATAAGCTCAGCTAGTTCTTTAAGGACTCTTGGATGCAAGTCGTTGGGCCTAGCAGACATCAAAACATCCAAGTGTTCTAGGAGATCCTTCACCTGTTCAGGATGGATTTCATGTAGTCTGTTTTCTTCCCCATGTTCCTTTGGCCTCTGATCAGGTGAAAAGCCCCCATTTGATTTCAGGAATACCAACATGAAGTATGTATTTAGGAGTTCTGACTTTTCTCAAACCTCAACTGTGGGCTGCCCCTGAGTATTCAGTAGCAGGTTATTCTGTAGAAGGATTTCTTGTTGTCTTTTATTCCAGTTGCCAGCTTGGTCTCTTTGCCTGCCTTAGCTTTCCATGATCCCACTGTTGCCTGCCAATCCCACTCCTGAACACAGCTGTCCAAGGCCCCATCCCACATAGGGAGTTTTGTTGAGGTATTGTGATCACCTTGGGTGACAGATCACTCAAACAGCCTATGTGGCTATGGGGAGGTGAAGGGAAGCCGCACTGCTAGGCAGAGCTGGGCAGGGGGAGGAAGCCCCTGCTCCGGAGACTGGAGGAGGAGGCAGTGACAGCAGAGGGAGTCTTTACATGGCTGGCGCCAAGGGGTGAGTGGAGGGTGAAGCGGGACCATGTAAACATTCCTGGAAATAGATAGATAGATAGATAGATAGATATTTTTGGGGAGGAGGAGCCAACAACACTCACCCCCCCAAAAACCCCCCCAGGGAAAGTGAGACCCAGAATAACCCATGTCTTTATATAGTAGCCCTATAGGCTTTCTCATCTAGGATATGGGAAAACCAGCTTCAGTTTCTACACTACCTGAATGGATTCTAATCCATCTCTCCCACCTACTAAATGATATCCTACCCTCTAGCCTATATTATTTAAAAATGTCTCCATCAAACTGAATTTTATCCAAATACTCTAGAATGTTAGGAACATTGGCTTAATTTCAGAACACATTCTGGCAAGTGGTCAGGGTGATTCCTGATCAGTGGGATTGGGACAGAATGCTGGAAAGTCAAAACTGTTGCAAAACCTTCTCTGGATGAAGTGGGTCTAGATAACTTAGGCCACTAGCTTCCTGAGACAGTGCCCCTAACCATTCATCCAAGGTAAAATATAAAAGGATTTGTTTCCTTCCCCCTTCCCATCATGTTTTCTAGAACTTGCCCAAGTAAAAGTCACATATGTGGGTAGACTATATGCTCAGAGTTATATGTCCTCTGTACAAAGGAGCAAGATTTTTTTGTTACATCTTCACTGGACCAAGGACATAGCTGGGAGAAATATTGGATGAGCTGCTGGAAACAAAGTACCCTTCACATTACAGAAAAGCCTTGTCCGTTATATAGGTCTTGGACCGACACAGCTACAATAACACTCCAAGCTAAATGTAAACACAAAAAAAGGGCAGGTAGATAACTATAAAATTGCCCCTTAAATATACTAAGGGAAATAGAATCCCACACAAAGGGTTATCCTGTCTTTTGGGAATATGGAAAGAAGTGATGAGCTCAAGATGCTTAAGATGCTGAACAGAAGATCTAAATTGGACTTTAGGAAAATCTTTCCTACTGTAAAGAGAGTTAAGCACTCAAAGGGTGCGTCCACACAGGCAAGCATATGCACTTCCAACAGCTCAAATAGAAGCAGTGCAAATTTGAACTAGGGATTTTTTCCTAAGCACACACGTCCAGACATGCACTTTGGTGTGGGGCAAATTGTGCCACTTGGGGCAAAATAACCCTGCCTGGCTCCTCCTGGATCTGCAGCCAGGGGGAGTTAGAGCCTGGGGCCCTGTGCTGGCTCCATCGGTACACAAAGCTGTCCTGTCAAGTAGCTCAGGGCTACTTGTTCTCAGAAGCTTCCAGGGAAGGAGCCTCTGGGAGGAAGTTGGCCACACCCCTTCCTGTCCTAGGTTGTTGCAAGCTTGGTCTCAGGAGCTTCTGAGGAGAAGATGGCTAGGCCCTTTCCTGCCTCTGGCTACTATTAGCTGCTGGCTTGGCTTTAGAGCTTTTGGAGTAAATTGGCTACACCCATTCCTGCCTTGGGCTACTGCTGCCCCCCGCCCCCGCCAGGCAGGGACTCACTGCACTGCACAGCACCCTAGCTTCTGCACCTGACTGCTTCTACTCTCCCTCGCAGCTACCTCACTGCATCTGATCCTGATTTGTCTTCCTGCCTACTGCTCTGCTGCTGAGTGACTAGCTAAAGGCCTGAGGGGCTTCTGGACAGACCTTCCATAACCAAAGCCCCTCCACTGCTCCAGCCATCTTTTACACCTGCCTCAGCAGCCTTCCCTGTGTGGTTTTTGCTCTTGTGTGGTAAGTCCTGTGGTCCACTCCCCCTTACCTGGTGTTTGTTGTGAGGCTAAGTAAGCTAGCTCAAGTTTCCCCAGCCCTTGTGTGTGTGTTCCCTCTCCCCGCCACATTCTCAAAGCATAAGCCTCCTGGGTTTTTTTCCTGTGGGGCTGTGGCTCAGTGAGCTTCAGCTCCCTTCCTCCCTGTCCCACTTCTGCCTCACAACCTCAGCCTGTCCCTACTAGATTCACCAGCCCCACAGGATATTTCATTTTTCTTTATTGTCTTCCCTGCCCTCATGTGAAACATTGGCAGGACAGGAACCTTCTGGGGGGGGGGAGATGCCCCCACAGAGCTCCCTGCAGCCCCCACTATGGGGGTGGATTCCAGCCAAGCCCCTAAGGAGATGCACCCCTGCAGCCTCCACCCCAGAGGCAGAGTCCAACCAACCCCCCTGCCAGGGGTGGAGAAGACTGCAACCTCTTCTGCAGGGGCAGGTGGGACTCCAGTAGGGAGCCAACAGGACTAGGGGGTTGCCCCTGGCCAGTCCCCACCCCAGAGGGGGTCCCAAGCCCCTTCTCCCATCACTGGGGGGCAAGCAGAAGGGCAGTGGGAAGGGCTTCTCTTCAGCCTCCTCCATAGCTGTGGGTAGGAAGGGCAAAGGCCCTGCCCCGAAGCCTAGGCCACCAGCACCTGAGGGGACCAGGTGCTTTACACCAGCCAGCACACCCACTCAGCCTGTTCCTGGCCCTAGCTTGGGCCCCACCAACGTGGCCCCATGAGGGGGGAATCAGAGCTATGCACAGGCAGCTGTGGGGAAAGCCAAAGCTGGGGGTCCTGAACCCTCCAGTGCCGGCCCTTCCAACTCAGGCAGTGGGGCCCCCTTTCCAGCACTCACCCACAGGCATGAAGTGATATGCCAACTGCCCAAGCAGGAAAACCTGCACTCTAAGACCTGGGTTCAGGCTCTGGCTTGGGTAGTGGGGTCCCCCAAGATCATGGTAGCCTCCTGCTTTCATGGCAAGGGGGGATTTTTTCCTTGCCTTGGGCACTGCTGCACAAAAGACGGTGGAGAGGGGACTTGTGGTGGAGGGTGAGTACATCCCCCTTGAGCCTGTAGAATAGGTGGGGACCAGGGTGGTCCTCAGCTCCATACCTCCCTATATCCCAACTCGTCCCTCTGCAGAGAGTGTCAGGAGAGGCGGGAAGAGATGTGTGCTCTGGATGACCACCACATATGCCATACTACACATGGTCCAGGTCTCAGGTGACCTAGCACAGGTGGAGGCTTGTCAGGCATTGTACTTGGTGGCCTCCTCTGCCCGGGTCAAGAGCTATGACCTGGTAGTGGGTGATGGGTGGCAGGTGGGTTCACTCCCACCCATGCTCTGTGGTATCTGCTGGAGTCTGGGCTCACTGCTCCTCATGATCCAGGTCTCCAGAACTGGCACCATCTGGATGCAAGGGTGGTGGTGGAGAGGCTCCAGGCATAGGCAGGGCTCTTGAATTGTCTCCCCCTGCATGGCAGAGTGCTGGTGCTGAACCAGCTGGTCCTGTCCATACTCTAGAATCACTTACACTCCCTGCCTGTGCCCATTAAGTCCTGGTGGGACTCCAGAGATGGGCGCTGGAGTTCTTCTGGCTGGGACAGCACTGGGTCACTGCAGAAGTCCTGAGCCTTCCTTTTCAGGAAGATGGCCAGGGTCTTGTTTGCCTGCACAGCCAGGTCTTCGTTTTCCACCTTCAGGACCTGCAGCAACTGCTGTATGGTGTCAGTAGCCATGTGGCATGGGGCCACCTGCGGTGTGCTTTCCTCTGCCACTTCTCTAAGGGCTCTAATATGACTGGCAGATCCTCAGCCCATGTGGCTTCTCCCTGAAAAACCTGTGAGGGCTGCTAGATTTCTACCAGGACCTCCTCCAGGCCTGGAGGCTGGTCTCTCCCTCCAGGTCCTCTGCAAAAGTTGCCCAAGGTGCCAACATATTCATCGAGTCCCTCCTCTGGAACTCCCAGCTGGAGTTGCTGATGGCAGAGGCACCCAAGTTGCAACAGAGGTTGATTCTGGCTGGTGTCACCCATATTGGAGACCTTCTGGACTATCATAGGTGGGAGTGGGTGGATCCTGCTGTGCTGGCCAGCCGCATGAGTCTACCCATGACATGCACAACCTGCCATCTGGTCCAGGAGGTGAAATCTGCCCTATCTCCCAATGCCCTTGCCTTTGTTGACCAGGTCCTCAATGGCAGGGGGACACCACTCCCATGTCCTCCAACCCACTGGAGATTCTCGTGGAGCCAGCACCTCGCCCGACTTCATGGCACTTCATGCTTCACCACCTGAGCCAGCTGGAGGACACCAGACTGGTCCACTTTTCCACTGTCCATTGCCACTACCTCTATATGCTCTTGCACCACACTGTTTATCATGCCGCCCTTGTGTTCCATCCAGACACCAAGTGGCAGGGCCTTCTCAGTAAGGTCATGGCTGGGGCAACCCAGTGGCTGAGTCTTTACACCACCCTCATCCCATGAGCCACTGGGGATGTTCCGCCATGGAGCCATCACCATAGGTGTATATGTGGCAAGCTTTACAGACACCTTGGTCTTCTGCCCCTTCTGCGGAAAGAGGGCGACCCTGGCAGACATCACAATCAAGTGCACCAGGCTGGAGCTCCTCCACCTCCAAAACTTCCTCTCGAGGTTTTGGTTGAATTTCACCCCCTATCTTTTTGTCTTTGGTCACCCTGTCTGTGGCCCTACCAAGTCCCGAGACCTCCTGGTCTATATCCTCCTGGCCCTGGCCAAGTGGGCCTTGTACTTGACCAAGAAGGAGGCTTTTGATGGGGACGTGCCCAGAGACTGCAGGGCCACTTTTCTCTCCCTTGTCTGTGCATCGGAGGGGGATGAAAGAGTGAGCGGGGCAAGCGGGGGACTCCCATGGTCTCTTCCCACCTTCTTCAACCCCCCCACCCTTACTTGCAAGCAGAATCCTGGATCCAGCTCCCTGCAGCTGGCACAATTTTTCCCCTCCACAGGCAGGCAGCGTGCTTCAGCACTGGGCCAAGGGCCAGCCATACAGAAGCTCTGGTCAAGCCTCCAATTTCCCTGCTTTCCCCTCCCCACCCCTGTATTTTTTTTTTTTTTTATCGTTTTAATATCTGACCTTTGGAACTTTTTTATGTTCCTCCATTTGCTTCTTGCAGCATCTCGAAGGGCTTTGAGAATAGGTAAGATGCATATGTGCACTTGTGTAGACACACCCAAAGAGATTAACTACAGAGACAGTGTGTCTACATTATTGATGGTTACATAAATATTGGGTTAAGAATTTTTGGTAAGGTGGACTCAATAGCTTCGCAAAATGCTATCTGTATTTTCCATGTATCTATGAATTTGCAAATGGTTCTAGCATAACTAAAGCTATATTTCCCCCTGCAAATTTATTATTTGTCCAAAAAATGCATTTCTAGTAACTGATAGGAGAAGTTGATGATAACTTATAGTCCAGGTCTGGCCAAGATATGAGTATGGAGTAGAGGGGGCTTATATTTATGCCTAGATAATCAAAATTATTCTGAAACTGGCGCTCTCATTTAACTTTTTTTGAAACAGGAAAACTTTCTCTTAGGTACATTCTTTGGTTCTTTTCCTATTTGGGGTTTACCTTACTGTGCCTTCAACAAGCTTTCCTACTGTTTATTGGATTATTTTACTTACTGTGACTCCCCTAACATTACTATTTATTCCAAGGTCACTGGGAACCCAATCCAAAGTTTATCCATTGCTATCCTGTCTCCCCTACTCCATGACAGAACCTGAAGTACTCTTCCCCCATTGTCCTCCTAATGGCAAAAGCATATTTTCTATGAGTTTCTAATATGGCATTCATTCCATGGCCCTAGAATATAATTCTTGTTTTCATCTATTCAGATTTGTCTAAAATTATTCAGAAAGCCTGAAATTAAAATGGACCATCTTGTTGCTTCCAGAAGACCTCTTAAATCCTTTTGTCACTAGTGTTAGCATTGCTTTTCTTTCGTCTTATTTTTAAAGTAACCCCTACCTACAGTGAGCTTTCCCATATCAATTTTCTCTCAAAGGATTTCTTAAATCTAGTAATATTCTCTTTGCTAATCCTGTAAAATTTCCCAGTGCTGCTTATCAACATGAAAGAAGATAGGGGGCAAAATCTTAACTTAACTTTTATTCAGCTTTTACTTGGTAAAACTTTTCAGGCATTTGAAATAAGGAAAGAGCACATTATGTAAAGAGTACATGTAAATACTGAGATTTGCATGCAATTTTTGTTTACATTTTTTTTTATTCCTTGCTGTATTATTCTGAGGACTAAACACTAGCCAAACCATAAACTTATTTTTTGTTTGTTTTCTTTTTATATGGGTACAAAAACCACATTTTTCTAGACTGCTAGTACAATAGCCCTGTGATTCTGACTTGAATAAGATGTGTTAGTTATCTTAACTATAGATAGGTCTCGCTAACCATAATTTTATAAATCACTAAAGCATAATGGAGATTATCATAATTCCCTTTTCCTTTAGTTGTCAGTCTACATTATGTCTGCTTAAAATAACTGGCAGGTCTCTTGCTCTCCAAATTCATTACATTCATAATGCCCTGTCATAATTTTGAAATGACAACAAAAAATTAGGCTTAAGGTAGGAGCTGAATATTGTTCTAATCACCAAAATGGCTCTGTGAAATACATATTCTATTGCTTAATTTTGATCTGTGTACTTCAACCTTTTTATGAATAGTCAAAGTATGGAGTTGGAGTAGGTTAGTTCCCTTAGGAGGATGAATTATTTATAGGTTCAGATTTTTTTCCATGAAGTCTGACTACTTAAAAAAAATATACAGAGAGTTCATTTTTCCTGAATCTTGTAGAAAAGGATTTGTTAGAAGTCAAAACCACTAAGCAGTCCCAAGTTTCTTTACTTTTATTATCACTGGGGGCACAATTACAGAGATTATTTGGCTCTGTCTGGGGGTTCTTTGCTTCTTCTTGGTTCTTCTATGTGCTCCTTCTGATTCTTCCTTATATCTGGCCTCATTAATCAATTCCAAAGTTTCCTATAGCTTTGTCTTGGTCCCTTTGGTCGTAGGTGTAGTGATAGACCTTATAATTTAGATATGTTTCCTTAGACTACAGAGTTGGGAATTAGGAGGCAGTCCCTCCATGAAGCAGTTAAGGTCCTTGTAGATGTGTAATTAAAGCTGTGATGGGATCTGATGCTCAGTCCCCACAATCATACTTCCTGACATACCACACATTCGTGAAAGAAGGTGTAACTATGGGATCAAGTATCATATCCCATCATGCCATATTGCAAGTTCACGGGAAACCCAGTGACCCTGATCTAGGGCTCCCCCTGCATCAGCCCATAGCCAGCTTCTACAACTGGATTCCCATCAGCTGACAAGGCTCCCAATTGTGAGGGTACACCATGTGCCTCTGAAGCTAGAAGCCCTTAATTGATCCAGGCATCCAGCCATAGGGATGTACCATCTGCCCCTGTGGCTGGGAGCCTGGATCAAATAACAGAGCTCCCAGCCTTCAGGGCAAATCTTGCACCCCTACAAGACACATTTTGGAGAAGCATTCAATTAATGATGTAATAGGAGCCAGGCACAAAGGTATTACAAATATATGGTGTAATAACTTTGTTGCTTATTCCTTGTTTTATCACACCGTTAATATGTGGATAGGTAACTACATAAGATGTGCTTAATTAGTTAATCATGTCCTAAGTGTAATATTGTTGCCCTGAGGGGTCAGGCCAATGCTCAGGATCTCAATATTGTGCTGTTAGACAGGAGGGCATGGTGTACAACTGCACATGCATACATAAAAATCAATTAATCACACATTCACTAGGTGCATACACCCCATTAGGCATACACACCCACACTACCAGCTCAAGCACATACACTATACACCCCAAAAGTTAGACACAGGTCACTAATTTGTATATCATGCACACAATGCCATTATACACACACACTAGCAACTCAGTTACATGCACGTTCAAAATAATTAGTCTAGGTTCATGCATGCTAGACACACCAAATTTAGACAGAATCATTTACCAACACCTGCATATTCAATACACACACACACACACACACACGATATCTATATATGTATTCACTAATTTACACACATACCACCACCTATACATACACACAAGTGAGTTCCTGAGTTGGGTATTGTGATATGTATGCATCCATGCATACATGTCTGTGCTTGGTGTACTTGGGATACCTGGGGAAAGGTTAAGGTAAGAAAGTAGAAGTGTAGGGAGTTAAAGTTATCAAGACTCGGATTAGAACTGGTAGACTACAGGGGCCTGGGCTGAAGAACTGAGGTTCAGGGGTAAATTCAGGTTACTTAATGATTAAAAGACAATGCCCAAAGCCTGCAGAACAGGGAAGCAGTGCCAGCACAGCTATGGGGGAGCTGAAAAGGTAGGTAGGGAGAGGGGAAAATGGGACTAAGGGAAAGTGTGTGTGTTAAAGAGGGGCTCTGGGTGTGGGAAGCCAGAGGATGGCTCCGGGGCAGCTAGATAAGTTGCAAAGAGTGGCAGTAGGGGCTGGAAGCTGGAGAGAACTGCAGGACAGCTAATAGGATTTGGGAAGCTGTGGGGGGTGGGGATTACAGAAGGTGGTGGGGGAGCCTGAAAACAGAGTGATGGGCAGCAAAAAATCAGAGGAAAGGAAGAAGGGACATCAGGGAAGCTAGGAGAGGCTGAGAGGTGGCAGAAAAGGAGAGATGTAATTGGGAGGAGATGGGGAAACAAGCAAAGAGGGTGGGAACTGGAGCTGAGAGAGAGAATGAGGCTGGAATTTAAGATAGGGAAGGGACTGAGATTCAGTAAAATATGACCCAACTCAGGGTTGCAAATGACAGTGGTTTTATTGAGCAGGGAGATGGTGACACAATGCTTAAATTGGTTCCCTTGCACCCCCCTCTCCCTCCCACACACAATGACAGTAGGGGTTAGAGAGGCTTGGTGCAGGGGCTGAAGTCCACTGAAGTCCAAGAAGAGACACAGAGAGAGAGAGTCCAAATTGTAGGAGGAGTTGTTCAGGTAATAGCTACCTATCCAGGCTGGAAAGGGGTCCTTGTCCAGTAGGTATTGTTCAAAAGGGGGTCACCAGCAGGGCCTCTGGGTGTGGCATGGTGCTGCTCCTGGGTCTGTCTTCACTGCCCTTTTTTATAGGGGCAGATCTTGTGTGACCCTAGTTACAGGAGGCATGCCCAGGCAATGGTCAGCCCCACTGTACTGAGCATGTGTGCTCCATTCAGGGATGTGTAGTTTTGGGTGTCTGTAATGGTGGGTTACAATGGTAGAGTTGCTGGTTCTGCAGGGTTTTTTTGTCTTTCAAATGCTGGGTTCTTGTCTCTGTTCCTGGGTGAGGTCCGTGGTTCCTGGATGAATCAATGCGAGGTGATGGCCTAGTCATTACAGGCCATTCAGTAGAGTCCTGCTACCATCGCATTTCAATCATGCCCAAACATTCTCATTCATCAGGGAACCAATTTACATGGGAGGGATACGTGACTCATACAGTTGTGACACACAGGGGATGCTGGGGCAGAGAGCACAAGGTGGAGGCTTGACATATAAAATGGAAACTTGACATGACTTTGATTCACTTACAAACACAGGCCTAAACCATGCAATATCCATATGAAATAATAAAAATCAATACAAAAATGATAATAATACAATATACAACAGTAAAAATCAATACAAACTTCATAATTACACAATATAAAACAGTGGAAATCCAAAACCAAAAACTGCTACCAAAATAAAAATGTTTAAAGATTATCCTACATCTTAGCTTACTTATACTTATCTACAGGGAATAGAGAGGGAGGAAAAAAGTCAGAAATGGTTGGGGAAGGGGAGTGAATGCAATAAAATAAAAGAAAAAAAAGAAAAACTGGGGGGTTTTCTACAATATGTGACAAAGGCCTTCTAGACAGGCAAAGGATCTGCAGAAGTTTGCCTCCAGCTACAAAATAAAACTTCTTATTTTAGTTATTCTCATTCTTGTACGTCTGTAGTCATTGAATCTGGTGATCACTACAGTATCGATCAGTTCTTCTCAAGCTTTGTCATTTGTTTATGCCTTGAGCAGCCGCTCCTTTTTGTTTTAATTTATGCATTTACATAAAAAATATGTTTTTGATTATTTTCTCATGCTGGTTGAAAGATGGCAATTTTAGTCCCATTTTCAGTTAAGTTTTGGCCAATGACCTGAAATAATCATCATGACAGAAGTGGTTATTCTTTCTCAAATATATATAATAGGAAAGACCTAAATCTTTCTGTATACAGATTCCTTTGATCATAAACTTATAGGAAAGTAGGGCTGAAAGGTTTCTCATGAGGTCATCCAGCCCAGCTCCATGCGCTAGGAAAGCTGATCACAGACTAAACCATCCCAAGCAGGTGTGTCAAATGTGTCTGCTCCAGAAAATTTCCAGTGATGCAGCTTTTACAACTTCTCTAGGTCATGTATTCCAATGCTTAACCAACTTAGGATAGTTCTTGCCAATATCAAACTAATTTCCTTTGCTGCAACTTTTAGGGACTGCTTCTAGCCCAATACTCTACAGCCACAGAAAAAAAGTCTAACTCCATCTTTATAGTTCTATTTCATGTATTTAAAGAATACTATCAAATCTTCCAGTCATTTCTTCCCTAGACAAAACACTTATTTCATCCTTTCCTCATAAGTCCTGTTTTCCATGCCTTTAATCATTTGTCACACTGTGCTGGACTCCTTCCAATGTGTCCACATTTTTGATGTGTAGGGGCCAAAAACTGGATCCAGCATTCCACAGTAGAGTAAGTAGGTTGGGGAAAGTAAGTCACCTACCCTCGGTACCAACTATAAGGGGACACCAGGATTTACCCTGCTAGGAGTGTTTACTGCTAGATGGGAAGCTCTGGAGGGCCATTTCCAATCATAGGAACTGGGCAGTGCAGCACTGCACCAATCAGTAAATCTGGAAGATGTGGGGGGCAAGTGGTAGAAGTGAAATGGTTATCTCATCCTCCTGCAGCAGTAGAAAAAGCCCTATGTTGCCTCTGCCCAGCCACAGGAGCCAGGCAGCACAGTGCCACAGCCAGCATTCTGTCTTGCGGGTAGGGGGTGAGTAGAGTAAGCAAAATGATTCCCCCCATGGGAACTTTTGCATAGTCCTGTTTCCAGTACATGTGTATGGAGGCTGGGGAGCAAACAGGGCACCAGAATAATCTCCAAGGAAGTCTGGCCATGGAAGGACTGACACTGATGAAGCTGAGCGATGATGGCAGTAACAATGGAACGTAAGACTTTCTTCTCCAGCCATGCCTCTGCACCCCCTCTCCCTTCCACCACAGTTAGCATATCCTCATAGTCCTCCACTACCTCAAATGATCAGTGAGCTTCCTACACCATTAATAAAGTAGATGAGGCCCCATAAGTATAAAACAGGGTGGAAGAATCACTTACCTTGATTTGCAAATGACACCTGTTAATATAATGTAGTATGCTGTTGGCTCCCTCCCCATCCTCACCACCACTAAAAAAAGTAGATTGTTGGCTCATGTTAAGCATATGGCCCATTAATACCCCCAGGACCTTCTCTGTAGTACTGCAGCCTAGCCAGTTATTCCTAGTCTGTATAGCCATAGCCTAGCCTGTATTTTTGCATGCATTTTTTCTATCTCATGTGCAGGACTGTTTACTTCTCCTTGCTGAATTTCATCTGTTTGATTTCAGACTATTTTTCCAGTTTACTCAGGTCATTTTAGATCTCAGACTCACCCAACCTGGTGTCATCTGTAAGTTTTCTAAGCATAAACTCAGCCCCATACTCCAAATCATTTATGATGGACCTAGGACAGACTCCTGGGAAATCCCACTTGATGTCTACTCCTAACTAAACATTGAGCCATTGAGAAGTGTTCACTGATGATTATGATCCAACTAGTTATGTATCTACCCTATAGTACTTTTATCTAGTCTGTATTTCCATAGCTTTTTAATGAGAATGTCATGAGAAGTGGTGTCAAAGCTTTGCTAAAGTCAAAATCCCCTAATCCATAAAGCCTACCACCGTATCTCTCAAGGAAATAAAGTTGGTCAGGCATGACTTGCTTTTGGTGAATCCATGCTGATATCTAACACTAAAACTAGTTATATAAGAAAATGGCTTGAGTTACAATGTACTATTCCTCCTCCTCCCCAAAATCCATAATTTTTTTTACTTTTTGCCAGTTTGTTTCTGAGAATTTTCTAAGCTTCAAACACCAAAGTTTTGGGAAAGAAAGGGAAAAATCCTATTTCACTTGATGCATCCAAATGGCAGTTTCCCCAACATGTAACCACCATTCTTGGCATTAACAAAATTTGTGATCTTACTTTACATGCCTTGTGGATGCAAAAGCATTCATGTCCCTACTGAAAAGGTAGAATGGGCTGCACTATATTTAATTAGGTAGGTGGCTCCATATATTTACCAATTATACATGTTTAAGTGATAAAACTGTAACCAGTAAAAATCCAATAGTTTAGTGGCTAGGGCACTTTCCCAGAAAATAGGGGACAAAGGAGTGTTTGTATTTACAGAAGCACATGCTGAATTACTCCATTATTATTCTGTGGCTTGAATAATAGGTGAGCATATCTTTCATAGATTTCATAGACATTAGGGCTGGAAGGGACCTCAGGAGATCATCGAGTCCAGCCCCTGCCCAAAGAGCAGGAAGTCAGCTGGGGTCATAGGATCCCAGCACGATAAGCATCCAATTTACTCTTGAAGGTGTTCAATGTAGGTGCTTGAACCACCTCCGCTGGCAGACTGTTCCAGACCTTGGGGGATCAGACAGTAAAGAAATTCTTCCTTATGTCCAGCCTGAAACGGTCTTGCAGGAGTTTGTGACCGTTCGACCTCGTCATCCCTTGGGGCGCTCTGCTGAACAAACGTTCCCCCAGATCCTGGTGGTCACCCCTGATAAACTTAGAGGTGGCCATCAGATCACCCCTGAGCCTGCGCTTTTCCAGGCTAAAGAGTCCCATGGCTCTCAGCCTGTCATCGTAAGATCTGTTTTCCTGACCTCTGATCATGCGCGTGGCTCTCCTCTGGACTCTCTCAAGCTTCTCCACATCCTTTTTGAATTGTGGAGCCCAGAACTGGACGCAGTACTCCAGCTGCGGCCTCACCAAGGCTGAGTACAAGGGAAGAATGACATCCTGGGATTTGCTCGAGAAGCATCTATGGATGCAAGCCAGCATTTTGGTCGCTTTACTAGCCGCAGCATCGCATTGCAGGCTGATGTTCATCTTGTGGTCAATGTTGACCCCCAAGTCTCTTTCTTCTGTAGTGCTATCCAACGTAGCACTGCCGAGCCTATAAGGAAGCTGCAGGTTTTTCCTCCCAAGGTGGAGAACCTTGCATTTTTCGGTGTTAAACACCATGAGGTTCTTGTCTGCGCATTTGCTGAGCTTGTCCAGGTCAGCCTGGATCACCCGCCTATCTTCTGGCGTGGATGCCTTGCCCCAAAGTTTGGTGTCATCGGCGAACTTGGCCAGTCCACTCCTGACTCCAATGTCCACATCATTAATGAAGATGTTGAACAGGATGGGTCCAAGGACAGAGGCTTGAGGGACTCCACTTGGTCACAGGGCACCACGATGAGTGACTGCCATCAATTACAACCCTCTGGGTCCAACCACGGAGCCAATTTCCCAGCCAGCGGATCGTGTTGGAGCCAAGGCCACAACTGGCCAGTTTGGCCAAGAGGTGATCATGGGATACGAGATCAAAAGCTTTTTTGAAGTCAAGATATATGACATCAATCTCTTCTCCCTTGTCCAGGTGATAGGTCACCTGGTCATAGAAGGAAATAAGATCGGTCAAACAAGACCTACCCGCAACAAACCCATGCTGGCTATCCCTTAGAATGTTATCCTGGGCCAGTCCCTCAAGGATGGCCTCCTTAATAAACTTTTCTAAGATCTTCCCCAGGATAGAAGTCAGGCTAATGGGCCTGTAGTTAGCTGGATCCACTCTCCTCCCTTTCTTGAAGATCGGCACCACATTGGCCTTCTTCCAGTCTTCAGGCACTACACCAGAGCACCAGGAGTTTTCAAAGATCTGTGCCAGGGGCTGGGCATTGACGTTCACCAGCTCCTTGAGTACCTTGGTGTGCAGATTGTCAGGGCTGGCTGACTTGAAGGTATCCAGCTTCTCAAGGTGTTCCTTCACGAGGTCAGCATTGATGGAGGGCAGGGGATCCCCATCACCCGGATCTCCCTGTCCCATAGCAGGCATGGGCCTCGCATGGGACTGATGAAAGACTGACACAAAGTACCTATTTAATAGGTTGGCTTTTTCCTGGGCGTCAGTTGTCAGTTGCCCCATCTGGTTTAGCAGGGGTCCAATATTTCCCTTGCTTTTCCTCCAGCTCCCCACATATCTGAAAAAGGACTTTTTGTTGTCCTTGATGCTTGAAGCTAGTTGGAGTTCAGTTGCAGCCTTGGCTTTCCTGGTTTGCTCCCTGCAGGACCAGACCAGCACAGAATAATCCTCCTTGGAGGTGAATCCCATTCTCCTTCCTTTGTAGGCTTTTCTTTTTAGCCGCAGGAGGTCTGCTAGGTCCCTGGAGAGCCAGGAGGGCTGCTGTGCCTTCTTGCTGCCTTTCCTCCATGTTGGAATAGATTTAGCTTGTGCATTGAGGATCGCTTCCTTGAGAAGCAACCACTCTTCTTGAACTCCCATCTCCCTGGGGTCATGGTCCCTGAGTGCCTGACCGACAAGCCTCTTGATCTTGTCAAAGTCAGCTTTTCTGAAGTCAAGGGCTTCTGTGTTGCTGACTGACTTGCCAGCTTTACAGCGGATGGTGAAGGTGATCAGCTCATGGTCGCTGTCACCCAGCTTCCCATCGATCGCTAGGTCGCCGATTAGTTCATCCCCCGTAGCCAGTACCAGGTTGAGCAGCGCTTTGCCTCTCGTTGGCCCATAGACTTCTTGAGTCAGGTAGAGGCCATCCACGCACAAGAGAAAGCTTTGTGACCGCTCGGATTTTGCTGAGTGATCTTCCCAGGAGATGTCCGGGTAATTGAAGTCACCCATGACAACCAAGGTCCTGGAGCAAACGGCCTCAGTCAGTTCCCGGGCGAACTCCTGGTCAAGCTCAGGACTTTGAGTGGGAGGTCTGTAGTAGACTCCCACCGTTGTGTCCCCTGTGCCGTATTCCCCACGAATTTTTACCCAGAGGGTCTCTAGCTGTCCATGCTGGTCACCAACATCAGCTTGCAGGGACATGTAGCTTTCCTTGACATAGAGAGCTACACCCCCGCCCCTTTTGTCAACACAATCCCTCCTGTACAGGATATATCCCTCTATACCCATGGTCCAGTCATGGGTGGAGTCCCACCAGGTCTCCGTTATCCCAATGATGTCATAATTCTTTGCAATGAGCAGGAGGACGAGCTCCTCCTGCTTGTTACCCAGGCTCCTGGCATTAGTGTACAGGCAGGCAAGTGTGCTCTTGGGGGCTGTTGCCTTGCCCACAGATTGTGCCAGGGCTCCCTTAAGTGCCTTGGTCTTCTGGGTTTGCAAGGGTCGCTCAGTGGGCCAGCAGTGGCAATAGTCCCCCCATCCCCCAGCGGGCTTAGTTTAAAGCCCGGTGAAGCAGGTCAGCCAGCCTGGCTGAGACGAGCCTCCTCCCCAGGGGAGAGAGGTGGAGGCCATCTCTTCCCAGCAGCTCACTGCCTCTCTCACCAAAGAGTGGGCTGTGGTCATGGAAGCCAAAGCCTTCCTGATGACACCAGTGCCGCAGTCTTTGGTTCACTGTGTGGATCCTCCTCTCCCTCCTCAGCCCATAGCCCAAGACTGGGAGGATCGACGAAAACACCATATGACCTCCCAGACCCCTAAACCCCACTCCCAAATACCTGTAGTGCCTCATGACCTGGCTGGGGGTGCTCTGAGCCGTGTCATTGGTGCCCACGTGAATAAGGAGCATGGGGTAGTGGTCTGTGGGCCGGAGGAGCTATGGGATCCTCTCCGCAATATTTCGGATGCGGGCCCCTGGGAAGCAGCAGACTTCCTGGGCTAAGGGGTTGGGGCGGCAGATTGTCCCCTCAGTGCCCCGCAGGATGGAGTCTCCCACAACAAACACCTTTCGCTTTGACTTGGGGAGAGCGGGGCCAGTAGCTGTGGTTGAGCTGGCAACTGAGTAGGCTCTGCTGGGGCTGCAAGAGGTGCGAACCTGTTGCTAAGCTCCGGCGAGGGAGGGGCCTTGGTGCGGCAGGCCTTAGGGCCCTTGACCACCTTGGTCCATGCCCCTGACTGGGCAGAGTGGGAGGTCCCAGAGTCCTCCTTAGTCATGGAGGGAGATGGTGCTCTCCCCTGCGGCTCCCGGAGGAGAAGGGCCTGGCAGTAGGAATCTATCTCCTGCTCGCAGTCCCTGATGGCATGCAGTCTCTGGACTGTGGCCTGGAGCTCCTCCAGCTGGCACGCCAGAGACCCCAGTAGGGAGCAGACCCCGCAAGGGGAGGTGGCCATGCTCCCGGGCCCCAGAGCCTGAAAAAGGGACAGGCAGCCCCCGCAGCCAAGAGCCAGGGGCTCCATCTGCGTGGAGCCCGGGACCATGGGCTCCGTCTGGGTGGCCGTCTCTGAGGTGCCCAATGGGAGGGCTGCAGAGCCCGAGGAGACCCTCAGGGTGCGGCGTGTGCCCGTCCATGTCATGCCTCTGGTAGGCTGGCTACGGCTGGGGCTGACTACTCTGGGGGTGTTGCAGGCAGGATCTCGTGCCCTCCCGCGCCCTCTCCCACGCGAACGCCGCGCTAACTCAAGCGCCTGTTCATGCAGCCTATTCGCGTGGCTCCGGTTGCGGGGCTCCCTGGGGGGCTAAACCAAGTAGGGGCCTGGGCGGGGGCTTGACCTGGCCCAGCTCCAGGCAGTGGCCTCCTCCCAGGGAGCGAGGGGTTAACCCCTTCCCACCACGAGCCCGCTTACCACCGGCTGTGCTGGGGGTTGGCAGGGGGCTCTTCGGCTGCTGAGGGAGTGTCTGGGGGTCTTCGGGGGAGCGGTAGCGCAGCGGGCTTCACCCACGCGTCTCTCACCGCTCTGGAGCCTATCTGAGCTTTTTTTTTTTTTTCCCTCCCTGTTTGGCGGGCCCTTTTAAACTACGTGCATGCACAGTGGGCCTGTTGTTGGGGAACACTGGTTTCCCAGGCCAGGGGGGCCCTGCCTGGGATTTGGGGGGCCCTGCCCTACAGGAGGGGGACTGGTGAGTACCCCACTCCTTCTCTTCTCACTCCCTGGGGGGCTGGGCCAAGTAGGGGCCTGGGCGGGGGTCTTGACCCAGCCCGGCACCAGGCAGCGGCCTCCTCCCAGGAAGCGAGGAGTTAACCCCTTCTCACCGTGAGCCTGCTTACCTCTGGCTGTGCTGGGGGTCGGCAGGGTCTCGGCAGCTGCTGAGGGGGTGTCTGGGGGTCTTCGGGGGAGCGGGGGCACAGCGGGCTTCACCCACGCGTCTCTCACCGCTCTGGAGCCTATCTGAGCTTTTTGTTTGTTTGTTTTGTTTACAAATGCTTGAAAATACTTTCCTTTGCTGATCAGCCTTACTTTGCTTCATCTCAGGGCCAGTCTCACATAGCTGTACTTCATCCCAGAGATGTTCTTGTTCAATTCCTGGGCCATCTTGTTACTGGTGTAGTCATATATGTTGAACAATAAGAAAATCTGACTACTATATGTATATTGTTGGCACTTAAGTCCATAACATCCAATTAGTAGCTGCACATAGATATTGAGAGTAACCAAAGAGAGCATATGTATCTGTGGACTTCTATAAATATCTGTGAAATTCCATGTGTGCAAGGTCTAATGTTTCCCCATCAAAACTTTGAATGTGAACTACCAGGAAAGACTCAAATGATTTTTGTGATTTCTCTGGCTCTTTGCCACCTATTGGCACATTCCCGTGAGTGTCCATATGCATTTCCTTGGGGAGAAATAGCAGCAGCACATAGTTGTGCCAGGGGTACTTGTCCCCGGGGAAGTCCCTTACATGCTTGCTCTGGCCCAGCAAATTGCCCCAGGTGGGGTAGGGAAGGATGGGGACAGCAACTGGACTGGTTCCAGTAGCCTCCCATGGCATCCCGGGGGTCTCCCAGGGATGCAACAGTGGCAATCCAGGTGTATGGAGCCTGGCCCGCATCTGGACTGTGGCTCTGGCTGGGGAGGCTCCAGGTTTGGGTGGCACATACTGCAGCCATATGTGCTGTGCCATTTTTTTTTAAGTTTTGGGGGTTTTTTAGATACTGGGATTTCCTTGTGTCAAATTCTGGCTTACATGCATGTCATGTGCATTTTGCACAGAAGCCTTTGAGGCACCACAAAATGCATAGAGGTGGGAGCGGGGCGGAGGAGAAGAATGGATGCCTGTGTACCATTTATTAACAACATATCAACCAACATTGCCACTAAGATTTGTTTCTATCCCATGCCTTGCCTTAAATTCAAATTATCAGAAGAAGATGTGAGCTTTAGTGAAATCAATGGGCTTGCACTGGTGTACATGATAACCTATTCTGGTCAGGATCACACTATTGCTACTTCTTTTGAAGGAGACCAGCCATGATAGGAAAATGGATAAAGACCTGTAATTTGGTTCCCTGTCACAAAAGGGAACACTAGGTTCCCTTCATGTATCCACTCATTTTAGTCAAAGAGTATGAACTGTTACTGGGAACTGTTAAATAGTCCATGGAATTTACACTTTTCCTAACAACGGAATGAGGGGAAGTGGGCAAATTCAGTAATGAGAGTTTTGGGTGGAGCATGAGAAAAGTTCTGTGGAAAGAAGGAAGCAATCAGTTGGACAAACAACTAGTAGAAAGCATAAATTATAATGAAGATTTGGAAACTATGAATGAAGCTTTATTCAGAGACAAGCGTAAAGATAAAAGAAATGACAGATTAAAGCATACACGGTTCATTGAGTCCTATGCAATTAACCTTGTAATACTTTTACTTAGACTATGTCAACCCAACCTGAGTCTTCAAATAGTGCTGCTATCTCCAAATTTCCCCTTCTCTAAAGCAAAAAAAAGCTTTTGTTTCTTGAACTGTATCACATTACTTTTTTCAAATGGCATCTTTTGTAGCTGTCTCAATATTTCAAATGTTGTTTGTGGAAACAGATTCTAGTTGAATCACTTACACACAAGTTGACTGCTTGAATTCAAATCTATGATCAGCATCTTCTATGATCAGAAGCTGAAACTGAAGATGTACAATGCCACAGATAAAATACTGTCCAAATAACTATGGCAATAAGTGTATGACAGCATGCAAAGTTGACACCATGATTACTTTGTCAAGTGATTGTTTCTCTGTTGTTAGGAGAGACTATTTGGAAAAGAAGATAAAATTAATGTGCTTTGTAAATAGGGCACCAGGAAGAAATAAATTAGAACAACATGCACTAAAATAATGAAAGAGTACTTTAGTGTTGCAAAACAATATCGTTGATGTTGTGAACACAAGGGAACAAGTATCTGTTCTGAAGTGCAATATAATTAATGGGTCATAGATCCAATTCCAAGAAAAGTCAGTTTTGCTGAGTGTTGCACATATTGGATGTGACTATACTTCTGCATCATGAATATGGTACAGTATAATTATATATCTGCATTGGTATAACTTCACAACACGCTTTCTGCTTATCTCAAAATATTATACATTAAAGAGAGTCTAAACTGTTCTAAATATCTTATTTAGATTTCCTTAGTTCTACATCTATATGGAAACCTTCTCTATATCTCTCATGTGAAACATTCAAAATGTTGCACCTTCTTACCTGGGTAAGTATCGACTCACATTTTCAGAGAATAGGGATTCTTATCAAAATGTGACCCAACGCATCATAACTCAGCAAACCTGTATTTTCATAAAGTAAAAAATGTATTTTATTAAATAAGTGAATAATATAAATTTTGGAGAGGTGAAAATCAGGCAGGGTGCAGGAATTTGTGAAAAATTCCACAAAGGAGAAACTGGAGATCCCAAACAATTTTACTGTGATACTGTAAATTTCTTTTTAGTGTGTTGATGAATGTAATTTTATGGAAAGCAATGCATATAAGCAATGTGTGGTATAAAATCCATGTAGTTATAAATGGGGATCCTTATTCTTATAGTGGCATTTCATTTTGATCATGGAAAAATGTGAGTTTTGGGTTACAGTTTTTATCTTAAAATTGGAGATATATATATTTTTTAATCAAACAAAACCAGGATCCCTGGTTGTAAGCGAGCCAGATGTTGTTGATATATGCTGAAAGGTACATGATGGTACATTACTAAACAATATATACTGGAAAGTATTCACAAATTATGCCATTTTATGCCAATCAAAATGATTTGATTCATAATATATTACACCTTCCCTAATACTTCTTCCCAAATAGCAACTCATTTAGGATTCAGATTTTCTTGTTTGTAAGAGTGTACTGAGATCACCTTTGATTAATGTGTGCTATGAAGAGTTTCTGAAGAATGCCAATAAACTGATAGGCATACTTATCTCTAATATCCATTCAAATTTTGAGAACCATAAAGTAATGTTTGATTTCCCTTTAGTATTTTAATATGCAGAATGGTTTCTTTAATTTAATGCTTCCACTGAAGCATTAGCAACAAAATATTTCACTTTTTTTTTAAGCAGCTCTATAAAGTGCCTTCATGGGAAGTATGGGCCAGATTCCACCACATGTATGGGGAACATAACTGGACTTAGATGCCAAAATGCACCCCTGTTCCATCCTCTTTTAGTCCCTGAAATTAATACATCTAACTTTGTTACATCCTATCAACTTCCCTTAAGACTGAGTCACAGAAAAGCAGTGAGGATGATGCACACCCTTTTTGTGGTAGAAGTATTTCAGGGACCTAAGCATTAATAGGTGAAATACAATCTGGCTCTAGGTCTTGTTAGGTCAATTTACTGTTTTTAAATTGACCAAAGGAGTTTTAAACTGAAGTGAAGATTAAGACAGGTACACTAGAATTCAGAGAAACACCTGCATATGTGGATATAAAACTAACTAAATTTATCCAAAGAAGTTTCAAACAATTTTGTAAAGTTTTGGAATTTTCACAAAAATCAAGAAACTTGCATAGCAGCTTAAATCACAGAGAAACTGCCTAGCTGTTCTTCAGCATCTGCTAAATTTGGTTGATAGTTTTAGCCCTGAGATTCTGGTTCTGGTGTTTGTGTGTATGTGCATATATGTATAAATATGTGTATGTTAGCCCTCCTTTTTTACTTCTCACATATGAAGCTTTACAAATAACCCCCGTAACTAACCATAAATGATAACAATTCAAACACAAGGCTTAGATACTAGAATGGCAAGTTGAACAAACTTTCTTATATCTAGCATTTAATCAGTTTAAAACATTCTGTGGTTCAGACTGGTGGTTGAGCAACAGATTTATAGGCCTTGGCACCTTTTTTAGTCTTGCTGCTAAGATTAAATTAAGGGAGATTTTACCACAAGGAACTATCAGATCCTGTCCAAGTCATAATACGGTCTTCAGCTAGGACTTTATTACATTTATAATATTTTAATAGTAACTTATCTTTCTGTTCATCTACCCAAGGGTTTATGATTCCCATTAACATCACTGGGATTTGTAAAAAGCTGTTTATTCCCATTTATCTCTTCAATTTACCTTTGTGTCTCTAAGTGGTTTCCCTCTCCCTTTCCTGCTTTCCTTCTTCTTTCCCTACCCTTTCTATTTAAACTACTTTATTCCTTTAGCACTCCTTTTGTCTGCAAGCCCATTCATATCATCTGATGAAGTAGGCTGTAGCCTATAGAAGGTCATTCAACAATGCTAACAAGTTAGTCTTTAAGGTGCCACCCCATCCTGTCTTCTGCCTGACTACAGACTAACTTGCTGCCTCTCTCTATTTCAGGTTCGTGATACTATAACAATAGTTAGGAAACAAGAAACAGGAAGCAAAGGATGAGTTCTTCAGAAATGTCTTTTAAAGAAAAAAAACCTATAGTATACTAATAATGTAGTAGGAAGGAAATAAGCTTTAATTATGCACATATACACATTATAAATATCCATTATGTGTACACTATATATATTATAAATAGTTTCAATTATTTTTTTATATATAATTTATAAAAATAGTTGTGATTCTTGACTTTTGAAAGAGATTGATTCATGGCGAATTCACATTGCACAAGGACAAGATACAATATATAACATAATTTCCTTAATTCTAACAATTCTATACTCATTTGATGCGACCAGCAAGGATCCTGGTTTTCTCTGATTTAAAAACAACCCCCCCCCCAATTTTAGTTAAAAAAAAAAGTAACCTAGAACCCATGTTTCCATGATTATAATGAAGCACCTTTGTATATAGATCTATATATTAGTGGTGTTTCTTTTAAATCATGGGAAAATGTGGATTTGGGGTTACTTTTTTTTTTAACCAAAAATTGTGTTTGTTTTTTGTTTTATTTTATTCAGAGAAAAATCAGGATTCTTGGTGACCAGTTTTACCAACACTATATAAGGTGTTACTGACTCCAAGCTTTTAAAATGGACAGGCACTGAAAACTCCTGTGCTTGGTTTAAGAGTTACATATGCAGTTCTGTTCTGTGCCTCTAGGGCACAGCATAGACACAAAAGAGCATGAAGGCTAGAGCAACAGAGGCTTTAAGCTCTCATAATTCTGAAGGTCACAATTGTACTTCCATGAGATCCTGGCTAAATTACATGGGTTGCTTCTCGACCCTTTTGTGCTCCAGGCCAGGTTAGTACATGGCATAGCAGGATATGCAAGAATATCCCCACCCACAAGAAAAAGAAAAAAGAAAAAACAAGCATTTTCATCACCCTCCATGCCCCCCCACCCCACTTCTTGAACCTTTATAGTCCACTGTTTTAAGCTTTCATCCATAATCATGTGAAATGATATATTCAATGAAAAACTTCCCTCATGGTATTTAGTATGAGTGAGGTGACATGATTCAAGTAGCTGATTCGAGAAAGAGAGAAATAAAATAAAACCATGGTTTCTAATGAGCATTTAAAAAGTACTATAAGGTCCTCATATAGTAATTTATTGTTATTTCTCTTGAGAAGAAGTCAAGATCAGTTAAGATGTATAGGAGTGCCCAGATGATAAAACTTTGTTTCCCCCCTGTTTAAAGCTTACATCCATACTTTATAGATTCAACACAGCAAAAATGGCTTAATTAAGTCCATGGGGAGAGTAGTGTCTATGGCCAAAACAACCAACTGACTCATGGGCATACAGTAAAAATGTGGAGTTTTTATGCGAAGTTAAGTTATACTTTTTTTTATAAAGTGACAGTAAAGTTAGTGCCTATTAGTATACTTAGTAAAAAGTAAAAAAAAAGTTAAATAGATTCTCATCTTGCCTTGTATATATCTACTTAATTTCCATAAAGTAGAGCTACAATAGTGTAAAAGTAATGTAAATAAAAGACAACATACTCTGTGCATAGAAACCATCAATAACCACAGAACATCCAGGATTCACTATAGTTTCCTATTAATCTTGATTAGTTTCAGATTCTGATAATGTTTTCAGTAAGAGAAGTGGTAGTTAATTTGGCTTTGTCAAGTTTCTTGTCCTAAATACAAAATAGATAAAGTTATGTAAAAGAGCTAGAGGTTGTCAGCCTTAGAATCTCCTAATTTCCTATGTTTAATTCCACATTATTCACATTAAATAGCCTTTTATTTGTTTGTTTTGATTTTATTTTTTATGTGGAATATGGTTCTAGGTACAATAGTTCTTATGCTTTTATGTTTTTACAGAGAATTTTTTATTTTTTTTTTACTTGTTGGTTTCTTTTGTAATTCTAGAGTCAAGGCAAATTATTCAAGGAGAAAGTGAGACTATTGTCTTAATTTCACACTGCCAAGAGGGAGCAGGGGAATATTTATAAGGTGTCAACAAGCATAATTTTGTTAATGATGACATTTTCCAAAGTAATGTAATCACAGCATTCCTGAATAATAGGTATCTGAATAATAAACTACTGTCAATTGCAGATTTAAAAAAAAACAACCCACATTCAACTGGAAGCAATATAGATAACTATCAAATAAATTACAAGTGGTTTCAGATGCATACTAAGGCTCTTATCCTGCTCTTATTAAATTCCTTGGGAAAACACATTGATTTAATTTTGCATCAGAGAAGTAGGGCCTGACTTTTGTAAAACGCTGATGCCCAGATCCACAAAAGGACTGAAATGCCTTGCCCCTTTAATAGGACTGGAGCCAGATTATAAATAAATAAAAAAAGAAAGAAAGAAAGCAAAACAAAACAATTATGAAAGTATCCTGAGTGGTGGGGCTGCTTAAAGCCAGCAAGCTGAGTAGAGTCATACCAGATAATTGCTGGGAACCAGAGTGTAACTTAAATCCTGACTCTCTCCAAGGCTTAGTCTCTTTACTCTGCACTTTGAAGCCACTTAGGATTAAAGTTCTGAAGTTTCTCTTAATGGTAGGTACCTAGGCCCCAAGCACAGTCAGGATAGGAGGCAGTAGAAGACCATTTGGTGTAAGTACTAAGTAGACTTCAGCTCAGTGCCCTCCTTTGCTAAGAGTTTTAAACCCCTGCCTCCACGTAGAGAACCTGTAGTAAACAGTATATTAAATCCCTCCTGTTAAAGCTGTTTTATTTTACATGGAAGGACCAGAAGTGATCATAAGTCTCCAATTCAATGCTTAGGGCACATGCATAAAAGGGAAAGAGTAGACATACCGTCTAGTACTAGTAACATTCTATATCATATGTTGAAATAAACAATCAGCCCTTGGAACAGGAAACCTTGGCTCTACCCTATCTCAGGTTAGACCCATACCTTTGAAGCTCCTTATATCATGAGACCTAA
The DNA here is from genome assembly GCF_052110815.1 of Crocodylus siamensis. Taxonomy (NCBI): domain Eukaryota; kingdom Metazoa; phylum Chordata; order Crocodylia; family Crocodylidae; genus Crocodylus; species Crocodylus siamensis. Next base: position 330,153,621 of record NC_143395.1, read on the forward strand.
CAGGCAGCTCCACCTAGGCTGGTCACACTTACAGACTTCCTGACTGGCTAGGAGATGCAGTACAACTGCTATTTAAAAGCCCCTGAGAAACAGTCTACAGCCTCTAGCAGATTTGTTTCAGGTGTTTTGCTTCTGACTGCAGCCTGTACCCTGATTATGTGATTTATTTTCAATTTCAGTTCCTGTTATTATGCCTGGCTGCTCCTGTTCTGGTAGCAAAACACTTCAAACAGAGGAGGGAATTATATTAATCTTTCCCACATCCTGGGTGAGTACTCTAATGAGTAAATTATTGGATAAAACATGGATGCTACTTTCTTCCCTGGGTGTTGTTGCTCAGTGTGATAGGTGTATTTTGCTCATACTGAATCATAGAGAAGTAGGGCTGGAAGGGATCTCCAGAAGTCAGCAAGTCCATCTGTCTGCCTGAGGCAGGATCTTCCCTATCAAAACCATTTTACACAAATCTATTTTCTAAACTCTTAGTAAAATTACTGTCTGCCTGACACAAGGTATGACATGGTAAAGCAGGAAGCCATGGCAGCTTATATAAAAGTTGTTAATATACAGTCAAGAGATCCCAGGTAGAGGGCCACATGCTCTGCTACAGAGGAAAGCAAGAACCCCATAGTGCATAACAAGCTAACCATGGGGTAAAATTCTTTCCTGACCCCAAATATGGCAATCTATCTGACCCTGAGCAGTGGGTCAAGGCCAGGAACCTCTGAGTTTAAGTACCAGCAGAAGCATTGGCACACCCCAGTCAAAATCCCCACACTTAGCTGCAGCCAACACACAAGGCCTCTGAGAAAGGCCTAAAAACACCCTGACACATAGCAGAAAGCAGGGGAGAAGGCAACCAGCAAAGTCCACAAGCGTAGGAAATACCCATAGTGGAACATAAGCATAGCTTTGCCTGTATAATCCCAGACCAACAGATGTCCATCCTTTTCTTGAATATCTCAAGTGATCGAGAATCCACAACTTCCCTAGGCAAGACATTCCACTGTCTCACAAGGTAGTTTTTTCCTAATATCAAATCTAAACCTACTCTGCTGCAATTTCAAGCCATTGGTCTCTATCCTACATTCTTCAGCAAGAGACAAAAGGTGTTTTCCCTCTTCTTTATGGTAGCACTTCAAGTATTTGAAGACTGCTATCACATCTCCTTTTAAGTGCCTTTTTTGCAAGCTTAACATGTCTTTCTTTCAGTTTTTCCTCATATGACTTGCTTGCCTAGCCCTTTCTCATTTTTTTTTCACATGACTCTGGACCCTCTCTAACTTCTCCATTTACTTTTTAAAATGTGGAGGCCACATTGCACCTATGGGAGTAAGCCTTTTAGGAGAGAGAGAAAAAAGTCTAGTTAGTGACATCTAGCAAGCATACATCAGTCATCTGGATGCTTGGATATTCTACAAATATGTTAGGTGCCCAGGGATTGTTAATGTCAACAAATGAGGTGCCTACACAGTGTAGTGTCTATGTGTCAACTGAGCCAGGATCTTCAGATAGCCATTTTGGACTTTAGCATCTCAGTCTATTTTTACATTTGGTCCTGAGAACTATTAATTCTCATTAACTTTAATGGAGACTGAATGTTCAGAACCTCCTAGGACCAGGCCCTAAATGTCTAAACTTGTTTAATTAAATTGAATTAAAAATGCCAGATGTTCAAAGTACTTCTGTTTTAATTGAATTAATCTCTCTATATTTCCTGACTAAGGATGCTAAGTTAATTGTCTCAAGGAACTTACTAATTACATGGGACCCATAGTATTGATACATTGCCTTGGTTACATTTATAGATGCATTCATGCCCACACACAGAAACACAGATTTGAATACATATAATAAATACAATGTTTGCAAACAAGGAATACAAAATTATTCCTAACATCATTTAATGTTAACAGGATGCCATATTTTCATGAATCTCACAAGAACAACATATATAAAATAAAAATGATCTGGTTGAATAATAATAAAAGTTCATTACAATTTGTGGATATGAACCAACAACTGGATATTTGAGGTTATACTCTTCTACCGGCAGCAGCACCCCACTTACTTTAATAGGATAGCTCATGGATTCAAGGAATTGCCTACAAAGGATCAAGTCTTACACTATTTCAGTAACATATTCTGGCCTTAATTTTTTAGGTGATTAGCTTGAGTGTCTCTTCACTGCTTCTGAAGAGTTCACTCTCCAATATTTGGGCCTTTCAAGCTACCTAGTTGTGCATCTAAAATCACTAATCACATTTGCGAATCTAAATCAAATTTTTGTTCATACTTCTTTTTCTTTTACCTCCTTTGTTGCTTTCTAAAAATTAGGAAGCTTATTGGTAAGTGGTACAGCTTCAAAAATTCTTAGCAGAAGGTATTGTTTCCTATCACACACGGGAGAGAGGTAGGCCCTGAGATCTTTTTAAATTATATAATAACAGAAATATTTCCTAGACTTTTCATACATGGAGAACACTTATTTTCTGGATTAAAATTGGTAGCTGACTTAACTTTTACACTGGAAAGTGTTTGTGTGGCTATCTACATCTATATCTATATCCACCTATAGATAGATACAGATATCAACCTTTATAGATCTTGACCTCTATAGTTCTTTATATTTATATATAAATACAATATCTATATTTCTTCCAAAATATATAACATATTCCTTTTCTCTGCCATCAAAGGAAATCATACTACTCCTAAGATGTATTGTTAAAAACCAATACCAAATACATTCTACTTAAAGCAAATGATTACTCTCAATACCAGTGGTTCCCAACCTTTCTAGACTCAAGGGCCTCTTCTATAACTCTTCAAAATTTTGTAGCACCCCATTTGAAAACCACTGAGCTCAAAAGTCAGAAAAGCTGTCTACAGGGGCCCTTGCAGCTAAAAAAGCTGTGAATTACTGATCTAGCTAGTGTCACTTAAGGGAATGGGCGGCACAACATCACCCTGCTGAAGCCTGTGCTTTCCACTGTCTGCCCTGTTCTGCTAGTCTGTACCTTAGGGGGCATGGGCAGGGGCTGCTTCTTTAGGGAGTGCATGTGACCATGTGACTAGTGACCATCTCTGCAGCCCTTCCTACTAGTCCCAGGATGGAGGTGGTATGCTGAGCTGTCTGTGAATCCTCTCACCAACCCATTAACAGCATTGTGTGGGGGGTGGAGGTGGGTAAGGAGGTGGGGCAGGGCAAGGAAGCAGCAGTGATGACAACGGATCCTAGTTTTCTCTGATTTAAAAAAAAGAATCCCCAATTTTCAGATTTAAAAAGGTAATCCAAAATCCACATTTTTTCATGATTAAAATGAAACACCACTATATATGTATCTATATATTAGAGGTATTTTTTGAATGATGGAAAAATGTGGGTTTTGGGTTACTTTTCTTTAAATCCAAAAATTGGGGATATTTTTTTAATTGGAGAAAACTAGGATCCCTGTTAATTACTGTATAGTCTTAAAACTGAAACCTGAAGATTAGAAAGTATAAGGACAACATGCAAAAGTTCTTAATCCTCCAAATATTAATTCACATGCTTACTCGTACTAATGCCAGGAGTCTTATTTTTTTCAAGGGAATTACTGTTAAAAATAAGCTAAGTATCTATAATTTTTTGAAGCATCTGGACCTAAAGAAACATTTGTTACAAATATCTAGCTGACATTTGGGTGAACCAGAGGACCACCAAAAGTTGCAGACTTGGCCTGCCAGCCATGGCCCTCAGAGATAACCAGACCCCTCACTGCCTCTGGATCCATCACTACTTCTGGCCCTTGTAGCACTGGTGGACCCACTGCCTCTACTGTGATGGACACAGCAGCTGCCTCAATGCCCTAGGCTGGATCTGGCCCATGAGGAGTCCCACAGTTCAGATTATTGCAGGCTTATGTTCATTTTGTGGTCAATGTGATGCTGCAGCTAGTAAAGTGACCAAAACGCTGGCTTGCATCCATAGCTGCTTCTCAAGCAAATCCCAGGATGTCATTCTCCCCTTGTATTCAGCCTTAGTGAGGCCGCAGCTGGAGAAGTGCATCCAGTTTCAGACTCTACAATTCAAAAAGGATGTGGAGAAGCTTGAGAGAGTCCAGAGAAGAGCCACATGCATGATCAGAGGTCAGGAAAACAGACCTTACGATGACAGGCTGAGAGCCAGAGGGCTCTTTAGCCTGGAAAAGCGTAGGCTCAGGGGTGATCTGATGGCCATCCAGAAGTTTATCGGGGTGACCACCAGTACCTGGGGGAACATTTGTTCACCAGAGCACCCCAAGGGATGACAAGGTCGAATGGTCATAAACTACTGCAAGATCATTTCAGGCTGGACATAAAGAAGAATTTCTTTACTGTCCAAGTCCCCAAGGTCTAGAATAGCTTGCCATCGGAGGTGGTTCAAGCACCTACATTGAACACCTTCTAGAGTAAATTGGATGCTTATCTTGCTGGGATCCTATGACCCCAGCTGACTTCCTGTCCTATGGGTGGGGGGCTGGACTCAATGATCTTCGGAGATCCCTTCCAGCTCTAATGTCTATGAAATCTAGCCTAGGACCCCAGGTGTGTTTGAAACTCCTAACTTAATAGAAACCATGTATGAAAGCCTGTAGGCATATTGGACAGTATACTGAATAGCCTTAACTCCTTGTACTTTGAATATATATCCATGAATCGTAGGCCTCTAAACTATGCTAGAGATCCCTCACATAAAACTACAGGTCACCCACAAGGAAATTCCTAAATGACCATAACAAATGTAAGACGGGACGAAAAAGATTTTTTTTTTTGAGTTCTTGGTATAACGATAATGAGAAAAGTAAAAAAAACCAAACAAACAAAAAGAAAAACAAAATTAAAAAGTGTGGAGACAATGTATAGAGGGGAAAGAAGAGTACTGAGCCGAACTGCAATGAAAATAGCATATATTAGTTTTCCTGAATGGGGCACTTAATTTGTAGATTAAGAGAGATTCCAATAAGTATTCTACTTGACTTCCTCAAATAGTTTATAATTTGACTAGCTGTCTTAAATGTATCATTAATAATCTGAATTTACATTTTTAAAAATAATAATAAAAAACCCATCCCCATCTGACCTGCTGATATGCTGAAATTATTTCTAACAGTAACAAGAAACTGTGTGATTTGCATAATGAAGGTCATTGTACTATAGTTCCACAAAGCTTTCACAAAATCCATTTTGTTATCTATGCCAAAAGTGCCAGTTCAGTTGGGTAGCACTAACTACTTTGAGTTTTTTCACAGATTACAGTGCTCATTCAAGTTATAAAATATTTGACCACTGAGAGTTATACCTCTGCTATTTTTTTATCCCAACCCCCACACCCTCAGGTCATCTCTTTATAACTTCAAAATGCCGTAAGCTATTTCCATCTGTTAGACATTTGTTTTATTTTATATTCTTTTCAACTGGCATCAAAGCTTGCATATTTTAACTCAGTAAAGTGAAGAAAACAAAATAGGAAACTTGACACAAATGTTAGTTTTCTAGAAATTTATAGAGTATATGAAAAATTACCTGGTGCTCAAATTATGTATGAAAGTTGCACTCTTGTAAATAAAAACAAACAAACGAACATTTTTATGATGGTAATACCTAGGATTAACACCAAAGACCTCATCTACTAAGCAATATAAGGTAAAATCCCGTCCCATTGATTTAGTAGACAAGAGGAAAAATGTGTGCACAAATATAGTAGCACAGAATCCTTACAGATTTCTCCATGTTGCTTCAAGCCGATTGGAAAATGTTATTTCTCCAAACTGTTGCACTTAACAGTATAATATAGGCTAAGCAACAGTAAGATGTTGCTTAGCCTATGCATAAATTAAGGAATGATATTGCATATTTCCATTTAGAAGTTAGCTCTATGCACATCACACATTTGTTTTGCATACATGATAAGCTATTTTACATCAAGTGAAAGCTGCTTTACTGAAATACATGGCTGTGCTATAGCACAAGAATATCTCAGCTCCCTAACCTCCTGCCAAAAGGAGCCACAAAGGTCAGATTAAGAACTGCCAAACATAAATAGAAAATTTGCAAGAAAATGGATGAGATATCTTTTTGAGTACCACTCTTACAGGATGGAAGGGGTTCTTCATTTTCACTGATCTAATCAATACATTAATCTTTTTTTTTCTTTTAAGTGTTCGTGAGGAGCTACCTAGTTGAACATGAGAATATGAAGATTAGTACAGAATATGTATGCATACAGTGATCCAGATATCTGTAGTGTTTCAGCTATGTTTTATACTTTCTCAACTAAACTTCTCCTGAATACATTTAAAAATAATGTTGGACAGTAGCCCTAGAAATTATCTTAGTAGTTTCAAAAGGAAAAAAAGGGGGAAAACAGGCAATTATGAAAAGAGACATAATGACCTAGAGGGACTTTCCATTTCTTTTGTGATTCATGAAACATAATCTGTTCTAAAGAGTACCAGAGAGTGCAGTAAGTCACTTGACCAGCCATAGCAACAGAAACAATTGCTATTGTATTAATGTACTTCTAAATGGCAAAGACAATAAAGAAGAGATTGGATATGAATCTGACCTTTTCTTCAGACACAGGTCTCTGTACCCTGCCAGATTATTGTAACATTTTCCAGTTAGCATTCCAGTTGTATTGACTGATTAGACAAGTATTTGGACAAAGTGCAAGAAATAGGATTACATGTGGTCATTAGGCAATTTTGTTGTTCATTTCATTCCTATCTTGCACTGGTTGTGGTAATTTGTATTAGTGTTCAAGATTTTTGTTGAAAGAGTCTTTTATATCTCTATATCTGTATATATCAAGTTGTTTTTATTTGTTACTGATTTCTTATTCTACTAGTTTACAGTGAGCATTAAAAAATATACAAGCTTTTGAATGCAATCAATCCTTAATGGCTAGGGACAGAAATTCCATGTAAACTAGTTCAAATCTTTTACACGACAGAAGTTCAGTGCACATAAACCACTTTCAAAATGGCTGAAACTGGTATGAAATAAACCTGGATGGATGTTATATCAGACTTCCTTGAGATTAAAATGGTTTATTGAACTTCTATCCCAGATCCCCTGCAGATTTAAGTGAACTCAGAGTCCCCCAGCATCCCAGGATGCTTTGTACTTCCCTTGCAAACCCTCCCTTGCAGGGTGGGAAGGCTAGCCTTGGCCCAAGCCGTCTGCTTCTGCAGAGCAGGAGGCATGCTTTGGAGTCCCCTCACCCTGGGCCACTGCAGGCATGTGGTTGCATTTTTGGAATCAAAAGTTAATATCTGTTCACTTGCTTACAAGCTCAATCTATGCAGTTTAGACTAACCTCCAAATATTGAACCAATTCAGCCTTGGGCGTTTTTCTTTGAATTTAGCCCTTCAGATCTTGATGCGTAAGACTGTGTTACATCTGAAAGGTTGTATAAAATTATCCCAGCATATAGTTGGTCTAAAACATATCTCCCACAACAGTCTTTGCTTCCTGCATATTTCCTAGATTATTATGACTACAACATCACTTCAATACTAGCATGTCCAAAAAAATGATACCTAATGTTACCAGAATACAAGAGACTTCCTGATTCATACATATATTACAGCTACTGGGGGGTAGAAGGAGAAAGGGGTTGGACAAAGGAGGGGTGTATAGTATAACAGGAACATTAAATAGCTCCGTACAATGGTAGGGAGCCTAGAAAGCTGTTGAAAAGTACATGGTGATGATGGGAATAAAACTATTATTGCTTATGTAAGCAGTCCCTTTGACTTCAGTGATACTGCTTATATTGGGGGTGGCCAGGGTTACTCACCCTTGGAGCCACATCTGATCCTCCACCAAATTTCAAGAGCTGGAGAGAGTGGGGGGAATGGGGGAGCTGAGCAACTTGGAGCACTCCTCCCTCCTGCACTGCCAACCCACAGCTGTAGCCCTCACCCTGGCTACCTGGCACCTCATCCTGTAGTCCTAGAGGGACAGAAGTAGGGTGGGCTCCTTGTGGGCAATGATGGAGTGGCAGGAGGTGCTGAGCTGCACTGCTGCCTCAGGGAGACGTGGGTGGGGCTTTGGCCAATTTCCAGAAAGTCACAAGTACTGAGCCAGTGAGCCATGGTTTGGCCACCATGGACTTGTATGCTTCAGTAATTTGCTCAATTGAATCTATTATCCCCATTATAAAAAGGGAAATTTAGATAAGAGGCTAGAATTACCTATGGCTATGAGTGAGCGAGAGGGTGAGTGCAGTGTTTGTTTTAATTTATTTTCACCACTTTAGTTTCAGGTTTGGCTGGGTTGCTGATTGAACTTGGTACAAACTTCCACAACCAGTTCCATTTGTCTAGTTTTGGCTTTTTGTCTCATTCAGTTTTATGGTCAATTGCTTGGATTATCTGTCTACTTTTAGCTTTAACCTGTCACTTGCAATTCCTCTTAGTTTCCAGCTGTTCTAGTTAATGAAAACAACTGCTAGGATTTTGACTTACAGGACACATGGTAATTTGGCCTTATGGAGTATTTTTGTAGAGAAGGAAGACTGATTCTTATATCTGTCTAAAGTATTCAGGAAGGTTTGGAAGTTCACCACAATCTTCCTAGATTTATGCAACTATGTATGTAGACCATAAAAAAGCAAAAACAAAAAACAAAACACACATCTATAAAAGAACAAGAAATGCGGTTCCTGTATTACATACAACTAGAACATTCTTCTTCCCTATCTTTAATGTTCAGTTATTTACTCTGTATACTCATTTAGTTTTGCCCAGCCTACACAAATTAAAACTCGGAATGTAAAAGACCCCTAATTCAAGACTTTGGTTTCCTTTTGTTCTGTTTATCCCGGATTACACCAATTTGAGAGGAAGGGGAATTTATAGCCTATGGACCAGATTCTGTTCTGCTTCTCAGATGCCTCTCACTTTCACATGTAAGTATGACCTCATTTCATTTAGTTCCAGTCCCTGAAAACATGTGAATACAAATTGCACAACTTTTTTTTTGGTGCTTTTTTTGTGACTGAGCCTTAAGAATTAGATGGTGTATTTAAAAGAAGAAGAAAAAAGATGAACTAATGAATTTTAGAAAATCAAGTAAAGTAAAATAGGATCCCACTTATGTGTCCAAGTCCATTTATGAGCCTAACTGCCCCTAGACATCACATATACTAGCTTAGTGTCCTAATTACTATTCCTTAGTTTGAAAGAACACTCTATTTCCATCAAAAAATCTTTTTTCCCCAAGAAATTTGACCTATCTACGTATAATGCTTTGACTCTGACAAAATTAAAATGTCCTAGACAACTTCAGCTCTCCATTTTATTTCTTCAAAGAACTGCAATTCTCACAAAACTCACTTCCCAAAGAACAAAAGTCCTAATCAATATTTTGGAAAGATTCAGTCATCCTGCTTTGATATCAAATTGTACTTTTCATAATCAGGCATTCCATTTTGGCATTGAACAAAAACAGTAGAAATGTATAAAAGATGCTAACGTAGAAATATTTCATTTCTATTATGGAAACAATTTATTTGAACTTTTTCCCATCAAATCTCTCATTGAAGTAAACAACATCTCACAAAAAAGTATGCATGTAAACCTATTCCATTATATTCATTAACCAGCTCTACCGGCTATATGGAAAAGCAGTCAGAACCATGGAAAAGAATTATTACAAAAATACATTTGTTCGCCTCTTTCCTATTCAAAGATCTTGTGAAGCATATATTCTTAGATATACGTTAATATTTTCTAATATATATGAAGTATATATCACTTACTAGGCGAAGATTTCCCTATGTAACAAGATGACAAATTAAATAGATTGTTAATTTTGCATTTGTTTCCCATGATTTCATATTTATACATCTATCATAATATTTTTTACAGAATATATAATTTCAATTCATTATTATCATCCAGTATGATAGCAAGTGCAATAAAAATATTATTCCCTTGTTGCTCCTGTCAAAGAAAAATCTTTGATTTCAGATGCCGATGGCAAAAAAGTCAGAAGGTTAACATAACATAGTTCCGTATTCAGCCCTCCCCCAGCTTAAATGTTAAATACATGCGCAGTCAATCTCACATGAAACCTAAGAACACACAAAGTCTGCTCACAGTCATAATTGGCAGTCCTGTAATTATTTAAGCCTGGTGTGTTGTGATTGGCTACCTGAAAACCTTTAATTTTGGAAAGATTTCCGCCTTCTGCGGAGACCTCCACACACACCCAGGAGACATAGTCAGTGACCTGGCCAGTTGCTGACCCCTCTCCACCTGCGGCAAAAAAATTTCAGGTGTTGTATCCGATTTTTTGTCGATTCGTCCGTTCTCACCAAGAGCTCACAAACGTCTTTGAACCGAAGTTACCTGAGCGCTTTGCTGAAAATCTGTACCAAGCAGTTTATGATCTGTGCAATGAAAAAGCATCTGTAAGCTGAACTGAACTTCTCCTTTCTTACTGTGTAACCACGACTTCCTTCCTATGCCACAACTCTTCTGTGGTGTAAGTAATAATAAATCTTTAACCGAAATGCATTTAAACTCCCTGACTCCTCTCGCTTTTCCACCTGTACGACCACCATATCGTACCCGCGTCCAGCCGGTCATGCCGACCCAGGCTCGCAGGTCAAGGGTACGTTGGTCCTCGGACGCTACAGCTCCAAACAGAACAACAAAAATAAAAATAAAAAGCTTTGAAAACAGAAAACCATATGGTACCCAATAATATTTTATACATTATGTAGATAGTATTTGAACCAGGCTAAGCTGATGATTAATTCCCTTAAATTCAACTTTGTCTATGGCAAATTTTCCAAAGGGATGGGAAAGTGTTAGCTTTTTTTTTTTTTTTTGCTTTAATTCCTTCCTAGAATCCTTCTACTGCAAAGCTAGCTGTTGTTCCTTCCTTCCATATGTATGAAAATACCAGGATGTTCTACAGCAGAAAGCAGAATGCCCCTGTGGCATGAGCATGTAGGAGAAAGTCCAAAGTGTCTCCATTATTTTTTTTCCCTCCTTGTCTAGCATAAACATTTACAAATGCCCTTCTGACACATATATAAAGAGAACACATTAATGATGTCTGCTAATTTGGATGAATACTAATTAGGATGGTTTATTGTAGCTAATTTATAGTAATGTGACAATTTAATTGGCAGGAGGGATTTGAAAAGACAAACAATTTTAGAAAGATAATTCCAGTTGTTTGTGTGTAAGGGCATCTTTGGTCCACTTGAGGGTTTGGCTTTTCAGTTACCAGGAAGCTTTAATTACAGATTTTTTTTGTCAGACTTTTTTCCCCCAGTTTGTCAGTTCCTATACTGCAATTCTGATGAAATGATGTTGTCCTTTTAACTATAATTCACTGTGTGCTGGAAGAGCTGGTTATGTATTCATGAAATGAAACATCCTAATTCCACTATTCATATTTCTTTTCATTAAGATATTATTAAAATGGTTAATAATATTTCTTATTTCTTTTGAACATTTGAGATATGAGAATACAGTTTGAATAACAGCATTAAGTTTTGGGATAACTTGGGTACATTTGACTTCCAAGGTACTAAAAGAAAGTATTGCAACATTTTGTTCTAATAACATTTTATCATATATTTTGAATGCACACTTTGAATGGGGGATGAAAAGGTTTAAACACATTAACAATGGGATAAAGTAGGAACTGACAAAAATCAAGCTGGATTAGATTTAGATGAGTCAAGGCAGTGAGAAGTGGGGATGGTGTGTATAAAGAACAGGTTATAAAAATATTTTATACATGACCCAAAACTAAAGAAATATTTTGCTCCTATTTTATATGGGGACAAAAGAAGAGTGGCTGGTAGGAGGAGGATATGGCAACAGTGATGATCACTTACAAAACTTAAAGACCTCAATGACCTCAATTTAAAGGGATCAGAGTAATAGCCAGGAAAAAAGTACTACGGGAACTGCTATATGAAATATCTGGTACAGCACATGACATCTGTTAAATCTGTCAAGTTAGAAATCATAACTGGAGAATATCAAATTTAGCATGTACAGTTTTAAAAAAGGTGGAGTGGTTTGTTTAACTGTAGGCCTGTTGGACAGACTCGAGTGTATGCATGGTTATAGAACAATTTTTGAAGGAAAGAATAATTAAAGACATAATGATGCCATATTTACTCAAATTTAAGATGAGGTCCCATGCCCTCCCCTCCCCCTGCCCCCCAATCAGTATTGGGTGAAAAAACCTACCCGTCTTAGACTCACATATGAAATGGCAGTGGTGGGCAGGGGAGGGAGCTACTGGTATGGCTCTGACTCTGGCCCTGTACTACACAATTTCCCCATGTTGTTTTGAGCAAGATTCTACCTCTTTGTGGGCCATAGATGGCAGACCCCTGCTATAGAGGTGACTTGGGGATTGAAGTAGTATGGTCATAAAAGGGGGAACTAATAACAGAAATCTCTTATACAGGCTGGGAGTTTATCTGTTGGAAATAACTGAGCAGGAGAAAAGTTTGAATATATTATTCCATTAAGGGTGACCAAACCACTAATATGATATGACTGTAAAACACATTCCAAGATATTTGCATCAGGAAAGATTTCTGGAATAAGATAAAAAAGTAGTATTAATGGCATTGTAGAAGTTCCTGGTAGGACCTCATTTGCAATATTGTATACAGTTCTGATAAATTAGACTCAAGAAAGTGAACTGAAACTGGTGCAGTTTTGGAGAAGTTCTCCTGAGATAATGACGAGTATAGAGAGACAGATCAAGGGAGACTAAAAAGCTCAGAGGCTCAGCTTTTTGATTGCTCTCTAAAAACACCATATTTGGGAGGAAGGATCTAAAGAATAGAAGAACTAATGGATGTAAACTGATGCTAGAAACAAGATTTGTAACTAGTAAAGAAGTGATGTCCTGCAACAACTTAAGACAAGGTAGATGGGTATGTTTCTTCACTATTAAGATGGAGCTTGATCAATTTATAAAGGGGATTATGTCATGGGATAGCAGGGAACTGAATGTGGTTATTTGATAGGATCCTTCAAGTCCTATATGTCATTAATTACTAATTCTATCAGAGCAGAAGCCTATGTCTATAGTGTAAGCTAAAGAACACTGAATTTACAGTGTATATGCATATGCTGCTGCAGAGTTGCTTCATTAAAATTACAGAAGGATAAGGCATCATTATCTCAGTGCATAAACATATGTAAATAACAACACTGCCTCCCTTGAGATTTCTGGCAATCTATTCCACTTGTCTGTGCAACATAATTTAATGGCATACTTTATTTCCTATTTCCTGACAGTGACAACTCTCATTTTCTTGATGTTTTTAAATATAATGCATTTAGCACCTAAAGAGGAAACTGTACTGTACATATGGTAAAACAATTTATTTTGTCAGTTGGTAGATCATTATAGATGCCAAAAAACAACTGGTTGAATTTTTTTTTTTTGCCTTTTAAATGCATTCAGGACCATACCTTTTTCCTCTTTTCCATTTGGCTGTTGTTCAACTGATTAGGTGTCTTTATAAGAGGCACTACAAGGTGGACAGAAAACCCAGTAGTTCAGTTGCAAAAGAAGTTACGTGGAGCTCTCTTTAAACTCTCTTACTGCCTGAGGATTCCTCTGTATAATCAATATTTATTATGGGATTTTTCCCATACATATATTGATGGTGCTTTTCAGAGTCTGAAATACCAAAAAGAGCAAAACTTAAACCTCATGCACTTATTGTCATTTGATTTAAAATATGCTATACTAGTTAGATGGTAGAATTAATATAAATAATTTTATCTTCTGTTGAAATGTAATAAATGAATAACATTTATCATCTTACCAGTAATGGTAAAATAAAGGAAGATACTATCCCCTAGATGGGGCCAGCCTTTGGAAAAGCTCTACTATTTCATGGATTTTTAGCTTGCAGACTTTCCTTCAATGAATCATGATACTCATGATCATGTATCTACTACAGGGAAGAAACTAGCAGATTGGGTGTCATTCCTGCATGGCAATAGTATTTAGATGGATGCTTAAGTCTAAAACTATAGTGAAACTTGAACATTGAATTACCACTTTAGGTGCAACTAAGGTATGCATCTGGCATGTTCTTCTGTTACCCTGTAGGAATCTGCTGTCTGTTTTGTGTATAAATAATGGGCATATGGACTTTGATGCAAATAAGATCTTCCATTGTAACTGTCTATGCAGATGCTTTTACCTTGTGGTAATTGAAAGCTAAACTGTAACAGGCCTCAATCAAAGAGATATTGTTGATTTATGTCAGTAGATGTATGTAGAACTAGCCAAATCAAACTGCTGAGCTAAAGGGAATTCATTTCCAGCTGTTTCAACATAATTTTCATTCCTCTACCTACAATGCCTATCAGGCCTAGTCTGCAAAATATTCCCAGAGCACGCTAAATATGAAATACCCTAGGAAAGAGAAGCCCCTTCTCAGATCAAGCAGTTCAATAGTTAGACCACTTATCTTACAGATGGAAAATCCAAGTTTAAATTACTCTTCCTTTGCCTGATTAAGAAGATAATTTGACACATCAGTGCCAGCACCCATGCAAAGATTTTTATACAATACAGAATATCCTTGGGTGCATCACCAGGCCCCCAAGGGAGCATGTATGACTGACTATTGATTCATCTGCATGAGACTCTAAAAGCTCAGTAAACTAATTCTATTATGCATTAGCAAAACCCGTTATTGCAGGTACTAAACTTAATGTGCCATAATTACGACATATTAATGCACATGTACATGTGCCCCATAGCACTGTGTTAAAGAAGGTAGTTCTTGCTCCAATAAATACTTACCTCATAAAAACTGGAAGTACTTAAACAGGAAAAACAGAGGTACTCTTAAATATCCAAAAACTGTGCAGAGTAAGCTCCATTTCTCTCCAGCAATTAGTTAGCTTAAGTGCCTCTTCATTCGGATATCTGCAGGTTTCTATGAATCCTATTCTTAGACATATAGGCTTCTATAAGCCTATTGTATTGTTTAAGAAACCTAGGTATTCTACATGGGGCTATGGGATTCCCTAGATGACGTGGGAAGACAAGGTGTTTTGGGTGAATCTGATATATTCTATTAAACCAACTTAAATAGTTGCAAAAAATGACTATTTAAAAAAAAATTAATTATTTAAAAAATAAATAAAATATTTTTAAAGACTTGATGACATGGTATCTATGAGACAAAATTCTTTTTATTTTCCCTTAGTACCACTTCCCAAATCTATGCAACATTGCTTTTTTTTTTTCATTTCATGTTAGCCACTGCCCCACCATTCTGTATCCAGATAGGTTTTCTCTTCTGTGATCTGGAAGAGGAACATAGTGCCAACTATCTCTTATGTTTCAAACACTATCATTTTGATGGTGGAGGAAAGGGGAAGAGGGTCTGTGCACAGGAGCCAGGCATGTCTCTGACCAACCATGCTTCTCATTTAAGGCTACATCCTGACAAGTTTTGAGTGTTGCTTATTACAAGCTACCTCATAAAGTAGACCTAGCTTTTAAGAACCCATTCTCCCAAAAGGGATTTGAACCTGCATCTATCTTAGTTTTAACCACCAAACATTATGCAATTCCTTCTCCAGTCCTTCTTTTGAAGTTTGCCACTGGGCCAAAAAGTAGGGGGAAATGTGGGGTCAGGAAGAACAGGTATAGTTACAGAGAGTGTGGCTAATAGTGTTCAGGTTTTGAAAAGCAGTAGATTCTAGAATCTCCTGTAGGGTCGAAACTTCCCTGCTGTGCCCTATCCCATAAATATTAAATGCTCAACTTCGCAAACAGTGTAGGGGGGCCAAACGTGCCAGTTACATGGCTGAGTAGAGAAGGCTTTCACCCTAAATGTCTTTAAAACATTCTCTGTGCCTTAAGAAACATTTTTAAAGAAATGTAATTATTTTCTGAAAGAGGATATTAAAACTCTCTGTAGCAAACTAGCACTGAAGCACTTCAAGACCCACAATATCAATTCAGGACTTTTTGAACATATTTTGACAATGAAATGTTCCCAGACCTTAAATAAGATCTTTATGGTCCATATACCCAAGAATGACAAGAAAGGAATTATTTAGTACCACTGTTTTGGAAGTAAACCTGAAAATGCAATAACCTTTCCAACCGGGTCTTAATGAAACGAACCAAACTGTATTATTATAATGAGCACTGGATTAATTTCTTATAGCTAGGACCTAACTTACAGTTAGGATCTTATAATCATGACATGCTAAATTCCTGTGGTGTTATGGCCAAAACTCAAAACAAAAAAGTTAACTAATACATATCATACAGTAAATTCTATAGTCATCTAAACAGTATGCATCAATCAACTTTTCACATTTCTGTTCAAGAGCAAGCAGCTGATATAACACATGCTATGTTCATTAGTTCGAGGAAAGAGTAATTGACAATAAAAAACAAAAATATGCAGTCTCATTACAGTCATTTAATGAAAATACCCCATACAATAGCTATATTTATTGGAGGGAAAGCAAAGTTTCACTGTCTTTAGGATTTGCTGCTGAGCTTGCACAGTGCAGTGAGTAAAGATTTGTTTGTCGTTATCGTCGTCTATAAATAAACGACACCTTAAATCCTATCTGAGCTGCAGTTTCTCTGATGGATATAAATGCTCTGTGGTAGAGTAGAACAAAGTGTGATCTTAAATATGTTACAATTTCTTTCCTGGTGATTTATTAAAGTAATGCCAAATGAAGCTTACATCCTATAAATTCCAACACATGTTTATCTTCCAAAACTCATTTACCTTCTATCACATGTCAAAATAATCTCTTATCTCTTCCACTGGGTTACATTAAAATTGGAATTTATTGTTCATTCCTTTTTCTCTTTCTGCAGACAATGCAGTAAGTTTCAAGGATCAAGGGCAGAACAGTGTAGGGATGATAAGGTTATAGGTATCTCAGATCAAATAAGCTCAGCAGAAATGTTGACGGGTATATGGTAATAATCAGAGGTCATAATTAAGAATATTACTGATCTGTACAAGAATTTAGTCAGCAAAGCTTATACTTACAACATGACATTGATTCAAATTCAACTGTTCTAATGCAACATTAAAGGTATCTAACTAAAATCACTATATATAGATAGAAGCAAAGGTTAAACTGCCACTAATTTGGCCAGAGTGCGTTAGATATTCAATATCTTTTATGGTGTACCATTTCCTACATAAATATGAATATATTAAAAAGCTGGGGAAAGACTGCATTTATTTTTCAGGCTTGCTTTCTAAATTTTTAAAATAATTTTTCTTCAGCAATACTGAAGGAAATAGCCTGGATCAATAACCTGGATTGTCATAGACTATTGTGATTCCTAATTGTCGCAGTACCATTGCAGGTTGAACTCTGAAGATGACCCTGAAGTACAATTTCTTAATATGCCTTTTATATTGTTTACAAACGTAGAAATAGGTACTCTTATAATTTTTTATTGGGGGGGAGGGGAGAGGTCATTATAGTGTTTAAGATTTGGATAAGGGGTGGGCAAAATATGGCCTGCAGGCTGGATTCCGGCCATCAGATGACTAGATCTGGCCCACAGCTACCCCCACAGTATTCTGTATAGGGCCCACCCTCACCTGCTTTTGCCAAAGCAGCCCACATTGTGTTTCTGTCCATACCCATAGCCTGAACCATGCACAGCTTCTGCCTGGGCTGGTCCCAGTGCTGCTCTGCTTGCCTTGCCTCCAGCAGGAGCTGCCTGTCTGAAGTTTCCCACCTGGAGCAGCGTAGGATGGGCAGGAGAAGGAGCCACCACTGGAGGTCATGAGAACAAAGCAGCATGTAGCCATCCTCAGTCACACCAGGAAGAGCCCTGCCAGAAGCTGTGCACACTGGCTGGGACCAGGACCTGGGCGACCAGGGCTGTTCTGCTCCCCTGACCTCCAGCAATGGATCCTTCTCCTGTTCCTGCCCCTGCTGCACTGCTCTGAGAGAGGGAGCTTCAGCCAGGTGGCTTCTGCCTCAACACACAGGGCTCTGCTTCCCCTGCCACCCCCACCTGTCTGAAGCAGCACAGCAGGGGCAGGGGCAGGGGCAGGAGCAGGAAGAGGAGCCACAGCTAGAGGTGAGAGAAGCAGAACAGCTTCAATGGCATCAGCCTTGGCCCTAACCAGCACGTACAGCTGGCCAGGAGCTGCTTTGTTCCATTCTTCTCCAGTGGCAGCTCCTTCTTGCACTCCTGCTCTTGCTCTGTAGCTCCTGTTAGAGGTAAGGGGAACAGAGCAGCACCCAGCCAACTGCACCTGAACCTGCACCGGTAAGAGCCCTGCAAGATGGTACATGCTGGCCAGGGCCAAGCTGGCAGGCATGGATGGGGCTCAGCCCTATATGAAGCACTGTGGGAGCAGCCAAAGACCACACTGCATGGGCAAGCTCTGCTGCATGCTCCCCCTGCTTTCCTTTCCCTTCCCTCACCCCTGGCTGGCTCTGGTAACTTAACACCCAGATGGCCTGTCCCCACAAACACAACCCCCTGCCCCCCACAGCAAGGCATAAAGGGAGTGAATCACAGCTCAGCCCAGGCCTTGACTCTAAGCTATCACTACATTTTGATCTGGCCTCATGATCCCAGCCTTGCCTGCCTGTTCCACTCCTTAACCCTGCTCCCTTGCCACCCAAAGCCCCATAAGGAGTTTTGGTGTGTATCTGAGGGGGTGAAGGGGTGCTGACCCAACCTGCGACAGCTCATCAAAACTCTCTATGTGGCCCTTGCACCAAAATAATTGCCTACTCATATTCAGATAGTTAATTTTTAACTATTTTGTGAACTTTAAAGGAATATTATCTAGTGTATCTAGGTTACTATGCTATATGCCAATATGTTTGCAGGAATACATGGTATAATAATCAATTTAAGAAATAGTCTATGAAACATAAGTATAGACTGTTTCATAGTCCAAACACAAAGGGGACAGTTAAACATCCATGTGAAATCTTAGTTAGAGTCCTTCCTGGATTACTAATACTTAATTGTAAAATCATATCCTACAAATATACAATTAGAAGTAACTCTTGGGCCATGAAGTTCAAAATCTCAAGAAAATTTGATTTATAGTATTTAGTATGGATTTTTCCCGTAAATATGGAGGAGAGATAGATAAAGGGCAAATAAAATGTCAAAACTCCATTTTCCAAAACTATTGCCAAAATAATTGAAAGTTGCATAATTATATTAATTTTCCTCAGTAGTCTTAAAATCAGTTTCAACTTCAACCCAGCTTAAAGCATTTAGCCTGTGTTCTTTTTACCTTTGCTTGCTTTCCCAGACAACCTTGGTGTAATTCAGGCAGTATGCTGAACTGGGGCTTAGGACACTTCTATCTTGCCCTGCTTCATGGCCACTCAGATCCCTTACCTCACTCAGATTCTTAAGAAGGTGTCTTGTGCTTCTTAATATGATCCTCAATTACTATTTATTACTATTAATAAACTGGAATAGGTTCAACAAGACATTTGAAGAACCCCTCCTGGGAATATGCAATAGCTTAGTAGTTTGGGTTTTCTTAGGTGATGAGGTAAGAAAACTGTTCAAATTATTTTTTACAAATCAAGGAGACGAGTATTTTTCAGCTGAGAGAGATCAAACATGAAGGGCAGGTATGAATGTTACACTTTTACCAGTCTAAGTGATAGGAAACCAGTATAAACCCATAAGAGAACAGAAGTTTGAAGTACATAGACTGGTCTCAAAATGGTGGAACCCAGTCTATAATAGATGTGGATCAATGTGCAGTCAAACTTAATCAATTTAGGGAAGAGTGTTGCATCTGACTATAAGGGTAGTCAAATTATTGGACCAGGTTATCTAAAGAAATTGTGGAACTGCTATCTTTGTAAGTTTTCAAGAGCAGGTAAGACAGATGCTTGCTTGAACTGTGGTTCAGTTAGGAATGATCCTGCCTTGAACATGGCTCTCTACAGTGTTTCCCAACCTAAGGACTGGCACAGGAGCGGGACAGGGGACATGGAGCCAGCTGCCTTCCTCTCAGGACTTCCCCGGCCCCCAGCTTTAACCCTGTATGTCACTGCTAGCAGCAGAAGCCACTTGCCCATGGGGATGGACAGAAGTCCAAGCAGGGGGCTTATGTCACAATTCTGCAGCCAACTCTTCACTGCACAGTACTAGGCTGCAGCCCAGTGGTTGGGAACCTCTGCTCTACTAGATGATCTTAAGAGGTGCCATCTAGTCCTACTTTCCTATCATCCTAATACTGAAGGTAAGCATAACTTATTATGTAGCTCAGTAATTTTCTCTAAGCAAACTGGCTAGAGTAAATGTTGTCGGTGTGTCTATTTAGAGTATACCAGGAGTTGGCAGAAATACTCTTCTAGGGACTGATCTATTTATGTGAATGGATACAGAATAAACAGAGGTGGCATGATCATCTCCAGTTTTGCTTTATCACCAAAAAAATACAGCTGAATAATGATATGTTCAATCTCTGCCATGCTGGGGCAACCCAGAAAAAAAAATTGTCTTATAGCTGCAGGATGTAAATTTCAGAGTAACCCTAGACACTGGTAAAAGCATAAATGCATAGCTAATCTATCTTTATACAATGTCTCTAGGTCTCTGAGCACTTGAGAAACTACTGGGAAGAAGGATGATTTATGGTGGCTTCACTGTGACCCTGGCAGTCCAGCTGGCAGCAGCTGGGTGGTGGGGAGTTCCCCTCAGAAGGAAGTATTAGACTCCTTAGAGCTCCAGTGAATGGCAAGTGAAGGTTGGAGGCCAGGGATACCTCTTTCCTCCAGAGAGCCGCTGAGTTCCTGGGTCTCTGTGTCCGGACACAGGCAGCAGGACACCACAGTAGGGTACAAGCAAGCCTTCCAACATGCAACTCATGACAGAAGGTGCTTGCTCTGGGCTTTCCTACAAGCCTCATCAGGGTGGGTGCAGAGGTGTGGCTGCAGTGAATTGGCAGGGAGTTGGGGGCATAATCACTCATGCCCAGCAGCCTGGTAAGTCTCTGTGGTACTGTGCCAACTCACAGAGGTTTTTCAGTGACAGATCTGTGTTTATATTGTGGTGTGCTTCATGATTGAGTCAGTAAACACAACAGCCTACACTCCTCCCCCCTGCCCCCCAGCACTGCCTTTCTACAGCTGACAGATACCTGTGGCTGACAAATGACATGGTATGCAGAGGAAGGCATTCTTGCCCATTCCCAGCAGCCAATCAGGAGTGGCCCAGGCATTTAGCTGTGCTCAGAAGTCTCTGGCAGCCAAGGAGCCTGTGGGGCATGTTGGGTGTGCCCCTAACATGTTGGCAACTGCAGGCATCCTGCATGCCCCCCATCCCACTGCCCCCACCCTGGGTGAACCTGTTTTTTCTTTACTACCTATCTAAACTGTGACACATAACTTAGATCAATCCCACCTCAGGCTTTTTGAATGTCTGTACTTAGCCTTGGTGAATTCGCCAACCAATAGGCTACTAGGTAACACAGGAGGGACAAATGTTACCACAACATGCTCTTCTTTCTGGCTATTTTGTGAAGGGTTTATGTTTTCCAAATCATGTCTACTGCATTACATACAGCAAGTCATGTAGGCCAGGAAATGAGAGAATCCTCCTGGGATTTAGGTGTCAGGCAGCATGTAGTTTGGTTCATTGAAAACAAGCACTTAAGGAACTCAACAGAGAAAATATGGGTACCTAAATTTCTTAGACATGGGTCAACAACAGTTGAATGGGATTTTTTTTAAGTGACAGAGGTACTTAAGGGTGAAGTAGTTCATGTCTAAAGAGACCTTTGGAAACAGAATTCTAAGCATTATTATTCAAATGAACATGTGTTCTATATTTATTTATTGCTCATTTGCAGGCGGTTTAAAAGAAAAACAAATTTCTTGTTGTAAAAGCTGCAGTAAAAAATCATTGAACAAGCTTTCAATTAAGTGCTCCTGCTGCCATTTTGAAGTGTGGGGATGCTGATAAATGAGATGCTCCAGAGCCACTCTAATTAAAGCACTGCCTCCACCATTCCCCCAAAGCATGTGTACAGATGCTCTAAATGTTGAAGATAGGCTCCTAAAGGTACAAATACTAAGTTGCAGTGGTGAATCTAGCCCAATTAACGGTGATTTCCGGCTCATAGAAAGGAGTATTTCCTGCAAATGTTCAGAACTTTAATCATATTAAATTAGATAATTAACCAAACTAATATGAGTAACCATTGAAAAGCACCTTATGTTGTTTCTGTGTCAAAGTTATTGTAATGACTAATTTCACTGTATTCATTTTGGCTGTAGTACTCATTTTAGAAATAAGTCACTATTTACAGGGAATTGAGAAAATGGCTTTTTTTCCCACTTGTGAACATAACTGCTCTCATCTATGGTTTAAAGTAAGTTATTCTGTATGGGTCAAACCTGGGGTAAAGAATCAGCCCAAAAGAGGAATATTTCAAAGTCTTATGAGAAAAGAAGAAAGCGGTGGATGCATCTACACATGTATATTTACTGTGCAGTAACCAAAATTACTGTGCAGTATGGGCACGCATTTATACATGCAGGCCCATACTGCATGGTAATATGTCAACTTATGCTGACTTGAGTGTAAATTTGATACCTGCATCATGCCTGCACATACATCATGCAGGTAACAAATTTATTCCTGGTTAGTTAATTCACAGTAATGCACATGTAGACATGTTACTTATCAGGAACTGTGCTGGATATGCCCAGCCACTGGGGGTGGGGAGGGCATCCTGTGCCCAGCCCGAGGGCTCCTGGCTTCAGTTTGAGACTAAGTTGAGCCCCGAGTGCTGGCAACTGGCTCTGGCTTTAATTTGGGATTAATTTGGAAGCCATGTGACCAGAAGCTGGAGCTCCCCCTGGTGGCCATAAGGGCACAAGGCATGCTGCTTTGACCTGGGACTAACTTTATTCCCAGGTCACCTGCATATGTAGACACTTGCCTATTCCTGCTTACTGCATAGTAAATTTAAGCTGATGTAAATGCATGTGTAGACATGCCTCGTAGGTGGTATGGGAGATGGTTAATCAAGTCTAACAGGAGTTGGTTGAACAAGTGGGCTGCTGGAATTGTAATAACTACATATGTGCTAATATTCAACACAATTTTTTAAGTTTGTTTTTTTTTCCTCTTGATAGTATCACGTGATATAACATGCTATACTAATAGAAACCTGATTTTTGTTTATTAATGAAGCAACCACAACTGAACCAGATAACATACTTGCATTTGGCCCTGTATCTTTCTATACGTTATGATTTTGTTTGGTAGCATATTTAAATCTGCATGCAATATGTCTAACATGTGACAGGGCTCTTTTGCAGCTGTGGTATGTGAATTTTCTATTAGAATAATTGATAAAGTGTATACACATGCCAGATAGTAAGATTCTAGCCAATGGCTAAATGTGGAACAGAAAGACTCACTGAATATTTTTGTTCTTGAAAATTCTGGAACCAGTTTTGTAAGCACTAAAAAAAAAAAAACGAAAAAAAAAATTGCCCCACTGAGATGCAGAACATATACATAATATTGTGACACTGCCCTCATTGACATACTTTCCTGTTTGGGCTTAATAGAATGTGATGTCTCAGGTCATTAACTTAGAGCTAAAATACTAATCAGATTTTAACTACAGTGAAAATATTTTTTATTACTAATCCTGGGACCCCTTTTTCCAGAGTGACTGTTTAGCAGGGTGACAGTCAAAAGTACTGGGTAATCTTGACAGATCTGACTCAACAGACACCTAAGGCATGGTGGTTGTAGGTCAGGTTATAAGCAGGGATCCTGGTTTTCTCTGATAAACTAAAGTCCCCAATTTTCAGATTAAAAAAAAAAGTAATCCAAAATCCATGTTTCCATGATTAAAATGAAACACCACTAATATATAAATGTATTAGTGGTGTTTCATTTTAATCCCAGAAATGAGAGTTTTCGGTTCTGTTTTTTAATCTGAAATTTGGGGATTTGTTTTTTTCAGAGAAAACCAGGATCCCTGGTTATAGAAAGCACCAATAGATCTGCTGTATATTTTTGCATTCATATGCTGCCTAACTACATTGCATTGTTCTCTGTATTTCTCTTCAGTTAGTACCATACTAACTCCAAGTTGAAAAATGAAACCATCTCAGGCTGAAAATAAAAAGGGCAAAGCATTTTACAAGGGGTATAATATTTTTTCTACCAGTTTTAAATGCTCCCATGGAAAATACATGTGTGCATGCATTTGTGTATGATTAAAATCTCTGAAGGGACTGGGGGCTAAGGGAATTAGAAATAGGCCTCATAACCCATCAACACTAGGATGCCAGTTAACTTAGTATGAAATTTACCCTTTTGTGAAGAAAACACACTTAATGTATTATTTAAACCTTATTCTAAAGCACATAAAAAAGCTTCAGGAGAAAGATGGTAATTTTTTCCTGAGCAGGATCTCTGCACACAGGGAATTTTTAATATTATAGTATATGTGGTTATGGGCAAAAATCATTCTACCTGACAGCTGTTTGTTGCCTTACATTGAATAAGCAGGTGGTCTCAGTCCAAAGAATTGAAAGATTAAGCATTAGAAATGTTTATATAAAAATATTAATCTATTTTTGACTGTACAGTTTTTACAATAAGAAATAATTTTCCCTTTCAAAACCTGCAAATGAACTATAAATAAATTTGGAGCGCATATTCATTTGAGTAATAATGCTTAGAATTCTGTTTCCAATGTCTATAGACATTAACTACTTTACCCATTCACATCCTAAAATGCATTCTCTGTATTTTTCCTAACAGAGAGCATGTGATGAAAATTAAGGGAGTTTTCTATTCAGTTCAGTTCTGGAGTTCAAGTTAACTTGGGCATGCTTTCTTCTCTGACAATTACTAGAACATGTTATGTTCAAGACATTAGTTTTTGAAATGTATGTAAAGTCTCTCTGACATATTTATACTTCTAGTGTCTGGGGAAAAAATGAAAGAAATCTTGCAATAAGTTTCATACCATTTCTGTGCTATCTCATTGCACTCCAAGGGAGGAATGTATGTGTGGCTGGACAAATAAATAAAACATAACTTTTAAAATAAGGTTTTTCTAGTAACACTTACTTTATAGTGGTTTACTCTGAAAGATGAGTTAATTTACTGCTGGGAACTAGTTGAGAAAAAATCAGAATATAATTTAACACTTCCCCACTCACCTTGCCCCAGGAGGGAAAGCAATCCTGAGATGTTTTATTGTTGAAGATCTTTGGTTCAGTTCAGATTAGCATCAACTGTCTCATTTGATCCCCTACGAAGCCCAACACCCACATTTCTCCCAAATCCCATGAGGTACCAACAGGGACTAAACTGAACTGTGAGGGAGTCTTTTGCAGACTACATCCTATATAAAATAATATTCATCTGAACTACATCTCCTTAAGCCAAAATGTTAGGAAAGTTCAATTCATTTTTTAAATAAACTTGAAATAAAGCTTTGTATGATTTCACAAATTAAATTTAAAACTGACCTGAAACAAAACATTTCAGTTTGATTTTTTTTTTCCCTTGGGGAAAAATAAAATTTCTTCTGCAAAATCGAATGTTTTTTCCATACAAACAATTTTCACTCCCCTCCCGCTCCCACTTAAATTTTCATATGAAATTCCTAAGTAGGCTTACCTACAAGTAGTCTATAACAGAGTAGAGACACCATAATGAAGATGTTCCTTGTCTGGTCTGTTGTTACAATTGATCGATTGAAATACTGTCAAGTCCTAAGTTTAAGGTTTTACTTTTTATGATATCTTCCTAGAATATTACAGCTGGAACATTTATTTTATTAAAAATTATTAATAACTTGACTGTGGCTAAATCACAATATTTTTTCAAAGTTTGTCGATTTATACTACAACTGTTTAAAATCTTATATCTGATTTTAAGTTATTCTATTTACAGCTAGCTACAACAATGGAACTACTAAACAGAATCCCAGGCCCCCTTTTCCTCACCCCCATCTGAAAGAGCCTGACCCCAGGGGAAGGTGTGAGTGGGGCCTAAATCTGCCCCCACCACCAGTGGTGAGGGACGGAGTGGGGCTGGGGCAGGTGCTGCCCAGGCAAGGCAAGGTGCCAGTGGAGGGCATGGCTTCTGTCCCTACAGGCTGCCACTGTGAGCTGGGGCTGGGGGACATGCAAGCTCTTCCTGGTGTGGGGGCTGAGCTGCAGTGCACTTGGGGTGGGCAGCAGGGGTGCTGGAAAGGAAGTCGGAGGGCCCCCCTGGAAAGGGGGTCAGGGGGCTACAGCAAATTTTGGGGTGGCTGCAGCCCTGCTATAGCCCCTCTTCCAGTACTGCCACAGTCTTCCCCAAGTACAGCCCGCCCCGGCCCCTACTGGGAAGAGGCTGGCACAGCCATTGGTCCCAGCCCACAGTGGCAGCCCATAGCAGCAGGAGCCATGCCTCCCATCCTGCACCCAACAGCTTGGGTGGGCAGCAGTGGTGCTGGGAGGAGGATTATGTAGTGGACTGCAGGCAGCCACCCCAAAATTCACCATAGTCCCTCCAACCCCCCTTCCAGTGCTGCCAGCTCCAAGCACAGTGTGGCCTGACACCAAGGGCTGGGGTGAGTGGGGCCTCAATCTGTGCCCCCACCAGTAGTGAGGATCAAGTGGGGCTGGTGCTTGGGCCCAGCCCCAGTCCACAGCAGCAGCCCATAGAAGAAGAAGCCTCACCCTTGATCCCATGCCCCTCCCCAGCTGTGCAGTGGCTGCCTCTGCCTCAGCCCCAGCCCTAGCCCTAGCCCCACTCTCACCCTCACTACCAGTGTGGGGGGGCAGATCAAGACCCCATTTACCCCAGCCCCTGCTCCTGGCTGTGCCCTACTCCCTCCCTCACCACCGGGGCCACAATCTGCCCCTCTGTCCATGGCCCTTTCCCCTCTACAGACTTACCTGCTGTTTATCTCATGAGAGTGAATTTACATCGCATATAATTAATTCTGAGTATAAATAGGGTCATCACATAAGAGCTAATTTGCTTGTACAGAAGCTGCATAAAGCGAGTGAAACCTGTACTTTGAATCCTGACATATGCATTATGGCTTAAACTTATGTCTGCTATAGAACAATGTCACATACTATAAGTGTGTTTGTGGGACATTCCCAAGTCCAATTTGCTTGCCTTTTCTTCCTTCATCTTGGGTTACAGATATGTATTCAAAGTTGTAAAAGCCTTAAGAGCCCCTTTGAGTCTTAAAACCTAGCATTTACTGCAATGTATTTAAACTGCATACGTAATAATAAAAAAAAACATAAAATCACAAAAAAATCCTCTCCCCACCCATTTCATACTGTTCCTTTATCATTTGTATTTTTTAAATGTAGGCATAAAAATACACAATTATTTCATTATTAAAACTACAGTCTGCTCTTGCCTGAACCTTGTATGTAGGTGGTAAATAGACAAAAAATATAGAAAGGGTATTGTCTTCTCACATGACCAATGATGAGTAGAACTCCAGCTGTTAAAGACTAAGTACCACAGATTGTAATGTTATAAATAGCTGCACACTAATTTAGCCCCATGACAACAATTGCATTTAGTAGGAAGCAAGATACTAAATTGCAGTGACTGTAAAAAATGGAAAATACAGCTTTTACTTGCATTATGGTACCCATAATCGTTTCAACCAAAGTGAAGTAAGTAGTGCCCTAATATCATAGATAAGTAAATAAGAATATTAGGAAAAATCATCAGTGCCTCCCCCCCCAACCTGGAGACAGTAACGTAGAATTAAATTGGAATTTGCTTTAGTAGAGACTGAGATCTCATTCCAGGAAATAATCTCTACTCAGGACAGCACTCAAGGGCCCCAGTGAAAAATATGAGGTTTGAGACTAAATGCACAAAGGCCCTTAATTGTTATAGTGTTCAGCCTTGTTATTGCTAATTTCCTGGATACAGAACATATAATGGAAACCTCAGCCACAAATTCACAACCATTAGCTTCGGAGCCCCCTAAACTATGGAAATGCTGAAGGGAGGAACAATATTTGGACCAACTTATAGGACTTAGTAAACTTTTTGTAAGTTATAACTTGTGTTTTGGATGATCTGCAATAATTGTCTAAGTTGGTTGTGTTTTGATGAATAGATCCTGCTCAAAAAAAGAAAAAAAAACAAAAACAGTGCATAAGGCTATAGCAGAGAATGAAAAAGGGGTGTGTATTAAAAAAACAATAGCCTCAGTCTTTAGTCACTTACCCAGCAAGTAAGAAGCATAGGTTCAGATATTAACTTTGCTAGAGGTACTTAAAACCCATTTCGTCTATGTGAGTAAACCAATCACTAGGCTATTGAGTATTGTCTTTCTCTCCATCTCTCCAGTTGAAGTAATTTGTCTTTACATGTAATAATTCATTACAGCAGAGTGCGGGACCTAGTAGATTGCCTAGCATAATGGAGTCCTTGTTTTTCACTGGGTCTTCTCCATGCCACAAAAATGATGTGACTAAAAAGTTGATTACAGTGGCCACAACAGATTTGTAATACAAATTACTGAAGCATCAGTAACACGGACCCAGTTTGGTCTTGGTTTCAAATAAAGAGCAATATATCTAAAACCCTCATCTTCATTTTTCTTTTTAATCTGAAGGTCATGAACACAAAGAGCTATAAACACCTTATAATTAGAAATGACCTCCACTTTTTATATTATAAGGAGAATTGCTGTGTTTAATAGATTCAACTTTAAGTAGTAATCAGCTCTTACATAATTTTAATATATGTATAACCTATGACTTAAATAAACACCGATACAGATTTCAGTCCTTCATTACCCATTCAAACTTTTCAAAAATGAATTCTCATAGACTATAAAATGAGCTAGCTCTGGGCCAGTTACCATACTTTGTTGAAGAAGAAAACCAAATATGAGAAAACACCAATAATAAACCAAGAGATGACTGGATAATTTTTAAAAGATCAAATGTATATGGAAAGGTAAGAAATCAACTTATTGGAAAAAATGTTCATGCTTGGAACAAGTCATAGGAAAACCATGCTAATATATAAAAATAATATCTGGAGATCAGGGCAATGTGGGAATAAAACAACTACCTTATTTGTTTTTATGGACTGAAACACCAGCCTGAAAAAAACCATAAAACATAACAATGCAAAATTGCAACCATTAGGAGCCACAATACAAATCAGCTAGAAAAATCCTCTTTTGAGATGGTATCTTTAATCATTTACGTTACTAATGCACAATAATTAATTATATATTACACTAATTAATACACATATTGCTTATTCCATTTGAATTTTTGAAAGCATATTCCAAATACTGATTATTGCAACATTTTGTAAAACATTAAATATCGGTTTCACTGAAACTTCCATACCAATACGTCATACAAGTAGGGGAAAAATAAATCTATCTATCTATCTTTCTATCTATCTCTACATGTTTAACTTAAGTATATCTATATCTGTGTCTATCTAGCTATAGCGAGAGAGAGAGAGAGAGAGAGAGAGAGTTAAACATGTAGACATCAGCAATTAAATTATTTTGGTGAAACTACATGTGTGTAAGTTAACTTTTCTAACTTGTAGTTACAATAATCATAAAAATTACAAATGTTATTAATGAAATATGTCCAAACTACAGTGTTCATTTCACTTCCTAAACTAAAGCAGCTGTAACACAGCACAGTACTACACTGTTTTTTTTTTCTTTATCAGTAATTTTTTGTCTATTATAATCTGGCTAATGGCCAATAATAATAACCCACAGGTTCTCTGACAGACTAATGAAAATGCCACGTATACTAGGAGTCAGGAGAATGTCCCAAGTCCATAGCATTTTTAGAATTAAAGAACCTGCCAACTCCTTATCACTCCACATAGAATTGCATTGATTTAAATGTAGAGGAATGATAAGGAGTTCATTTTTTCTCATACTTGCGTAGATCAGAGATTTAAAAATACACTTTATCCTAAAAGTACTATTTGCTTCTCAGAGGAGTATTTCACTGTATGCAATTTCTCTTCTACACTTGTTCATAGAATTATTTACTACAGTTCTTTTAATAGCCTGAGACCATTGACTTATCCCATATTATGATGTGTGTATAAATAAGTCTCATCACTTTAAACAAGGTAAACATGAGATCCTCCTGCTCACTAACTGGAGTTACTGCACAGTAGCACCAGCAAACACCTTTTAAGTAATGCCACTGCACAGTAGCCTGGTACTACTGCTGTGCAGTAGCATCATGGCACAGTTTTTTGCCACACAATGCTACTACACAGAAGTATCGAACTACTAGAAAGTCAGCATCTTGTATAGACATACTCTCTGACAATTAATTTAGTAAAAATGTTGAGGTAAGAAACTGATTTTTAGTTACACATGTAGTGATTTAAAATTTGAGTAATTGATAGATTGCAACACATTACTACTGTAATTTAGAGTAATGTTTAACAAAGCTGAGATTTAGAAATCTGGAGTTCAGTCCTGTAGTTCAGTTCCTGTCCTTCATGACCTTAGACAAGTCACTTTGGGCTAAATCTACAGCAGAATTTAAGCAGTCCTTCACCTCATTTTAGGTTCTTTGCAAATCTACTGGTATTTTCAATCCCAAATTAAACACTTAGGCTTCTATACTACATGTAGGAAGAGTTAGACCTATCATAGTATGCAAGCCACAGTATTTGCAAATGAGAATTAGCTGGGAGGGTTTTTTGCATTCTTCTGGCTTCCCATTGTCAGCAGGGTCAGGGATTCAGAATACCCAGAAACTAGGAACTTGGCGTGGAGAGTTTTCTCCTAAGCCTAGTTCATAGCCCCATGGGCTTTAAATGTTGTGTGCACCTCATCCCATGTGCAACCCATGTGGGCTGCACACAAGGCTATTTAAAACCTTTAAAATTGCCTATTGACAGCCTGCCCCTTTCCTAGGTATGGAAGAGGACAATCTGCAAAATAACAGGCTCCTCTAAAGGTAGGAGTAGCCCAATGAGAAGTCCCTTAGTGTCCCCTGGCTGGGGAGGTCACCTGTGTTGTTGATTTTTTTGTTTTCCTACCAGTGGAAACTAAATTTTATATGCTGCCTTGGATCTAGTTTAGGAATCTGATGCACAGAAACTTGAAAACTAATAAGGTCAGATATCTAACCCTACTGTAGATTCTTAATTGTCAACCTTCTTTGGAATAGCCTAACTATCTAGAGATGACAGTAGAATTTCAAGACCACGTTAGACAGATACTTGACTGGGATGTCTTAGTCAGGAATGGTCCTGCCCTGAGCACGGGACTGCACTAGATTACCTTGTGAGGTCCATTGCAGCTCTATTCTCCTATCATCCCATGAAATGAGGCCTTATGATGAGAGGCTGAGAGCTATGGGGCTCTTCAGCCTGGAAAAGTGCAAACTCATGGGACACTTGGTGGCTGCCTATAAGTATATAAGGGGTATATACATCAGGATCTGGGGGAATGCCTGTTCACCAGAGTGCCCCATGGGATGACAAGGTCAAACGGTCACAAAGTCCTCCAAGACTGTTTCAGGCTGGACATAAGGAAGAAATTCTTTACTTTCTGAGCCCCCAAGGCCTGGAACAGAGTGCCACCAGAGGTGGTGCAAGCATCTACTCTGGACTCCTTTAAGAGTCAATTGAATGGTTATCTTGCTTGGGTCCTGTGACCCCGGCTGACTTCCTACGCCTGGGGAAGGAGGCTGGACTCAATGAATTTCTGAGGTCCCTTTCAGCCCTAATGTCTATGAAATCTATGAAATAAAAATTTTGCATCATTGTAATCTGCTTTTATGTTAATCTAAATATGAAGTGAATACATAAGGTATAGCCCTTTGGTAGTAAGCCACTCTGTTCTGGGGCAAAAATATCCCTGTAGAAAGTCAGCATTAACTAAAAAAATATGATATGAGTAACACTTGTGTTCAGGTTCTGATTCTATAGCACTAAAATCACTTTAATCCCAGGATATTGGTTTTCTCAGTACAAACAGCATATTTCTGGCTTCCACCATCCTGCATGAGAAGGATCAATATAAACATTTACTCTGGACAGCCCACTCAAGAGCCCAGGTCATCTGGGTGCTCTGGACACCAATATAACTTATTTTTATGTTTAAATTCAATATAGGTCACACCTAACACAGAGTAAGGCAACTCAATTAAAACTTGAAAATTAATAGTAACTTACATGACAGCAGATCTGAACCTAGGTTTTCAGAACTGTATTCTCTATCAGTTGATCCAGTGTTGGTCAGAGATGTCGTGCTGAAGGAGGCTCATTGAACTGGATTCCAGCCAGCAGTTCTGGTGGGGAGCTCTTTGTGGTGTGGGGGCCTCATTGTGAACAGACTTTGCTGTAAATAACATTCTTGTAAATCATTTTATAAGCAGGACACCTTCATGCTCTTCCCACCCTAGGGAGAGAGAGCAGTCTGGGCCTGGCAGCAGGGCCTAAAGACTGCTCCCTTATTGCTTCACCGTGACGTTGTTTTATTTTACTGAGTAAGTGTTGTCCCCAAGTTACTTCAGTAGTTTTGGAATTGTTTTGTTGCATAGGTGGCTGACTAAGCCTCAAGAGAGAAAGTAAGACTCTGAGAGAACTGGTGAAAAGAGTAATTCCCAGGAAGACAGATTGTCCCAAGACAAAGAGTAAGTCCTAGTGGGAACATAGAGGCATCCATGGAAGGCCAGATGGAACTGGAATGGCAAAATAAAGACTTTTTTTCTTTTGAAGCAGAAGTTACCATATTATTTAAGACATTGGCACTCTTATATCTCTCCTTTTTAAAAGGAAAAGAAAAAAGAAACAATCCCCTTCCCAGAAGCTGACCAAAAAGAAGGAGCTCTTGGAAGTTCGGTGCTTGGAGGTGGAGGTTGGAGGTGCTATGGAAAGCCATGTTCTCAAAACCACATGCTTGTCCCTTGTAAAGCCATGCTAGGGTTGGCTTCAGGGGGTCTTGTCAGACTCAACTGGGATGCTTCTTGGGAAGTCCCAAGCAAGAGCTTTCCCTTTCCCCTTGAAAGGGACTTTTGACGCCATGACATGACAACAGAATGTGAACCTAGGTTTATCTGAGCTGTAATCTCTATCATTTGCGCCAGTGTTTGTAGGAGAGGTACACTTCTTAAGTACCTCTCCCCAGGCAGCCACCAGGTCTCCCCTGATCTTTTGCTTTTCCAAGCTGAAGAGTCCCATAGCTTTCAGCCTCTCATCATAAGGCCTAATTTCATGGGATCATAGGAAAATAGAGCTGGAATGGATGTCACAAGGTAATCTAGTCCAGCTCTCTGCTCAAGGCATTCCTGATTGAGACATCCCAGCCAAGTATCTGTCTAACCTGCTCTTGAAATAATCTAACTTGCTCCTGAAATAGTTAATACCCATAAGCAATGGGATGTTTGCTTTCCCCAAAATATTACTGGGTGAAAGTCACTGGTTTACCCACCCAGACTTACCTGCAGGGAGCTGCAGAAGCTGCTCACATGATGCCTGGATGCCACATGAATGTGTGTGCATACTTTTACACATAGCACCCGCCTGCCTGATCACCCTCCTTCCACTTCCCCCCAGACCCTTGCAGGCTGGAACTCTGGCACTCTGCAAGGGGAAACCCACCATTTAATGTGTTTTTATATTTAAAAAAAGAATCTGAATTTTGCCACATTTTTCCAAGGAAAAGAGAAAACTTGGATCCTTGATGATTATTAACAGCTTCTCCTGATTTAAAATGTATGAAGCTGCATATCAAACTATGATCCTTCTCCAGAGATGCCCCTAAGGAGGATTTAGCAATGTACCCAGCAGTATTTTAGATAAACGGTATGGATTCAGAGACATATTAGGAGAAGAAATCCAATAAAAAAGATGCACAATCTGAGTTTATCCCTATGCAAACATGCTTTATTCCTGTGCATAAATTTACTTTAAATCTGTCCAATTATTAAATTATGCAGTGAATTCACTAAAGTCCAGCCAGAAGTGTGAAGTAGTTGTTTCTACTAGGTATTTTGGGTTTTTGTTTTTGGCAACCAAGCAGCAAAACATTAACCACAAAATAACAACTGGATGTTTATTCTAATCAAATGTTCCTCATTAGAATTTAATGACTTATTTGCCTCCATTTTCCTGAGGGACTGGATCAGCCCCCCCACTGGTCCCCCCTCAGGCCCCAGGGCAGGCACACCTAGGCTAAGGTTCAGTGAGGATCTAGTCAGGGAACTTCTGGAGGGACTGGATGTATTTAAATCAGCTGGTCTGGACGATCTCCACCCCAGACTGCTGAGGGAATTAGCTGAGGTCATTGTAGGACCACTGGCATGGCTTTACAAGCATTTGTGGTGCTCTGGTGTGGTGCCAGAGGACTGGAAGAGGGCCAATGTGGTTCCCATCTTCAAAAAAGGGAGGAAGGAGGACCCAGGAAACTATAGGCCATTTAGTCTTACCTCGATCCTGGGTAAGCTTTTTGAAAGAATTATTCTGTCACATGTCCACTAGGGGCCAGCAGGGGAGATTATGCTTACGGACAACCAACAAGGGTTCATTAGAGGCAGCTCCTGTCAGACCAACCTGGTGGCCTTCTACGACCAGGTCACCAAATCCTTAGATGTAGGAGTAGCAGTGGACATAGTCTTCCTGGAATTTCGGAAGGCCTTTGACATTGTCTCTCACCCTTTTCTTATTAAAAAAATGGGGGACTGTGTTGTCAACACCCACACAGTCAAATGGGTTGCCAACTGGCTGGAGGGCCGCACCCAGAGTGTGGTAGTGGATGGGTCATTTTCAACCTGGAGGGATGTGGACAGGGGGGTTCCACAAAGCTCAGCCCTCGGGCCCGCACTGTTTAACTTCTTCATCAGTGACTTGGATGAGGGGGTAAAAAGCACCCTGTTCAAATTTGCTGATGACACTAAGATGTGGGAAGATGTGGGCACGCTAGAAGGAAGAAATAGGCTGCAATCGGACCTAGACAGGTTACAGGGGTGGGCAGATGAGAATAGGATGGGATTCAACACTGACAAGTGCAAGGTGATGCACCTGGGGAGGAAGAACCAGCACCATAACTACAGGCTGGGGAACTCGTTGTCAGTGCAAAGGCAGAAAAGGATCTTGGAGTCATCATTAATGCCACGGTGAATATGGGCAGGCAGTGTGGGGATGCAGTCAGGAAGGCCAACCACACCTTGTCATGCATGCACAGATGCATCTCAAGCAGGTCCAAGGAGGTGATACTCCCCCTCTTTGAGACACTGATCAGGCTGCAGCTGGAGTACTGCATCCAGTTCTGGGTGCCACATTTCAAGAGGGATGTGGACAACATGGAGAGGGTCCAGAGGAGGGCCACTCACATGATCAGGGGGCAGCAGGGCAGGCTCTACAAAGAGAGGCTAAGGGACATGAATCTGTTCAGCCTCCACAAGAGAAGGCTGAAGGGAATCTAGTGGCCTGTTACAAACAAGTCAGAGGGGACCAGCAGGCATTGGGGGAGGCTATTTCTAGTCACTCTGTTCCCCCGAGCACTACCAGGAGTGACTAGAAATAATGGTCACAAGCTGGCAGAGGGTAAATTGAGATTAGCCATCAGGAGGCGCTACTTCACTGTCTGGGCAGCTAGGATCTGGAATCAACTTCCAAGAGAAGCTGGCTCCTACCCTGGGGGTCTTTAAGACAAGGCTAGAGAATTGCCTTGCTTGGGTTGTTTGACCCCAATAGTCTTTCCTGCCATGGCAGGGGTTTGAACTTGATGATCTGCTCAGATCCCTTCCAACCCTACTAACTATGAAACTATGTATATATATAGAGAGAGATTGATATAGATATCTATCTCTAAAGATATAGATAGATGGATAGATCTAGATCTATCTATCAAGATAAATATGGATGGATAGATAGATAGATAGATTTGCGACATTACCTTTTAATCATGGAAAATGTGGATTTTTGGTTACTCTTTAATATGAAAATTGGGGGTTTTGTTTTTTTTTGTTTTTTATCTGAGAAAAACAGGATTTCTGATGATAATACTAGCAATTTCAAGAAGGAAGAAACAAGTCTTTCTTTGTGTATCTATCCAGGTCAGTGAAATCCAAGTTATAGGGCATACACAAAGGGCATGTTGAACTAGGACATGTTCAAAGTTCTCATTATTGTGGTCAAATTTCCAAGTGCCAGATGTTTTCCACCTGTGTTTTGAAGCAGTCCTACAGTCAGGAAATATCAACTATGTTTTTGCTATATGAATTTGCCTTGTGGCTGACACACAAGTTTTGATTTCAGCACTAGCAAACTACTATCTACAAGATGGGGAGGAATCAACAACACTCATTTATCTCTTTTTTTTAAATCTTCACTGTCTTTAAGATACTAGTCATTATTGTATAAATATCTTTTTTGTCTTAAAAGTTGTGTGCATTTACATTTTAATGAGATTAAACATGAGCAAAAAGTATAAAGCTCTTTTATGTAAAATGCATATCCTTCATATAATAACATTCTGAATGTTGAAACCAAGTATTTTACTGATATACTCAGTGGCATTTCAGATTTAAAATATACAAGCAAAAATGATATATTTCAGGAGGCTGACAAATCTTTAGAATACTTTCTGCTTTATCTTTTGCATCCCATTAATTTAATCCCCTTTAATATAAGACAGTCAGTCATTCTTGGGCTAATTTGCATCTATTAATACTGGAGTTTTCACACAGAACATTTTTACCCTGTGACCTCTTAGCATGAAAAATATTTTTAATGATGTTTCATAATAGTACCATGTTGTTCATATATAATTATGTTATTTCACTGAAAATTAGACTCTAAGCTTTACATTTTTAACATAAATAATAGATAAAGGTATCAGCAGTCTGTTTCATCACAGTAATAGTCAATGAAACATGTGTTCATTCTTTGTATGCTCTTAAAAATATTTCAGATTCATTCTAATATTTTGGGTCACCTTATATACCAGTGTAAGTGTCACTGGGTGTATGTACACTTGCATTTATGCCGGATTAAATTCACTGCACAGTAAATCACTGCACAGTAAGTGGGAATAATCTGGTGTGTACACACGCAGGCATTAAAACTCATTAACACTGTGTGTGGACTGACTTGGAACCTGCCATCTTCCAGGTCATTGATGAAGACATTGAACAAAACTGGCCCCTGGGGCACTCCACTTGATACTGGCTGTCAACTCGACATCGAGCCATTGATCTTGTGGCCTGTTATAAACTAGTCAGGGGGGATCAGCAGGCATTGGGGGACTCACTGTTCCCCCGAGCACCACCAGGAGTGACCAGGAATAACAGTCCCAAGCTGGCAGAGGCTAGGTTTAGGTTAGATATCAGGAGGCGCTACTTCACAGTCAGGGTGGCTAGGGTCTGGAATCAACTTCCAAGAGAAGTGGTGCAGGCTCCTACCCTGGCGGTGTTTAAGAGGAGGTTAGATGAACATCTTGCTGGGGTCATTTGACCCCAGTATTCTTTCCTGCCATGGCAGGGGTTCGGACTAGATGATCTGCTCAGGTCCCTTCCAACCCTAGAAACTATGAAACTATGATTATTACTCTCTGAGTCTGATGCTCCAGCCCATAGTTCCTATCCACCTTACAGTCCATTCATCCAGCCCATAGTTCCTTAACTTGCCTGTGAGAATGTCATGGGAGACTGTATCAATATCCTGGCTAAAATCAAGGTACGCTACATCCATTGGTCTCCCCATATCTACAAAACCAGTCACCTCTCATAGAAGGCAATCAGGTTAGTCAGGCATGACTTTCCCTTGGTAAATCCATGCTGATTGTTCCTAAAATCACCCTTTTCTCCAAGTGCTTACAAATGGATTCCTTGAGGGCCTGCCCTGCAATTTTTCCATGGGCTGAGGTGAGGCTAACTGGTCTGTAGTTCCCTGGATCCTCCTTTTTTTTCTTTCTTAAATATGGACACTATGTTTGTCCTTTTCCAGTCATCCAGGACCTTTCTGAATCACTATGAGTTTTCAAAGATGATGGCCAGTGGCTCTGCAATCACATTAGCCCACTTCTTCGGTATCCTTGAGTGCATGGCATCTGGTCCCATGGACTTGTAACATCCAGCTTTTCTAAGTAGTCCTTAACTTGTTCTTTCACTGCTGAGGACTGTTCACCTCCTCTCCAAACTGTGCTGCTCAGTGCAGTATTCTGGGTTCTGCCCTTGCCTGTGAAGATGAAAGCAAAATAGTTATTTAGCATTTCAGCCTTTTCTGCATCCATTGTCACAAGGTTGCCTCCTTCATTCAGAAAGCGGGCCACACTTTCCGTTATCCTCCTCTTGTTACTGATATACTTGTAGAAACCCATTATTGTTACCCTTCACATCTCTTACTAGCTGCAACTCTGGTTGTGCTTTGGCTTTCCTGACTTCATCCCTGTAAGCCTAAGCAATGCTCTTATATTCTTCCCTAGTTACTTCTTCAAGTTTCCACTTCATATAAGCTGCCTTTTTTGGATTAGTTTACTGAAGAGTTCCCTGCTAAGCCAAGCTGGTTTCAGCTGTACTTGCTAGTTCTCCTGCATATTGGGATGGTTTGTTCCTGGACTCTCAGTAAGACTTCTTTGGAGTACAGCCAGCTCTCATTTGACATCATATTGCAAGGACAAAGACTTGAGTGGTTGGTTCCTGAAAATGAGTGAGTATATATTGTGTCAAATGAGATGATGGAAATTATACTGACAGATTGTACATGGGCAGTGGCTTAGTTAAGATAAATTTTATTCCATGCTGTATGGCGTAAGCGTTTGCTAAAATATGTTCTCTTATGGTTGAGGTGGTGTTGGTGGCCTCCTTTCCTGAAACTTTTGTATAAGTGTCAAAAAATATGTAACAAGGATTGGGCTATGTGGGGTGAGGGAAATCAATGATGGGTGTCCTCCATGACACTATCCCCATATTACTAATTGAAAACTGCTGCTTTGACTCACACCTCATCAGTGGGCTAGGAAAGACATTCAGGAAGCCCAAGATGGAAGTGCTCTAACTATTGCACTATCCTAAAAGCACTCAAGGTTGCACTGAAAGCAAACATAATTGATTTAGCCCTTTGGTGCACAGGAGCTTGGAGCATGCCCACACTTCTAGAGTCCAACAGGTAGCGGGCACTTTCTCACTCCTTCCTGCATGTTCTGTGGGATCTCCAAGCTGCCAAAGACCTCTGGGTGGAGCTGAATGGCAAATCCACCCCAATTCACTATTTGGTATGGACCACCACACCCCCAAACCCTTGCTACATCACTATAGACCTTACCCCAGACCTAAACCTGGCCTGAGCTTCCAGGAGAGCTTAAGGGTGTACACAAATTCCTACTATCATGACTTCCCTCCAAGTCCTGGCCTGTCCAAACCCAATCATGGTCCTTCTGGTCACTCTGTTTGACTTTCACTGGAGGGTGAAGGACATCACACATGCCCAAATGAACCTGATGTGCAGAGATCCTGGTTTTGTCTAATTAAAAAACATCTCCAATTTTTGGATTAAAAAAAGTAACTAAAAATCCACATTTTTTCCATGATTAAAAAGAAACACCATAGATAGATAGATAGATAGTGATGTTTCATTTTAATCACAGAAAAAAATATGGATTATGGGTTACTATTTTCATTTGAAAATTGGGGATTTTTTTTTTTAAATCAGAGAAAACTAGGATCCCTGCTGATGTGGCAGCAGCTCGCCATGGCATGCAGGTGGACCAGGCCTGGGTTTGACCTTTGTGCTCAGCTCAAGCTCCATACTTAGCTTGAATTGTGGTTAAGTCCTGCACCCAGTGAAAGCAGATGGAAAAATACTGTCCCTGTCTTGAAACAAATCAGAAAGTTGGCTAACTAAATTGAATAAATATAACTTGGGCAACAGAGGAACAGTCAGGGCAAAGCCTACCCCCTCCTAAGAATGAAAAGATTACCTCAGAATAGAAAATTCCAGTTAAAGGTAACCATATTTGGCGAAGAGAAGCAAGATTATTAATGTGCATTAGGAGGAAGGCTTAAGTTATATATATTAATATATAATATTAGTAATGCTTCATTTTTAATAACAGAAAAATATGAATTTTGTGTTACTTTTTTAAATCCAAAAACTGGGGATTTTTTAATCTGAAAACCAGGATTCCTGATGGTCACCCACAATCTGTGGGGTTGATGTCTTGGGTTAAGCTGGAAGTGCATCTCAGTGCCCACATTCTGTGATGATGTGGACACCAGCAGCAGTGCTCTTGCCCTCTGGGCCTTGATGACCTGTTCCAGGGCAACCAGCTGTCCTGCAGTCCCAGGAGCTCCTTGTGCCTTCTCCTTCCCTGGAGGGATCCATGCTGGTGACACCTCTGGACTTTCAGTGGTGCCATAAGTGTAGAGGTTATCAATGGCACTGTCATTGGTGAGGAAGTGAGATATCTCCTCATAAAAGTTCATGGATACTATCTGTCCCCTGGTCTTCGTGTTAGCATCAACCACATGCTGATACTATATGATTTATACTTACTGCATAACATTTTACTTTGAACTATTGTTTCAACAAACATTTTCCTCTTCACCTTTTATTCAGTTGCCAGTGCCTTATCATGTTGACCATGATGATCTAAATTGTCACATTATTTCCTTAGGCTCACCTATCTGTAGTCATCTCTTGTCTTTTCTCATAGACATAGTTCACAGTTTCTCAGGGATTATCTTTTTGTTTCCTATTCAGTGCTTAGTGTAAGAAGGCCCTACTCGAGCACAAGTGCCTCTAGCTGCTACAGGAATACACCAGGAATACAAATAGTACTACTAATGACAGCAGCAATCACAAGTCTTGTTCTAGTCTGATATCAAGTAGAATAGTACCAGGAATATCGTTTATAAAAGAAATGTAGGAAAAGAAAGTGCAGACCAAAGAACTGACTTTAATTTCTCCCTTCCTTTCTGAGCTTTGAGTCTGTAAAAATTTCAAAATTGTTGAAGTGAATTATCTAAATCTATATTTAGTCATCTAAGTTAATGGTCCCGATTTTCACTTTCACTTTCAGTGGTCCCACACCTTTGGAACTTGCATTTACATCAACGGGATGTGCAGAAGATCAGAAACGCTGAAAAATGAAGTCATTGATTGAAATCACCAAATACAGGTCCCAAACTCTAAGCAACCAAGTTTGACATTAATGACCAGGGTATTCCAAACCTGTCACTGAAAAATATATAGACTATATATCTTCTTTGAGTTCTTTTAATATATAAAGGCTGCTTCATTTTTTCTACCTAAAAGCTACATATCTATTTGTTATATCTACTCAAAACTAATTTTCTACTGCCTCTAGGCGTTTCTCACATCTTTTATACTTTCTACCTTTGAATTTGTGACAAAAACTCCAGACCAAGCCTAAGAATATACATAGACAGTTATTCCAGGCTCTTTGTCACATCTTCACTGTTGCTGTCTACTGTCTAGTACAAGATATTAGCATATAAAGTTTCATATATCCTTAAAAGACAGATTATCAGTTCTTAAGTAATTAGAAAAGAGTAGGTTTATGGTAACTTTCATGAGTTCCAAAAACAAATTTCCCTCTCAAGCTGCTATAGTAAGTATTCATCTCTATAAAATGTGTACTGATTTTTAACATGTAACCAAGCATTGAAGTTCAGTTGTATGTTTATTCACTTGATGGTACAAAAATGTAAGCATTGAACTTTATCCTGAAGACATTTGATTATATTTTAGAACAGGAGACCTGTCAAATTCTTGAAGTTACTCATAAATGTGTGTAAGATAAGGAACATGATTCAGTGTAAAACTCAATGATAATTCTGTAGTTCTTTAAGTAGAAGCTACGGTAGCAAGAAGCTCTGTTGGAGCTGCTATCTACAAAAGAATGTAAGTTCTGGCAACTTCTGGTAAAAATTGGAGGTCCAGCTGTAACTGTATGATACTGGTAACAAGTAGAGGTAGTATTAAATAAGAATGAAAAGACCATTTTGTTATCATGAAGTCCCTTCTGCTTAAGCGTGATGGTGGTCCAGTCAAGAACAGTAAATACACAAAAGATAGGCATGTTCGTCTTTTTATGAAACAGTGCTATTAAAACAATCTATTATACAAATAAATTCATGGCATTTAGAGTACAAATTGTAGCAACTGAAAGCCATCTTAACACTGTTGGTTAGAAAGCCCCGGATTCAAGCTTATACAGCTGAGACAATGCTAATGACCCTCACTAGTACCAATCCCCTTAGAGAAGGCTGTGAGTGACACTAGGAATGGACACTGCATTCCACAATACAGTGATAACCAGGGCAATCCCTCAACAATCAGGAGATAATACCTTTAGAAAATTCCTGTGGGATCTGTGCATATTCCTCTTCAATAATACAATATTTTGTCTGTTTAAATATATGTATCAATGTTCTGATATGCTTAATAATTCCAAAGGAACTGAGCCCAATTGTTTGTCTCCCACAGAAACCAGACCTTTCTTACATCTATGATGCTCTTTTGCACTGTAAAATCCATTGAGGGCTGGGTTTTCATTCCTGTTGTCTGGATCAGTTCTGTGCACCACTGCTGTATTCTAGCATTTCTCAGGACCAAAAATATCTACTGCAACACTTTGTTCAATTAGTTGGTTTATCTCTTTGGGCACTTTTAAATGTGCTCCAAGGGTGGAGGGAGGTACTTGAATTAGAATGGCTTTGAGAGCTGCTCTAAATAAAGCAGCACAGTGTCTTGTGTATCAGCATCCTTACACTTCAAAATGGTGGCAGGTGTGCTTGAATTAAAGCTCATCTAATAAGCTTTAGTTCAAATGTCCCTGCCACCGTTTTGAAAAATGGAGATGCTGATACTTTAGATGCAGGAGGCTGTTGGAGCACATTAATTACCACACGCCAGCAGAACTGATTAATCAAGTCTGCTCCAATGAACAGTAATTACAGCACAGAACAGCCTCTGTACTCATATTACACCAACATTTTCTAAATATTTAAAAAAGTAGGTATAAGCCTGATACAAACTGATTTTATACACACACATGTGCACGCGCGCGCGCACACGCACACACACACACACATATATATCACGTCTTGCACTGGATGAAGGGAACTCAGAGTGCTCTACTGCTCAGCTGCTACTATGCTACCAGTTCTTTGATGGACTGGGAGAAAGACCAAGTTGATTGGCACGAGGGACCAGAAATTGGCAGTGGGCCTGCTCCTAGTGTGGCGGACCAGGGTTACATCTACTTTTTAAAACATTTAATGAAAATGTTGGTGTAACTAAAGCAGGACTCAGCACCAATGACTGAAAGTAGCTCTCTAGTTACTTTACCTAATAACAATATTATAGTAAATTACATTAGGATTCATAAGACTTCCAAGGCAGTGTTCAATGCATGTAAGTTTTGCTTGTTTTGTTTTTGTAATAAGCAAGACATTCAGAATAATATAAATGTCCAAAACTTAAAATTATCCTGAAAAAGAAACTTTTTAAAACCGCTTATATAGATTTTTAATATTCTGGTGTATTTCATATACTTCACTGCATCTATGTTACGTTTATTTATTTGTTAAAAATCCCATGAATGGCACTATATGCTAACGTTAATGTAGGAGTGATGTGATTACCTGTGATGGTCTAGAAATTATGCAAGAGGCAGGAATTTCCTAGGGTGATAACTCTATACCTGAGAGAGAGTTAAATGAGCTTTTGAATGCAAGACATTCTGCCTCCTGTCTGAAGTATGAATGCCTCGCATTCAAAGTTCTGTCTTATTCTATCCTAACTACATAGTTGGTACAATACAAGTTTTCACCTGAAGAAATCCTTGTCTCTCACATAATATATCCTAAATGATTTTATGTTTTCTAGATTGGATCATTCAGCCTAGCTATGTTTGAAAACAAGGGCTGTGTTTGAGGAGTCTTGTCACAAAAGTGCCACTTGGGTATTTATCTTCAGCTTGGGTTTCATTTTACCCTACAGCTTGTACTTGCAGAGCTGAATTAAACTGTGTGGAAGGGTGGATGAAGCTA
Organism: Crocodylus siamensis; assembly: GCF_052110815.1. NCBI lineage: Eukaryota > Metazoa > Chordata > Crocodylia > Crocodylidae > Crocodylus > Crocodylus siamensis. Next base: position 330,197,721 of record NC_143395.1, read on the forward strand.
AACTGTTCTCAGCAATAGCAGATGACTGAACAAGAGACAAGGATCTCAAGTTGCAACAAGAGAAGTTGTGGTTAGACATTAGGAAAAAAATTCTCATGAGGAGGGTGATAAAGCACTGGAACAGGTTACCCAGAGAGATTGTGGAATCTCCATCCTTGGAGGTGTTTAAGGATCATAAATGAAATCTCCATCATTGGAGGTAATTTAGGACCATACAGAGAAATAGCATTCAGGCCAAAGTTCCTACCTCCTCTTTTTAGCTGCACAGTACAGAAATGCGTACAAAACAAACACTATTTATAATTAGTAGAGGAGAGGAATTGGTACAAGTTACCCTTAATGTTGTGCTGTGCATTAATGACTCAGGACAGTTTATAAAGTGAGATATTTAACACTCATATTTCACATTTTCTTTCACCCCAGCTTACTTACCACTTTCAGTAACCATCTCCAGTGAATGGAATTACTTACTAGGTTTGCATTTCAGTTTTCAGTACAAAAACAAGTACTTTTGAAATTCTAGGATTGTTTTCTAAATAATATGTTGCTTTCCACAATGAGTTCTGTAAGAGGACATCAGCTAGTTATATTGCATTTCTTTCTTGGGTGAATTCTGTCTATAAACAAGCTCATGAAGCACTCACATATAAACAGAAATTCCAACATTTAATTTTAAATGATATTCTCTTGTGTTATAGTTAGTCATTTGGAAGCATATGCCGTTGAACCTTCAGCTTGCAAAAGGACAAATGCATATGAATGCTTTTCATCTGAGACCTCATATTGTTTAACTTAAATAGAATCCCATCCCTGGAAGCCAATAAAAAATTTGCCTTCACTGAGGCACAAAGCACAGTAGGCATTTAACATCATTGTTTTAATGCCAACTTTATTTAGTTCTCAAAGGCTTTCCTTTTGTCTATGGAGTTGTGTTTGGCCTCTAGTTTCAGGGTTTTTCCCTCATTCATTGTTTCAGTTGAGTTCAGTGATGCTTATTTATTATTAAATGAGTCCTACATAATTAAGCATCTTCAACTCAGTCTTGAATTTGTGTTTTCTTACTTTTCAAGTAAAAGGGTAGGAGGGGTGCAAAGAGCTAGAGAAGATTTTCTCTTGCCATAGAAGATACCTTTTCCAGGTGAGGAGTGTTGTACTTAAAAAAGAACAAGGACATTATGGATGTGAGCTACAAATTCCATGAGGAAGTTTGGGTAGATATGATACATTAGTTAGGTCATAATTTAATGTTGAATTTATTTATGAAAACAAAATTAAGTGCTATGTTCAACTTAGCCCATGAAATGTTTCTTTATAGGAATATTGAGAAACTTTGTTTTGATATAAAATATTGAAATGAAACATTTTGATATATATTTTTTTTTCATTTCATTTCATGTGATGTTCAAAACAAGTGCCAAATCAGGATAATTTCCTTAGAAATAAAAATTCAGATTTCCTCACAGCTGTATTTTAACCAAAAGCAATTCAGAGTTAAGGCTAAATTTTAAAGAAATAAAGGGAGGTTAAATCATATACTAAACTGTATTAACTCTAAATTATCATGACAGTGGAGAAGGAGAAGAAGAGGAGAAAATCTAGTGTATCTTTAAAAATCAAATTAATCTTTTAAATGCCCAATATTGAAATGCTTTGATCAGAATTGTATTGCTTCTGCATAGTGTTTTATTATTATTATTTTTAAAAAGAACAGTATTCACTGAATAAAAAGATAGGTAATTTCTAGAATAAGTAAATTGTTTTACGTGTCTGAAAATTATACTCTTTTTTCTGCAGTTTAACTTGGTTAGTACAAATATCAAATTCCTTTTGCAAATCTTTCAGGCAGTGCTCAATAGGCGATTTCAATGACACTGAACTTGAATTACTGTCTGGTAACATTTATATGCTTTTTAATTTGTCCTGAATATATTTTAACAACAGCTTCTGCTTTTTGGAGAAAAAAGGGAGGTCTTTTGAATTTCAAATGCTTATGGCAAGTCTAATATGGCTGAATATATCATGTCTTATATTATGCATAGTAAGCACAGTAAATTGCTGAGGAGGAGAGTAGTATTATTTTCAAAATTAAATTTCAAGTATTATAAATTATATATATATATAAAAATTATAATAAGTTGAAGAACCATGTGATTAATTTTGCCTCTCATGTGAAATAGTACCATAGAAAAATGTTAAATGTTTTATGGAAAAATAGTCAAAGGAAATGCTAATTATGACTTGATTCTCAGAAGAGAAATTAGAGGAAGGACTACAGAGTAGTACCTAGTGTAAATCAGTTATCAGTGCAGAGAAATACTGAAGAAACTAGTGAAGATATCAGTGTAACCTGGTCTAAAGGGAAGGACATCCATAGTCATACTGATTAACAAGGATCCTGGTTTTTTCTGATTAAAAAAAAATCCCCAATTTTCAGATTAAAGAAGTAACCCAAAATACACATTTTTTCTCTGTTTAAAATGAAATGTCACTAGATTGATCAACCGATATAGATCTTTATCTATATATATCTACCTATATAGCTATATATACCTTTATATAGATATATCAATATATAGCTATACATAAATAGATAGATATAGTGGTGTTTTCCGACTCTAGCTACTATGAAACTATGAAACTATGGGCCACCAATGTGAGGACACAGTCAGTAGGGCTAACTGCACCTTGTCATGCATCCACAGATGCATCACAGGCAGGGCCAAGGAGGTGATTCTCCCCCTCTATGCAACACTGGTCAGGCTGCAGTTGGAGTACTGCATCCAGTTCTAGGCACCACACTTCAGGAGGGATGTGGACAGCATTCAGAGGGTCCAAAGGAGGGCCACTTACATGATCCGGGGACAGCAGGGCAGACCCTATGAGAGGGTCCTGTCCTGAACAGGACCTTAACCTGTTCAGCCTCCACAAGAGAAGGCTGAGAGGGGACCTGGTGGCCATCTATAAACTTACTAGGGGGGACCAGCAGGGAATGGGAGAGACCTTGTTTCCCCAAGCGCCTCTCGGAGTAACAAGGAATAACGGCCATAAGTTGTTAGAGAGTAGGTGCCGGCTGGACATTAGAAGACGCTACTTCACAGTCAGGGCAGCTAGGAACTAGAACCAACTTCCAAGGGAAGTAGTGCTGACTCCTACCTTGGGGGTCTTTAAGAGGAGGCTTGACGATTACCTAGCTGGGGTCATTTGAGCCCAGTTTTCTCTCCTGCCCAGGGCAGGGGTTCGGACTAGAAGATCTGCAAGGCCCCTTCCAACTCTATATCTATGAATCTATGAATAATTAGGTGGAGAATTAAATCAGTGGCACTATTTGAATTGTTGCAAATGGTGTGTCTTAAAATTTGAAGCACAAATTGTTATGCTTTTCTCACAAAATTAGTCAGCAACTCATATGCCTCAGTGAATTGAAAACTTCCAAGTAATGCTTGTTTCTCTTGATATCATTAGCAGGCATCCTGGTTTTCTCTGATTTAAAAAAAAATCCCCAATTATCAGGTTTAAAAAGTAATCCCAAATCCATGTTTCATGATCAAAATGAAACACCACATATATAAGTAATATTTTATTTTAATCATGGAAACGTGGATTTGGGATTACTTTTTTAATGTGAAAATTGGTGATTATTTTTATTAGGAAAAAACAGGATCCCTGATCATTAGCAAACACTATCTCCATACTTTGTGTGTGAAGATGTTTCACAGTTGGTTTAGAACCTGATAGATAAGGTTAAAACTGTGGTTATGACTATATTGCAAGGGAAGGCATGACCACAGAATATTCAAGGTAGCTTTAATCACTAAGGTAAAACAGCAGCATGGACTTCAGCCCTGATTTTTTCATGTAGTTAAGTCATTAGGATATTGTCACTGATTTCTGTTTAAGACCTTTCATTTAATTCTACTCACCTTACTATCAAACATGTGATGATTTTCCTTGAAGTAATGTCCTGAAATAAGTGTGGGCCCTGATCTTTTCAATATATATGCAGACCAGTGTGAAGAAAGTTGCAGTGAAGAAAATGAGAACTGTGGGAAAATATGGGGTATGTGATATGGAATTATGTCCTCAGGTTGGGATGCAAGAGTTAACTTTCATAATGTGGAAGGTGTGTGGTAATCCCACGCCTCATTTTAGCTGGTTACCCATTGAAGGCAAAAATTCCATTCATGAATGCTAGTGACTTCTTGGAACATTTTATTTTGCTCCCTTCTGAGGCATTGGTATACTGGCCACAGCTAAACTGGGGAGAAAACCTAAGGGGAAAAAGAAATTGAGGCTCGCTACTGCTCTTGTTGGTTCTAGGGAAAAAAATGGTCCAGAATAGGGGGTGTCACTTTTCTGTTCCTTATCTACTTTTAGCCAATAAGGACTTTTCCCCCCACTTTATCAGATTAGCAAAGACTATAGCAGGGGTAGGGGGAGGGTTCCTTCCTCTGTAGTGTGGGACATGGTCCTTTTAGAAAGACTTTCTGAGCATATATTAACTAACTATTTACCTGAAGCTGCAATAGCAGAACAGTGGCTGTGTCCTTGTCTCTTCTACTTTTCACCTTTGATACACAAAGTGTTCTTGGTGTATTGAATATTAATCCTAATCCTTGTAGTTAGGGGTGACAGTTTGAAGTGGCAATTCTGTGGATACCTTTAGTTATAAGTGCCTGTGATTACAAGGGACTGCACTCTATAGCTCAGAAAAGCCCTTGTGTTCCTGTACAATATGAGTGGCATGCTCTTTATTTCTCTTACTGACCAAGTTCCTTGCAACTAAGCTACAGAAAGCTCTTTTATCTTGCTATTGTTTTAATGAAACCAATAAAAGACATAGCTGTTCCTGGCTGGCTTGAAAATGGATTATTCGATCTGAGAAGAACAAACTTGAAAACTTTTGGCTACGGCTCTGTTAGGCTAGGGACAGAGATATGAAAAACCCAAGCCTGAATTGATTCAAATTTTTCAGGTTAGTATAACCTGCAGAGATTGAATCAACTTGCAGGTGGATAAACATTCACTTTTCATTCCAGAAATGCAGGCATATGCCTGCAGTAGCTTAGGTCAGAAGCCTGGGGACACTAGAATACACCCTCCCTTCCCTTCTGCAGGGAAGCTGAGCTGGTGGGGAGGGAGCTGTGTGGCCAGGCCCCAGCAGGCCCAAGCATGACTGAGGAGGGGGTTTAAACCTCACCTTGGCCTGCAGGGTTTGTAAAGTTAAGGAGGAGGGAGTGTGGCCAGATGGGGACACATCCAGACTGCCACGGTAGGGGAGGAGGAGGAAGGGGGAGTCCTGCCTGCTGCAGTGGCTCCCTGACAGCCAAGAGCAATATGGGCTTCTCCACTGCCTGGCTCTGAAGGAGGACTCTTCCCCCTCCTCCTCCTCCTCCCTCTCCCCCACCATCTTGAAGCAAGAAGGGGGCTTTGTGCAGTGCTCCCTGGTCCCAGAGGGGACTCTTCCCCCTCTTCCTCCTCCTCCTACCATATTAGGAGAGGATGTTGAGTTCTGTGTAGTGCTGGAGAGGAGCTCTTCCCCCTCCTCCTGACTCCCTGCTATTGCCATGGGATGGGAAGGGAGACTGTGTGTGACACTGCCTAGCCTGGCCTGGCCCATCCTGGGCATAGGGAACAGCTGTAACTAAGCTGCAGCCCCTGGGGAACACCCCACCACCTCGGACCTGGCCAGCTCCACTCAGCCCTGCCTAAGATAGCCACGTGGCAGGGCTAGCCCAAGCTGGGCCACAAGGGAGGGACCCTTCCCAGGAGCTGCAGCTCAGTGACAGGAAACCTGATCCCTGTCAGTGAGAGCAGCCTGGCCCAGCATGCATGGGTGGTGGCTGGCCAGGCAGCAGGCTACCTGGGCCAGCTTGGAGGCACTGGCAGGCTGCCTGCCACAGGGGCTCACTGTGGACACGTGCTCCTGCAGCATCCCCAAACTGGTCTGGGTAGCTTACTGCCCAGCCAAGCTGCTCTTACTGACAGGGCTAAGCTCCCCTGTCACTGAGCTGCAGCCACCAGGAAAGGCCCCACCCCCATGGCCTGGCTCAGGCCAGCCATGCTATGCAGCTGCCTCAGCCAGGGATAAGCAAAGCCAGCCTGGGCCATACGGGTAGGGCCCTCCCTAGTGGCTGCAGCTTAGTGACAGCTGCTCCCTGTGCCCAGGCGGGGCTGGGCTGGGCAGTGCCACCCAGAGCACCCTTCCCATGTGGTAATAGTGGGGGAGAAGGATGAACAGTGGGGAAAGAGTCTCTTTCCAGTACCACTCAGAGTTAGGTTGGCCCGATACTTCCCTCCACAGATGCAGTGCCCCCCAGACCTGCCTGATCTGGATGCCTGCAGGTGGGTGCTACCACAGCACTCCCTCATCCCCCTGCAGCTCAGGGACTGCTTTGCCCACCAGCAGCTCACTCTCTCCTCCCTGCCACTGGCGAGGCAGGTAAGGGTTGTGCTCCAACACAGGTGTATGTGACAGGGGGGTGTACTTCACCATAAATTGAAGTGGTGTTTAAAAAAAAAAAATTCAATTTAGGGAGCATTAAACACCCATGTAGTGTTCAAATACCCATACACATCATCACTTTATGGGAAGTATGTCAAGTGGAATCAGAGGCTCTGATTTTGGAAATGGGTGGGTGGGTGGGGGGATAGAATGATTAACGTAGCATGATGTGTGAAGAATTGTGATTATCCTTTGTGGCTGTGGAGCACAAGAAGTTCATGGAGGTGCTTCTTACTAACAGTTGTGGATGTGGTTTTAGACAGAAATAATCCCTGAGCACTTCACAATCAGTAAAGTAAGGAGGTCTCCTGAAGAATGAGTGTTCCCATAAAACTGGCTGAGACAACTTAACTACTAAATCTTAAAAGCCACACAGGACCTATTTTTGGTTTGTTTGGTTTTTTTGAGGAGAGAAAAAGAATGCGACTTAAAAAATATTATTGAACAAATATCAAAAACAAAATGTGAAAATGCAAAGGAGTTTGGTCCTCCCATGGGCCAAACATGAATTAAAGTAAAAGCTTTGTTATCTGGCACCCAGAGGGAACGGAGGCTGCCCGATAACAAAATATGTTCATTAACTGAGCGGCCTCAAGCTGCTGCCTGTCCCACTGCATCTTGGGTATCGCCGCCTCTCCCGCTGCAGTGCTGCCCCTCCCATGGGCCTCAAGGGACAGGGAGGCAGGACCCATGCAGGCTCCTATGCCCTGGGCTTTGGGTGTTTGGCAGCACAGGCTGCTTCCCCCCAAACAATGAGAACTCTGCAAAACAGGTAGTGCCATGGTGGGCACTTCTGGTTTCACTTTTCCCTTACAAGCCAGCATGCCGGTTAACAGAGCATGCCGGCTTGTAAGGTGCTGGATAACTCAGCTTTTAATGTACTTGTTAACAATGTAGCCTGAGTATACTCAGGGGTGTGCCCTGTCCGCAAGTGGAAGGGATGGGATAGTCAGGTAAGAGTGCTGTGAGAAGGGCCTGCCACTGGGGAGCAGTTCCTTCTTTTCTCTATAGAACCAGGCCAGGACTAAGCACTTAACTATTTACAAATTTACTGCTATACATAATAAATATAAATTACAGACATTAAATATTTACTAATTCTACTGTATGTGACACCTTGACCTGAAATCAAAACTTTGCACCACTTTGAGAAACTGCAAAACATAGAACTGGTGATATATAGCATAGACAGTAATTAACCCCTGTGCACAGATGAACATTAACACCTTGGAACAGGTCAGTTAAGGAATTAACATAATAAACACATATAAGCATTAACTTAGATAAACCTAGGAAAGTTGGAGATAAAAACTTTATGGTGGATGGGCACCAATGACACAGCTCGGAGCACTTCCAGCTGGGTCATGAGGCACTACAGGGATTTGGGAGCAGGGCTAAAGGGTCTGGGGGCACAGGTGGTGTTCTCTTTGACCCTCCCAGTCTCAGGGTATGGCATGAGGAGGGAGAGGAGGATCCACATCGTTAAAAAAAGACTGTGGCGCTGGTGTTATCAGTAAGACTTTGGCTTCCATGACCACAGACCACTCTTTGGTGAGAGAGGCAGTGAGCCGCTAAGAAGAGATGGCTTCCATCTCTCTCTGCTGGGGAGGAGGCTCTTCTCAGCCTGACTGACTGACCTGTTCCACTGGGCTTTAAAAAAGCCTGCTGGGGGGTGGGGGGACTACCGCCACTGCTAGCCCACTGAGCAACCATTGAGAACCCAGCAGGCCAAGGCACTTAAATCTGTGAGCAAGGCATGAGTCCCCAAGGGGACACTTGCCTGCCTGTATACAAATGCCAGGATCTTGGGGAATTAGCAGGAGGAATTCATCCTCCTGCTTAACACAGATAATTAAGACATCATAGGGATAACAGAGACCTGGAGGGACTCCACCCATGACTGGACCACAGGTATAGATGGCTATACCTTGTAGAGGAGAGATCGAGTAAATAAAAGGGGTGGGGGTATAGCTCTCTATGTTAAGTAAAGCTACACATCTCCGCAAGCTGAAATTGGCGACCAGAGTGGATGAATCGAGACCCTCTGGGTTAAAATCCATGCAGAACACGGCTCAGGGGACACAATAGTGGGAGTCTACTACAGACCTCCCACCCAAAGTCAAGAGCTTGACCGCCTGGGAACTGGTTGAGGCTGCATGCTCCAGGACCATGGTTGTCATGGGTGACTTCAACTACCCAGACATCTCGTGGGGGGATCATTTAGCAAAATCCGAGCAGTGGCAAAGCTTCCTATCGTTTGTGGATGACCTCTACCTTACTCAAGAAGTCAACAGGTGAACGAGAGGTAGAGCACTGCTTCACCTGGTACTGGCTACTGGGGATGACCTAATCTTTGACCTAGTGATCAATGGGAGGCTAGGTGACAGCGATCATGAGCTGATCACCTTCACCATCCACTGTAAAGCTGGCAAGTCAGTCAGCAACACAGAAGTCCTTGACTTTAGGAAAGCCAACTTTGACAAGCTCAGGAGGCTTGTCAGTGAGGCCCTGAGGGACCATGACCCCAGGGGGAGGGGAGTTCAGGAAGAGTGGTTGCTCCTCAAGGGAGCAATCCTCAATGCACAAGCTAATTTTATTCCATCTCAGAGGAAAGGAATCAAGAGGGCACAGCAGCCCCCCGGCTCTCCAGGGATCTAGCAGACCTCCTGAGGCTAAAAAGAAAGGCCTACAGAGGATGGAGAATCAGATTCACCTCCAAAGATGAATATTCTGCATTGGTACAGTCCTGCAGGGAGAAAACCAGGAAAGCCAAGGCTGCAACTGAGCTCCAACTAGCTTCGCATATCAAGGACAATAAAAAGTCCTTTTTCAGATGAGCCAGATGAAAAGCAAAGGAAACACTGGAGCCCTGATAAACCAGATAGGAAAACTGACAACTGATGCCCAGGAAAAAGCCAATCTATTAAATGGGTACTTTGCATTGGTCTTTCATCAGCCCCATGGGACGCCCATGCCCACTACGGGATAGGGAGGTCGGGGTGAGGGAGATCCCCTGCTCTCCATCGATGCTGACCTCATGAAGGAACACCTTGAGAGGCTGGATAGCCCTGACAATCTACACCTCAGGGTACTCAAGGAGCTGGTGAGCATCATAACCCAGCCTCTGGCACAAGTGTTTGAGAACTCCTGGCACTCTGGTGTAGTGCCTGAAGACTGGAAAAAGGCCAATGTTGTGCCTATCTTGAAGAAAGGGAGGAAAGTGGACCTGGCAAACAACAGGCCCATCATCCTGACCTCTATCCCAGAGAAGGTCTTAGAAAATTTATTAAAGAGGCTATCCTTAATGGACTGGCTGATGCCAACATCCTGAAGGATAGCCAGCATGGATTTGTTGTGGGTAGCTCTTGCTTGACCAATCTCATTTCCTTTTATGACCAGGTGACCTGTCAGCTAGACAAGGGAGAAGAGATTGAAGGCTTTTTTTGAAGTCAAGATATATGACATCAATATGATCACCTCTTGGCAAAATTAGCCAATTGTGGCTTTGGGTCCACCATGATCCACTGGCTGGGAAATTGGCAGTCTGTTGGGACCCAGAGGGTGGTAATTGATGGAAGTCAATCATCATGGTGCCCTGTGACCAGCAGGATCCCTCAAGGCTCTGTCCTTGGACCCATATTGTTCAACATCTTCATTAATGATGTGGACATTGAAGTCAGAAGCAGACTGGCCAAGTTTTCCAATGACGCCAAACTTTGGGACAAAGCATCCACACCAGAAGACACTCGGGTGATCCAGGCTGACCTGGACAGGCTCAGCAAATGGGTGAACAAGAACCTGATGGTATTTATTACCGAAAAATAGAAGGTTCTCCACCTTGGGAGGAAAAACCTGTAACATCCTTATAGGCTTGGCAGTGCTATGCTGGCTAGCCCTATGGAAGAAAGAGACTTGGTGGTTATGATTGACCACAAAATGAATGTGAGCCTTCAGTGCAATGCTGCAGCTAGTAAAGTGACCAAAATGCTGGCTTGCATCCATAGATGCTACTCGGACAAATCCTGGGACGTCATTCTCCCCTTGTACTTGGCCTTGGTGAGGCCGCAGCTGGAGTACTGCTTCCAGTTTTGGGCCCCACAATTAAAACAGGATGTGGAGAAGCTTGAGAGAGTCCAGAGAAGAGCCATGCACATGACCAGAGGTCAGGAAAAAAGACCTTACAATGACAGGCTGAGAGCTATGGGGCTCTTTAGCCTGGAAAAGCGCAGGCTCAGGGGTGACCTGATGGCCACCTATATGTTTATCACCGATGACCACCAGTACCTGGGGGAACATTTGTTCACCAGACAGCCCCAAGGGATGACGAGGTTGAACAGTTATAAACTACTGCAAGACCATTTCAGGCTGGACATAAGGAAGAATTTCTTTACTGTCCGAGTCCCCGTGGTCTGGAATAGCCTGCTATCAGAGGTGGTTCAAGCACCTACATTGAACACCTTCAAGAGAAATTTGGATGCTTATATTGCTGGGATCCTATGACCCCAGCTGACTTCCTGCCCTGCGGGTGGGGGGCTGGACTTGATGATCTTCTGCGATTCCTTCCAGCCCTAATGTCTATGAAATCTATGAACAATGCAGTAGATGCACACAAGAAGCAATATAGGTAAGTTTCGATATTAGGCAGTAAACACATATAGGCAATGAAGACAGGCAAACCCATATAAATCCCTTTAAGGAGTACCCATAACTATATTAGCATCTACAGTATGAAGCAACGCCAGTTACAAAATATGGGGCACACTCAGTGTTTGTTGGAACCCCTTCCCCTTAGGGCCGTAGGAGGTGGATACCCCTTCCCCCCACAATGGAGGTGAGTGGAGGATGCAGACACTCCTCTCCCAAGCCTGCCTCCCCTCTGGGACCCACTTTGCCAGCAACTCCCACTCCCACTCTGAAGCATCCAAGGCTTGTTCCCTGGTGGCCAGTCCCACAAAGGCCTCTCTCTGGCAACGTCTTGCTCTCGTCTTGAAAGACTGGTGCCCCACACTGGGCACCTAGGGTTCTCCTATGGGAGCTAAGCCCTTACTGAGTCCAGTTCCTTGGCCTAATGCCAGGGATCCTTTCCTTTCCTGGGCCTTGCTTTGGGCACCAGGGCTCTTTTAGTTTAATGCTGAACCATACTGCAGGGTTCTGGTTACCCAACCTAGAGCCGGGACTAACTTGAGCAGCCATGAGCTGGTCATGTAGTCAACTCTTCCTGCACCAACCTGTACACTGTGTAGGGCCCAAGCAGCCTTGAGCTGCTCCCAGGCCCAGTTCTCTCTCCCAGGCCAGTTCCTTAGGACAACCTTCTCCATAGTTCCTTTCTCCTCACTGTTCCTCACCACATCTGCTCTCAGCATGTCAAGCACGCTCTCCTTTTATATGTTTATGGGGCTCTGCCCCTGTAGTCTGGTAGATCTGCTGTGCTGAAGTCCACAGTCCAGTCAGGGAGCTCCTCTCCCCCTTCCTTGAGGAAAGGGGCTCTGGCTGCTTTCACCCAGCTTGTTCCTGATTGGTGGATTGGCTCCACCAATCAGAATTGAGGATTCTAAAGCCTCTGGACACATTGGAGCTTGATTGGGTAAGTCTGTCACAACAACAAAATCACCATGTCACCAGAGATTGAAACCCCCTTTCCCATGCCTGTCATGGGGTTACATATGTAGGACCAGCTTTCCATCTTCCACTTTTCAGAGAGCCCCTTCAGTAGCTAGGAGAATGTCCACAAATGACGAAATAGGCAATGTTAGAAAAGGTCTGTCTAGAGCAGTGGTTGCCAATCTTTTTTTTCCACACCCCACTGCTGGAAGCAGAGTGTGATGGCAGTAGTAGCAGCAGGGGTGGAGGAGTGGAGGGGTGGAGGAGTTCCTGGCACATGGCGCGGATCCTCTTTTTTGTGTAGTGCCACTGGCATTGTGCCCATGGCCCTCATTTGGGTTGCGACCCAGGGTTAAGAACTGCTGGTCTACAGAGCTGCCAACAGGGAGGGCTTTTCATGTGTGAAGGTGATCTTCTAGGGTACCAAGGGCATCCAAGGGGAGGACAGATTGCACTTCAGGCAAGAGCCACAAAGCAACTTGCATAAAGCACAGGTCAGCTGGACAACTAGAGCTTTAGTTAAGAGCCAGGTGGACTAAGCTGAGTTAGAGATGGATCATATTGATAGTGTTCAGCTGGAACAAGAAAGCAATGAGGCTTCTGGAGGAGCAGCTTGGGGCTCCCTGATGCAAGGCCAAGTTGTGGATCAGGGATTCCTGCAGCAACTTGGGAAATAGCAGGCACCTGTTCAGGGGTCTCAGTCAGAGGTATGCCCACATGGCCTGCCTGGGAAAGGCTACAATAGAAGGGTGGTAGAGCATTCCAGCTGAGGCAAGCTGGGTTCAAAAGGAAAAAGTTCCTAACTGAGACTGAGATTCCCCACACAATGCATCTTGTTCTTAGAGTTATAAGGTTTCCCTCTTCTCCCCAGGATATACACAGTTGTTACCTATGAAATTTGATCTAAATTTATTTTGCTGCATAAATTGTCAAATATTTGATAGGCTAACAAAGACAATGAGGGAAATGATTTTTCTCGTCAGACAGCAGATCAGGAAACAATGGATGTTTGTAGGACTGAGACATAATATTACATATGTAAGTGGGCATGACCAAAAATTCCTTGAAAACTTTTCATAGTTCCTTTGAAAGTTTGACCCCAGCTATGAAGTATTGGTGGGAGACTGAGAACAACACCCCTTCACTGTAACTTTATAGAAACATAAAAGTAGTTAAAAAAAAAAAAACCCTAGAAAGAAAAAGAGTTCCAGCTTTTGATCTACATTTCTTGTGATGTGGTAATACCACTGTATCAAATATTAAAAAAAACAATTATCATTTTTAAGGAGCTGCAGTATATGTGACAATTATCTTAAAGAGCATGCTTTGCTATTTGAGATTCATTGCTTAGAGAAAAATGTATCATCTTTCCTAAAATTATTCTCCCCTCATTCAAAAGATGATAACCTCTAGAGAATGTACCCAAAGTGGTTTTCCTGGAACTGAGATTTCAGTTCATAATTCACTAACTAAAATTACTGCCCACCACGTCAAGGCACCTTTAAACATTCTGCTTCAGCTGCAAGGAGCCCTATAGCAGGATTTTTTTTCTTACAGGGAAGAAAACTTCTAAGATCTGAGAGCAATTTGCTCTTTTCTTTTCTTCACATGTAAGAAGAACAGTTTGGCATGCATTAGCAATGTCCAGATTTATGATGTGAGCAAGCATCTACCTTTACAATATGATGGTTTTGTTTTTTCAGATGAGTGAGATGGTGAGTGGCCATCTTGTGAAAAACAGGCACCTTTAAAATGTCTTGCTAAGTTATTAGTTGTGTAAATGAAGTTAGGTAGCAAGATGGTTTGTCTCATTAACAGGTGGGGGGAGCAGCCTACCCTGTTGAATAGTTTCACCTGTGGAAAAACTGCTAATAAGGGAATGATTCACCAGGATCTTTAAAAACCCAGAGAGGATAGCAGAGAGAGATTATAAAGGAGAAGTTTGGAAGGAAGGAGTCAGCTGTAAATAAACAGTTTGCTGCAGTGGGTGGAAAGGCTTCTATATTGTGGGCCAGAGTAAAAGGGATTCCCCTCTGAATGTCTAAGGTAGGGAATTAGGGTTCCTATTGGTTTTCAGTTTAAAGACTATACAAGTTAGGAGTAAGTGAAAAACTCCTTGGAGAGACAGTCCTGCCAGAGCCAACAATTTTCACAAAACCATAGAACTAAGTTAAAAAGCCTGCTATGATTCAAAATAAATACCTGCTTGAACAGGCAAATTAAATAAGGTATAAGTATGACTAACTTGTACATATTCAATTTCAATCAGATATCTACTGTCCTTGGATGGGGATTGTTTCATATCACCCCTGCTCTTCAGATTAAATAAGTGTTTAATTTTAGTATGTGCTTTAGTAGTTTTGTTTCAAAGCATCTTTGGAATATTCAGGAACATCAGGCATTTCTGTGATGAAGATGGATTCTATGTTTTCCTGTACAAGGAATAAGGGCAATATAAACTTAGAGTAGGAATTTTTCTTAATGTTTTGTGTTGTTACTAATTAAAAGAGAGATTGAAATGAATGCCTTTCAGAACCTATGCTAATAAATGCTTTGCAAATATTTATAAATATGTTTAAAGATGCATATTTAAAAATGGTACAATAATAGATGCATGATTAGAGTATCTTTGTTTCTTCTGCGGTCTGTTTATTTGCCATAGAGTGGTGGTGCTGATGCAGAACAAATATGTAACTGAAGAAACAGATGGAATTATGAGGGCAGGGACAGAACAGGAAAACTGTATGTCAAGAAGATTTCATAAAATGTTATTTTACATAGGGCATAATAATGTAACAGAAAAAATGAAAGATAATAAATGAGACTAGAGAATTATGCAATTTAAAACAAAGTATATGAATGAATATATGAAACTGAGTGTCATTAGAAAGGAGAGAAAAATCAGAAAAGACAGAAGTCAAAATACACTTTGGATAAACTAAAGAGAACAATTTATAAATAAATTAGATTCTAATTTTTAAACAATGTTTCTAGAGTTACTGTAAGTTAGAAATATGTAAACACACCAAAAAAATGTTCCCCACCCATCCAAGTAAATCTTCTAAATTTGCTCATATAACTGAATCTGGCTTTGCACCAAATGAATCCAGCCCTGTGACCCTGGATTAGGCCCCATGCCATCTGGATCTAGTCCCATGTCCCCAGATAAGCCTTACACTGGCCAGCCACACACACCTGGATTAGTTCCTGCAGTAGCAGATATAGCACTGCACGTGCTGGGTCTAGCCCCATGTCCACTTCACCCAGCCCTGTGTACCCAGATCAGTCTCTGCACCTGCCAGTTCCTTGTGTCTACCCTATCCAGCCATGCATGTATGTCATATCCAACCCTACACACTGGGATCAAGCCCTATACCCTATGGATCTGCTCCATACATCTAAAGGCTAAATCCAGCCCTGTGAACCTATATTGTGACCCATGCTGGCCCGATACAGCCTCAGAAGCTTATATCAGGACCCACATTTGTTAGATCCAGCATGACACCTATGAATAGGGCTCCACACCCACCAGATCTGCTCCACGCACCCAGATAAGGTCCTGGGCTAGCCAGGTCTGGGCCTGAGCACTTGAATCGCTTCCCTGGCTTGCACAACCCTGTGGTCTAACACACAGGGCCATGTTATTTAGCACATGGGGTAGCACATAGGTCCAGAATTTTGGCAGCAAGGGAGCACTAATTAATGCTACTACTGCTCCCTTTCTGCCATGTTTTCACACCTGGGGGCTTGAGAACCCTGAGGGCTTGATGACATAGATCCACTATCCTTACCTGGCCTGTAATCTGGGGGTTGAGCTCCCCTGATTTTCAGTGTCAGGGGTATCCTTGAGCCCCAGACCTCCCTCCATTGTCTGCTGCTTGACCGTTGAGATGAAGCTGAGATGTGCCAAAGAGGCTAATTCATAGCTCCCAGGCAAATCTGTTTCACCTGTCTCACCCGGGTCTTGCCAGCTCTTAGCAGATGAGATTTTGCTGGCTTAATTCATCATATCCTTTATCCACCTTGTGGTAGACATTACAGAACCCCTCCTCATCTACAGAGTGGTGTTTCATTTTAATCATGGAAAAATGTGGATTTTGGGTTACTTTTTTATATCCAAAAATGTGGGATTATTTTTTTTATCAGAGAAAATGATTATCATTACTACACTACCCAATTCCAGTATACTATAACATAAAAAAATACATTCATATAAAAATAGTATACACAAACATAAAAATGATCAAATTAAAAACAATCTAACTTATCTATGAATAGAGGCCACCTACTAATGCAAGAAACCATCTGTGCATGATAGTCCACCAAATACTCCTACTTTTGGAAGGAGTTTGTGTAATCACATTCCTTTTTTGTGACTTCTTTATTTACAATGTAAGGATAGGATTTTTTATACCATATGTTTGTAATAGCACACACAGAAATGGCTGCTCAAGTGAGGCATTTAGGTACTGTTTTAATACAAAAAAAATTTTTAATTGGATTTGAAACTAGTTTCCAAAATTATATACATTTCATCATTCTCTCAAAGATTTTATTTTAAAGTTAGAATTTGACATCCATTTGTATATCCATTTGTTCAGATAAAGAATAAATGATCACAGGGGTATAGCTGGTGGACTTCTTGCACATGAGCAGAATGGAAACTCTTAAGTCATCATATCCGCCTTAAAAAAGTACAAGAAGATTCAAAAGTAAGCAGTATATTAGAGTTAACGTTTTGTACCCCCAGTGATTGGCAAACTTTTTTTATCCACTGGAGTCAATTAAATGTCACAATTATGGTAGGGTCAAAAGTAGAAGTATGGTAGAGCAACTTGCTTACCTCCTCTGTGCTAAATGAATGAGGTTGAATCTGGTTGGTATTTATAATCTGCTCTAACCCACAGAACTTGACTATATGATGTAAGGGAAAATTAAATTATTTTAATACATTTAAATTAAGAAATGCCTTCATGACAATAATAACAATTGCATGGTCAAACTGAACAGACCAAAAGATAGAACTGGATATTATCCTCCAAAATATGGAAACATAAGCTGATTCAATTCAGAGGTAATTTGGCCCTATTTGACAGTTGAATCTCCTAATCTGAATTGAATCAGGAGACCCATTAATCTTTCAGAATCAAATCAGAAGCCTCTGAATTGATTCGGAGAGATTTGATGACTTGGCTATAGAAAGAGCTTTACTTGTTTTTTTCTATGTACCTCGAGGTACTAGACATGGCTTGTGAACATTGAGATGGTGGGGTGGATCGAGCATCCCATGAGAGTGTAGGGGGTGCCCCGTGTGCTTGGTGGCAGACCTGGAAGTGAACCAGAAGTACTTCCGGTCCACTTCTGGGTCCACTACGTGGCAGCACAGGGAATTCCCCTGCTCCCCAGCTTAGCAACTGGTGTCTCCTGAGTCTGAGGGCACACCCAGGGTACCCTCGTGGCCAATCACTGAGCTGGAGGGGTACAGAGGGGTGCCCCACATGCCCAGCAGCAGACCCAGAAGTGGACCAGAAGTACTTTCAGTCCATTTTCATGTCTGCCACCAAGCACGCAGGAGATCCCCTGCTTTCCTGTAGGATGCTCTATCTGCCCCACCATCTCGGCATTCATAAGCCATACCTGGTACCTTAAGGTATGTAGAAAAAACATACAAAGCTGTGTCTATGGCTGAATTGCTGATTCTCCAAATCAGAATTGAATCTTCAGTTTCAGATTTGCTTGAATCAAATTGGGGCAGTGATCTGAATCAGCAAATCAAAACACTGATCCCTGAATCAGGCTGAATCCGAATCCAAATCAAATACTGCCCTCTTTGCACACCCCTAATAAATGAGTTTTTCTTTATGTACAGTCCAAAACCATCTTCTAGCAGTTTGTGACTGTTAGTCCTTGTCTTCCCTTCCTAAACTGTGGACCCCAAAATTGGATGCAGTGGCCTCACCAAAACTGTATAAAGTGAGAGGATGACTTCTTGTGTCTTGCTTGAGATGTATCGGTAGATGCAAGCTAGAGCTTTATTTACTTTGCTGGCTGTGGCATCACACTGGTAGCTCATGTTCATCTTGTGGTCAATCATAACCCCCAAATCTCTTTTGGTTATGATGCTAGTGAGTGTAGCACTGCCAAGCCTGTTGCTCTGTGGGGTCAGGCCAATACTCAGGATCTCAATATTGTGCTGTTAGACAGGAGGGCATGGTGTATAACTGCACTTGCACACACTCAAAAATCAATTAGGTGCATGCACACACACTAGACACATACAACCACACACTACCAACTCAGGCATGGACACACATCCAAAATTACTAGCTTAGGCACATACCTATTATCAATTCAAGCTCATACACACTATACACACAGAAAATTAGACAAAAATCAATTGTCAATACCTGCACACTCAATACACATACACAGATCACTAACTCATATATCACACACGATGATATATATATATATTTACCAGTTCACACACAAACCACCCACCTACACATACACACAGGTGAGTTCCTAACTATGTGTCTGCTTACGGTACCTAGGATACTAGGGGGAAGGTTAAGGTGAGAAAGAGTTAAAGCGCAGGGAGTGAATGCTGCTGGAACTGGGATTAGAACAAGTTGACTAGAGAGAAGCTGGCTGAGGAACTGAGGCTTGGGGCTACTTTAGGTTAATTGACCTTAATTGAGTAAAGGACACTGCTCAAACCTGCAGAACAGGGTAGAGATGCAGTGGAGGGGAGAGGAGCTGACACACAGGCTGGGACCACAGCTGGTGTTGCAGAGTAGCCAAAAGGTAGGTGAGGAGAGGGAAACTGGGGCTGGGGAAAACAGGAGGGGCTAAGGGGGAACTGTGGGTATTAGAAAGGGATTGCTGGGAAAGCTCAAGAAGCTACAGTGGAGGGGCTGCTGGTGCTGGGAGCTGGAGAAAGGCTCCAGCTGCTGGGGAAACTGCAGGACAGCTCAGAGGAGCTGCAGGGAACTTGGTGGCAAGCCAGAGGGCTGCAGGGGCAAGCCAGAGAACAGACAGAGGGTGCGGCAGGAAAGGTCAGGAAGAGAAGGCAGAGAGAGATAGGGAGTGGGGAGAGGTGGCAGGAATCAGAAAGGAATGGGGCCAGGAGGCTGAAAGGCAGCAGAAATGGTGGATGGTGGGAATGGGGCTGGGAGGCTAAAAAGGTGGCAGAAGTGGTGGGAAACCAGGAGAGGCTGAGAGGTGGCAGAAAATGGGAGATGGAATTGAGAAGAGATTGGGAAATGAGGGGGAGGGGCAAGGCTGGAGCCAAGAGAAAGAGAGACTGGAATTTAAGATAGGGAAGGGACCAGGATTCAGTAAAATACAACCTAAATCGGGGTTGCAAATGACAGTGGTTTTATTGAACAGGGGAGATGGTGACACAATGCCTTATTGGCTCCATTGCACACGCACTCACACATGCGCGCACACACACATACACACACACACATATTGGCAGTAGGGGTTAAAGAGACTTGGTGCAGGGGCTGAAGTCCAGGAGGAGAGAGAGAGAGACAGAGTGTATCCAAAATGTAGGAGGAAGTGTGTGGATATTATCTACCTGTCTCAGGCTGAAAGTTGGTCCTTGATGGCCAGTTGGGGTCTCCTTCAGCTTGATGTTGTCTAGAAGGGGTTGCTGCCAGGGCCTCTGGGATGGATAGGTGGGTGACAAGGAGCTGGTGTGGTCTGGATGGAAAATGGCATTCCCACTGGATCTATCTTCACTGCCCCCTTTTATAGGGGCAGACCTTCCATGACCCCCAGTGGCAAGGGGCCTGCTCAGGCAAGGCCAGCCCCTAGTGCTCTGAGCATGTGCATTCCAGGTCAGGACATGCAGTTTCAAGTGTCTGTAATGGTGGCTTCTGCAGCAAACTTTGTCTTTCAAATCTTTCATAAACTTTCATAGACAATAGGGCTGGAAGGAACCTTGGAAGATCATCAAGTCCAGTCCCCTGCCCAAAGGAAAGGAAGTCAGCTGGGGTCATAGGATCCCAGCAAGACAAGCATTAAATTTGCTCTTGAAGGTGTTCAATGTAGGTGCTTCAAACACCTGCAATGGCAAACTATTCCAGGCCTTGGCAGCTCAGACAGTAAAGAAATTCTTCCTTATGTCTAGCCTGAAACAGTCTTGCAGTAGTTTATAACCATTTGACCTTGTCATCCCCTGGGGAGCTCTGTGACCAAATGTTCCCCCAGGTACTGGCGAATTGTGGAGCCCAAAACTGGATGCAGTACTCCAGCTGTGGCCTCACCAAGGTCATGTACAAAAGGAGAATGACGTCCCAGGATTTGCTTGAGAAGCATCTATGGATGCAAGCCAGCATTTTGGTCACTTTACTAGCCACAGCATCACATTGCAGGCTCATGTTCATCTTGTGGTCAATGATGACCCCCAATCTCTTTCTTCCATAGTGCTAGCCAGCATAACACTGCCAAGCCTATAAGGATGCTACAGGTTTTTCCTCCCAAGGTGGAGAACCTTACATTTTTCAGAGTTAAACACCATCTGGTTCTTGTCTGCCCATTTGCTAGCCTGTCCAGGTCAGCCTGGATCACCCAAGTGTCTTCTGGCATGGATGCTTTGCTCCAAAGTTTGGTGTCATTGGTAAAGTTTGCCAGTCCTCTACTGACTCCAATGTCCACATCATTAATGAAGATATTGAACAATATGGGTCCAAGGACAGAGCCTTGAGGGACCCCACTGGTCACTGGGCACCATGAGGATTAACTTCCATCAATTACCACCCTCTGGGTACAACTGCAGAGCCAGTTCACCAGCCAGTGGACCGTGGTGGACTCAAAGCCACAATTGGCCAGTTTTGCCAAGAGGTGATCATGGGGTACCAAATCGAAGGCTTTTTTGAAGTCAAGATACATGACGTCAATCTTTTCTCCCTTGTCCAGGTGATAGGTGACCTGGTCATAGAAGGTAATGAGATTGGTCAAGCAAGACCTACCCACAACAAACCCGTGCTGGCTATCCCTCAGGATGTTGGCATCTGCCAGTCCATTAAGGATTGCCTCTTTAATAAACTTTTCTAAGACCTTCCCCAGGATAGAAGTCAGGCTGACGGGCCTAATAGTTTGCCAGATCCACTATCTAGAAGATAGGCACCACATTGGCCTTCTTCCAGTCTTCAGGCACTACATGAGAGTGACAGGAGTTTTCAAAGATCCATGCCAGAGGCTGAGCTATGATGCTTACCAGCACCTTGGGTACCCTGGGGTGTAGACTGTCAGGGCCAGCTGACTTGAAGGTATCCAGCCTCTCAAGCTGTTTCTTCATGAGATCAGCATTGATGGAGGGCAGGGGATCTCCCTCTCCCGGACCTCCGTGTCCCATGGTTGGCATGGGCTTCCCATGGGACTGATGAAAGACCAACACAAAGTACCCATTTAATAGGTTGGCTTTTTCTTGGGTGTCAGTTATCAGTTGTCCCATCTGGTTTAGCAGGGCTCCAACGTTGCCCTTGCTTTTCCTCTGGCTCCCCACATATCTGAAAAAGGACTTTTTATTGTCCTTGTTACTCGAAGCTACTTGGAGTTCAGTTGCAGCCTTGGCTTTCCTCATTTTCTCCCTGCAGGACTGGACCAGTTCAGAATATTCCTCCTTGGAAATGAATCCCATCCTCTATCCTAGTAGGCCTTTTTTTTTAGCCTCAGGAGGTCTGCTAGATCCCTGGAGAGCCAGGGGGGCTGCTGTGCCCTCTTGCTGCCTTTCCTCCGAGATGGAATAAAATTAGCTTGTGTATTGAGGATTGCTCCCTTGAGGAGTAACCACTCTTCCTGAACCCCCCTCCCCCTGGTGTCGTGGTCCCTTAGTGCCTCACTGACAAGCCTCCTGGGGTTGTATCAGGGAGGGTCAATGCAGGGTGATGGTTGGGTCATGGAGTTGATGGTTCAGTCGTTCAGAGAGAGCTATTTTTAGACCTACTGCCATTGTCTATCAGGCACCCTCATTCATCCCCATTCATCCACGAACCAATTTACATAGGAGGGTTATGTTTGAGTCATAGGTTACAACATCAGGGGACACAAGATGGAGGCTTGACATTACAAGATGGAAACTTAACATTACTTTACCTTAAATTACAGACACAGGCTTAAACCATACAGTATTAACATAGACACTTAAGACACAATAACCGTGTGGTGTAATACATTACAGTAATCCAACACACACAGCAAAGCATTATTACAATAGTTACTATAAACTATTAACTTATAACTACTTAACTCTCTCTATATATAATATACATCCATAGGGAATAGAGGAGGGGAGAGAAAAAGGCAGAAATGATGGGGAAAGGAGATGTCATATTTTTAAGTAAATAAAATTTAAAAAAGAAAAACACTGGGGGTTTTGTTATAAGCCTACAAGTGTGTTGTGTTTTTCTTTCTCCTGAGGTGGAGCACCTTGCATTTTTCCACGTTGAATGTAATCACGTTTTGATCCACCCACCTTGTGAGCCTGTCCAAGTTCACCTGAATTGCCAGCCTATCCCCTAGCATGACCACACTTCCCCATAATTTGGTGTCATATACAAACTTAGTCAGTCTGCTTCTGACACCCAAATCCTGATCAATTATGCATATATTAAAGAATCCTTGTCTGAGTACTGAGCCCTGGGGGATGCCACTGGTCACCATGTGCCATGTTGACTCAGCTTAATCGTCTATCACATTCTGGGCCCAAATACAGAGCCAGTTCCCCAGCCCTCAGATTGTAAGGCTGTTGAGGTCCCAGTTCCCCAATTTTATCATGAAGACATAACGGGAGACCAAGTCAAAACCTTTTTTGAAATCTAAATATATGACATCAACCTCTTCTCTTGTGTTCAGGTGATGTGTTGCCTGGTCATAGAAGGAAATGATGTTGGTCAGGCAAGACCTACCCACAATGAAGCCATGTTGGCTCTCTCTCAGAATGTTGCCTTCCATTAACCTGTTTTTGATGGTTCCTTTGATTTTTTTCCAAGATCTTTCCATGGATTGAGGTCAAACTTACTTGCCTGTAGTTCCCTGGATCTTCTTTCCTTCCTTTCTTGCATATAGGCACTACAATTGTCCTCTTCCAATCTTCAGGAACCTCTTCTGAGCACCATGGGTTCTCAAATATCCTTGTCATTGGTCATGCTATGATGTCAGCCACCTCTTTTAGCACTCTTGGGTGCATTCCATCCGGGCCAGCTGACCTGTGGATGCCCAGCCTCTCAATCTGTTCCCTCACAAGATCTTCCCCAATTATAGGTGTATGATCGCTCTTATCCTGGTAGTCCTTCATCCTGTCGGGCAAGGTGATCCACTTGGGCTGGTGGAAAACCAATGCAAAGTAATTGTTGAAGAGATTAGCTTTCTCCTGGAAGCCAGTTGTCAGCTGCCCTGTTTAGTTCAGCAAGGGTCCAATGTTGCCATTGTTTTTTTTTCTCCACTTCCCATGTAATTGAAGAAGGACTTTTTATTGTTTTTTTATTTCTGTAGCCATTTTGATTTCAGTTTCAGCTTTGGCTTTTCTGGTCCACTCTATACAAGTGCAGGCCAGTGCTGCATAATCCTCCTTCGTGGTAGTTCCTGACCTCTCTGTCTGAAGTGTGGACTGTGATCGAAGAAGCTGAAGCCTTTGTGATGGCACCAACACTGCAGTCTTCTGTTGACTTGTTCCCTCCTGTGCCCATGACCTGTGACCAGAGGAATAGAGAAGAAAACTACATATACCCCCAACCCTCTGAGCCCTGCCTCCAGAGCTCTGTAGTCACTTATAACCCATCCAGGATTGATCCAAGCCATGCCATTTGTGCCCAAATAGATGAGAAGTGTGGGATAGTGGTCGGAGGGCCAGAGAAGTTTAAGAATCATTTCTGCTACATCCCAGATACGGACCCCCAGGAGGCAGCAGATGTCATGGGCCAGGGGGTCAGAGCAGCATATTGCTTCCTCTGTCCTTTTCAGGAGGAAGTTGCCCACCACAACGGCCCTGTGTGTCTTCTTAGGGGTGGCAGCTAGCTGCCATTCCTCATCTAGCACTGGTGCTTTTGCTGATGTCTCTGCTGGTGGTGTGAGAGGTCCGTACCTGTTGCTCAGTTCCAAGGGAAGAGTGACACTGGTACTACATATCTTGGGACCCGAAATGACCGTCTTCCAAGCATCCCCCAGGTGATCTTCCTGTTGTCCATCTTAACATAGCCAGGCATCCGTGCTCTTCTCCCTTCATTCTTTAGGAGAGAACATGACTGTAGTAGTCATCAATCTCCTGTTTGTGGGACCTGATGGCCTGAAGTCTGCCTACCTGAAGCTGAGTTACCTGGGACTACAGGGACCTCACTAAGGAGCATACACCATAGGTGGGGGTGACCTTGCTCCCATTCCTATTTTCTGGTAGCTGTGCCACGCAGCCCCCCAGAGCCAGGGGCTCTGTCTGGGTTGAGTCTGAAACCATGCATTCCGTCTGGGTAGGGAGCACCAGCTGGGGCCAAGGTGGGAAGCCATGGGGTACAACATGTCCCCACCACTGTATGTTAATAGGCTATGCTACTACCAAGAAATGGCCTAAGAACTGGCCTGCAAACTGCTTCCCCTGTTTGCAGTCCCTGTTCACTGGCTTCCTGGTCACAGGCTCCCTGGTTGCCTGGGGAGTCTCCTTTTATATCCTTCTGGGCCTGGGCTGACTCATTAAATATGATATAAATTGCCAGCCACAATAAAAAAAAAAGTTGAAAGAATAGAAAATGTGGGAAGTTTTCTTTAGAGAGATTTAATGAAAACATAAAAATAAAAATAATACTTCCATTTATTTGGATGACATGATTTTGTCGGAACCGAATGAAGGCCCCAAGGTCTCGGTGGGCCGTGCGGTGGCTTGGAATGGAACAGGTGGGATTATTGGCGAAGAGTTCTGAGGCACGAGACTCGTATGGTTTCAAAACAAGGTGGATTTATTAACTTACGCTTTGAGGTGTAAGTGATGATGCGTTCTTCAGTTACAGTTAAACGGACAACAGGGGGGTCTGTTGGCCCATGAGGTTCACTAGCAAGCCTTTGCGTTCTACCCTCAGAGGGATAGGTTCGGCTGCCCACTAGCTAGTCCCAGGGCTGGTCAACAGCTTATAGCTGGAATACAAACAAACAAAATCTGTAACTCGTAGAACGATGAACGATGCCGTGACGCCAGTCCAGTGATGGACAACGGATGGTCAAAAGCCAAGGTAAGTAGAAGATGAAGCCATAGTCGAAGCAGTAGGGGTGATCCAAATCAAAGTCAAAGTCGAAGCCAAAACAGTCCGGTAACCAAGGGAATCAATTCGAGAAGAAACAAAATCGAGGAGCTAAACCGTTGTATGAGGTTATGAGGAGAACCAGGGGTTTGAATCTCAATCTCTCTCTGCCTCACAGTCCCTGCTAAAAGCAGCCTCTGTTTGCAGATCGAGCACGGTCTCTTAAAACACTCACACCAACGCCTACACTCCTAACACTCACCAACTCCGAACGACCACCACCGAGGTGGGGGCTCACTAGCCTTTTATAGGAATTTAGTGGCCAATCAGATCGCTTTGTATATAGAAATTTCTGGTCAAATTATGTCATGCTTTTGCTAACTGATCATGCATCTGGTTAGGTTCTGCGTATGACTGAGCATGTGCAGGCTGAAAACTAGGTCATGTTTGAGTGACAGGCCCAGGGGTCGAGCAGGGGGCAGGCTCTGACCATGCTATGGAATTTTCTGCTAGCCTAGGCTGTCTGCACATGTCAGAACCAACTCTCTGTATTGGCAGCACACATATCTAAAATCTTACTTTGATAGATTTGAAGAAAGCAGGAGAATCATTTTAAATAAAATAGCATTTCAAGTTCTGAACTAATATAGCTTTCAGGCTAACATCAACAATTTAGAATATTATACATCATTGAACATGGAAGCAATTTGTAAAATGGATACTTACTTTGCAACCATCATGGATGTCGAATCATTGCAAATAATCTATAGATAGCCTAAGTGAATTATTCATATATAGATGCACCCTGAAAATCTGTTTTAAACATTCTTACACATTTTCCATGTTTATTTTTGACAATCTCACCTTTAGTCCTCAAATCCCTCATTGACCAAAGTCCTGCATTGTCCTTCATTTGTAGTCATAATGTGTTTTTGTATTACCGTGCACAATATTCTGTCATATTCTTTCACTTATGCTAAACTGGCATGACATTTATTATATTATTTGGGGCTACATGTATAAAGATACCAGAAAGAAAGGAAAATATGGGTAACCCCAGTAATACTTAACAAGCATATATACTACACCAGGATTTTTGTAGTACAAGGTATCTTTGAGCCTTGCTAATCTTTTGGAATTCTTTGTTAACAACAAGGGAAGAAATGAAAGAAATAGATTCATAAACTTTTGTTGATTTCATAGAGTATTCTTTTGGTCTAAATGTTGTAAACAAGTGGAGAGTTTCATAAAACTGTAGAATTGAGCTTGGCCTATTCCAGTTTCTGGAGTCACTAAAACAGACCATTCATTTTGGATTGTCAATGTGCAAGTTAATGTCTTGCTGGTTGATTATAGTTTTTATACAACTAATCAATAACATAATTAAGCTTGGTCAGTATGGTGTCTCAAGTCCTTTTTAAAGATTTTCTCTTTCTCATTAGAAGCAACAAATTGTCGTGCAACCTTCCTAGTATAGGAAAACCTCATATGAGTTGTCTCATTAGCTTGAACTTATTGGCAATTGACTTAGTGATATCAGACTCTGAGGATGTACAATGTGTGCTGAATCTTGTCTGTTTCACTGACCTGAGTAGTTGTTACTTGCAGAAAATTATACTTATCTGTCTGCAGAGGGCCAGCTCTAGGCATGTTAATCCTACACATTTTCTTGGATATTACAGAACGTTTTGAGGGAAAAATGATACCTAAGACCCATGCGTTCTTTACACTGGCCCATTTTGCAGGACTAGATTACTTTCAGGTATTAAAGGAAAACTGATTGTTGAATTGGTTTTGATGTTTAGATGCTAAAGAAGGGCTGTGTGACCTATATTAAAATTTGAATATTTAAGCAATTGGTTTCAGTAATATAGGAGGTGAGGAATGAAGGGCATCTTTAATAATTTCTGTCATTATTCATCTAAGGCTAAATACTCATTTACTTAATGGGTGTCTTTACACATGCTCTAGGATGGAGGTGAGGTATTCTAATTAAAGCATCCACAGTGTTGTGTGTTTTCAGCATCCCACACTTCAAAATGACAGCAGAGGTGCTTTAACTAAAGCTTGTCAAATGAGCTTCAGTTCAAGCACCCCCACTGCCATTTTGAAGTATGGAGATGCTGAATACACATGATGCAGAAGCGGCCGGAGCGTGCTAATTAGCTAATTAGACTTAATTAATTTAACTAGCTAATTAGCACACATTGGAGCAGGCATTCGACATATGTTTAGGTGCCCAATGTGCTTTGAATAAGAAACATGTAGCCACAAAACTCCCATTTACAAAACTCTAATTTTTGGCACTTTCATAAGATTGTATTCAAGCATGAATGCACCTACTTAATATGCTCAGGAGGGCTACACTCTGACCAGGCAGCTATCTGGCAAAAGGGTTACTCTGGTATACAGCTGGGTAAATTCTGAAAATTTTGTTAGGCAAAAACCCACAGGAGGTGTTAATCACTGGAGGGGGATGGACTTTTTATATTTTAACTAAGTGATTACAGCATGAGCCCAGGTTGCACACCTCCTTCTCCCAAAAGGGGTTAAAACTTGCATCTATTATCTTCAGACCACCGGGTTAGGTATCAGCTGTACCCTTCACTAGCCCACCTCTTGAAGTATGAGCACTGAGTGGCTGAGAAAGGGAGATACAAGGGCCAGAAACATAGTAACCATCTCTATCCATTGAGCTGTGAAGCTGATGTGGCTGACAACGCCATATATTTCCACTCTTATTATAGTGCCCTGGATAGCTAAGAAAGCAAGAGTCATGAAACCAAGCATAAATTAAAGGAAGCCCCTAACTGTGACATAGAGCTGGGTATTGCCTAGATGAAGAGAAAATCCTGACATTTTACTGTTGTTCCCAAAGCTGCATTTTACCCAAGTGTATCAGACACTAAAAGGTATATGGAGTTCTTTACTTATAGCATTGCTCTCCTCTCTCCCTCATCCTCTCCCTCCTCTTTTTGCCACCTTTTACATTCAAATAAGTCACTGCACTATAGACGCAGTTTTATGTTGTCCTTTCACTGCATGTGATGAAGTGAACTCCATTTCATAAAAGCTCATACTCTCTATATATCATATGTAGTTAGAAACTATATGCATTTTATAGACTATTTGCAGATTCCAGAATCATATCATTGTAAGTCACAGCACACTAATACAATGCATTTAATAACAGGAAGAGGGTTCTTGTAATTGATTGAGTGGCATCAATGCAGGTGAGGGCACTGCTAGCCTGTATTGCATAGGGTGATCACAGTCCTTAGCATGCCTACTCTACTGTCCTGTGTAAGGCAAAGCTGCAGTAAAAGGTGTCACATATAAAAGCATTTTCAAGGGAGGTGTAAGCCAGTGTCACATTAAGCAAGGTGGACTACTAAGAGGAAAAGAGAGAGCACTGAGTATAGTATGCATGTAGGCTTTCTTATTTTCTGAAAGAAATGTGAGCTTTGCTATAAATAGTCTGGCAATCTATTTTCTCCTGTCTTCAAGCACAGGCATAATCCCCTTTCTTTTATTGATACTAGATCACGTCTCCCAGTAGGCCTTCCTTACCTGGATGAAAATCTACAGTTAAGAGCACGGATCCTGGTTTTCTCTGATTAAAAAAAAATCCCCAATTTTCAGGTAAAAAAGTAACCCAAAATCCACATTTTTCCATGATTAAAATGAAACACCACTCCTATCTACCTGTCTATCTATCTATCTATCTATGGACAGTCGCAATCCTTAGCATGCTCACTCTACCCTCCCATCTATATATATGTGTGTGTGTGTGTGTGTGTGTGTGTGTGTGTGTGTGTGTGTGTGTGTGTATGGAGAGAGAGAGCTCTATATAGATATAGTGGTGTTTCATTTGAATCGTGGAAAAAATGTGAATTTTGGGTTACTTTTTATCAGAAAATTGGGGATTTTATATATATTTATATTTGTATGATTAAAACGAAACACTACAATATATGTATTGAAACACCATTATAAAATGATCAAAATGAAATACCGCTATATCTATATATAGATATATTGATATAGATATCTATATAGATATATATATAGAGAAAGAGATCTGTAGTGGTGTTTCATTTTAATATTTTATAGTGTTGTTTCATTTCATATCTATATATTTTTATTTAGAATGCAAGAGAGAGAGACAGAGCCACTTGAAGTCTTTCTAAAAACTACAGTTTTGGTGTATTTATTCAAACCTGAAAAGCTTGGAGTTTCAAGCAGAAGAAAATAGTTCCCTCCCTTTAATGCTGTTTAAGCAGGTCCCCCGCCCCTCCCCGCAAATGGCTGTGTAATGCAAAGTATACAAACAGCTTGGGAGGCAAAGATACACTTTCCCTGCTAGGGCAGCAGTCACCTCTCAGAACCACAGGATCAGGATTCCACTTGTCTCTTCTTCTGACCTTATGATGGTTTTCCTTTTGGCTATTCAATGGCATATGTTAAAAAAGGAAGGTGTTCTTAGTCTTCTCTATCTGTCCTGGGGCCACTATCCTGTTATGCAGGTGATCAGGGTTCACCTCCCCGGGGAGAAATGGACTTACACAACCTAATTCTCCCAACTCTTTTATTTTCTGGGTGGGTGTTTTTAACCATTGGGCTATTGTACAAAAGGTAGACACCACCCCCACTACTTAAGTCTAAGATCAAATGGCTGGTAGTTATAGTTTTGGACTACCAATAATGTTGGAACTTTATACAGCATATTTATGCATCCATGGTGAAAAAGACCTTCAGTGCAGTGTGAAAGGAGTTAGTTGACTCTCAGACAGTACTGAGTAATTTTGTCATATGTGCAGTAGAAACAAACTTAGTTGTGGAGTGTGAAAATGTATCTATGTAAGGAATTTAGGAGCTCAAGGAAGCTATAATGTGAGGCAAAGTAGAACGTCACTGGGTGACTTAGATTCCTAAAAACTTCAAAAACGTCTCTCCTATGTCTGAGTTGTGAAATAGAATTCTGCCAAAATGTCCAGATTTGATTCAAATATCCGAGAAGTGATTGTCACATGTTTAGGGAAAGACACACCACTCTTATTTATTAATTTCAGATTAAGTGGTTGGTACTGTTTGAGACAGAAAACTATGGATAGATCTAAAAAATATTCTAAACAGATAAGAAACAGAAAAATCAGTGTATACTGGTAAACCTAGAACAGTGATACTCAACACTGTGTTGCAGCACCCTCGGGTGTTTTTAGATACTGTTTAGGGTGCAACAGGGTCCTGCACATCAACATTGTTGGTTGCACAAACACCTACGCAGGATTTACAAGATAAGCCCAGATATTTTGAATAGGAGCCTATAGTGTCAAAAAATATTCTGACCTGTTGTGGCCTTTCTGAGTTCTTTGCTCTATTGCTCTATTATTTTTCTGTTGTGAAAGAGTGACTGAAAGGTAAGAGCTTGCATTTTCAGAGAGGTAGCTTGCATCTGAAAAGGTTGAGATCCACTGACCTAGAGGAAGGAAAACTAGGTTAATTTATTTCATTATTCTCACTTTTATTGAATTAATATTATATGATTTCTGTAGTCAGCCCAGAAACTCATCTTTGTGAATGACTTGAATGAAAGAAGATAGGTTTTAGATTGTTAAACTGGCTCACTACTGTTGGAAAATTAATATTTGTATTTGTTGGGGGTAAGGCAAACATGCCATTATTTTACCACAGTCTGCTCACATTTAATATAGTAAGTATAGCTTGTTTATATTTGAATAATATAGAAATAGTTATATGTGCAGTAATTAGTTCTACAACAACAAGGGTTTTGTGAACAGAAAAGAGATTGCTTCCCTCTAGTGCATTCTTATGTAACTGCAAAGGACCTATGCACATTTAATGTTTGAGTCAATCACATACTGCTGGGTTTGTGAGATGGATTTTTTTCAAGAAATGTAAAATTTGTTCATCAACTGGTCATTTAATCTGAGTGTCCTGCAAGACTGAAATTAAAATGATAGTCTCACAAGTCGTCATTCATCTAAAACGAACTTGTGCCTTTGTTCTGACAAGATACACACAAATACTTTGAAAAACTGCATTTCAAGCATGAAATATTTACTTTGAGTGTACTGACTTCTAATGGCAGCTGTTAGGGTGACAATATTAGGATCTTGGGGAGCACTGGGTGTGCAGCTGAATAAAGGCTTTTTCCTGTGTCTCAGCAAAAGCTGCTGGTCACAAGGCAGAATGATATATTAAAAGTAACTTTGCAAATACTTAAGCAAGCAGTTTTCTAACAATGGGATAGTGTACAGGATGATGATTTACTGTGTATGGAGAACAAGATGCAAACCACCCGCTATCATCAGGAGATAAAGCAGAAGCAAGACATTGGAGATGATGCTAAAATCAGCAAAGAACCAGCAAGAAACCACAATTGACTGAAATAATCCCGGGTCAAAGTCTGGAGCATGAACTCATAGCAGAGAGTCATGTACATGAATGAAATGCGTACTCCATGCTAATGAAGTAAACAGTAAACAGAGGCAGAGCTTGAGATGGGAGGAGAAATGGGTGGAACAGAAGGAGGGACAGAGGTGAAGTGAATGTTAATGAACATAAACCAAAGTATATAAATGTGGAAAGAACTATTGTTCAGGCAGGTCCACGGTTTGTTAGTTTTTTGGGACCTTTGCCCAAAACAGTCTCCATTTTGAATAAAGCTGTTGTGAGAAATGTGTACTGATGTTTTGTCACTGGTTGTTCTGGCTAATGAGTAACAGGATCCATGAGCAATTGAATAGTCATCGCCCTAGTCATTGGGCACCGCATAAGGTCAGGGTCTAACTAGCTATTTCATTATATATTCTGGGTTATGTTGTAGGTGTAATAAGCTATGAAAGCCAGACATTCCAGTCTCAGAGGAAGACATCAACCAAAACTTGTAGAATGGAACGTGATTCTGTACAAGAGTTCTGTTAAATGTCTGTTTATATTTTTCAACATCTGGAAAACATACTATAGTGTGAATGTTTTTGGCTGACTGGTTTTATTTTGTAATTTAGTTTTATTGTACAACCTCAGAAGTCTGTTTATCTAGTTACACATGAGAATAGCAGCTCATTCAGTTTTCATCTCTGCTGTAAAACAAATATGTATTGTCATCCTGCCTAATAGGTTGCCTTTGCACAATCTAGTTATACTTTGGAGCTAAAATAAAATCCTGGGCCAAGATTTGCAAACAAGAGCCATAAAGTTTGATATTTAAATTCATATTTATGTATCTAAATTAAATGACCTAGTTTTTAGTGAGATTGAATACTTGTAGTTATGATTAATGAGAGCTGCCCATGTAAAGCACCTCTGGAAATCAGACCTCTTTTCTTTAAGAATTTGAGTGAGTTATATTCTTAAAAAGGCGCAGCACTAATTTAACTCTGCTTCTAGTATAGTCTATTTAGGTGCATCCAAATGAGCTTCTATATGTGTTTCTCTGGGGACAAATATCAGTAGCACATAGTTGTGCTGCTGCTACATAGCCCCAGGATATCCCTCTATACATGTATTCTGGTGCACAGCAAGTTGCCCCAGGTGGGGTAGGGGAGGCTGCAGCCAGAACCTGGGGTGGGGTTCTGGTGGTCTCCTAGGACTCCAGCAGTGATAATCCAGAGGCCTAGAACTCCTGTTTCACGTGGTGTTTGCTCCTGACATGTGTTCCACCGTGGTTTTTTCGGCTGCAGGTTTTTTTGGATGCTGGGATCTCCTACTGGCAAAGAAAAGCATTATGCTGCAAATTAGCAATGTGGTGAACATCTGTATGTGCTGTGTATGTAGTTTGCAGTGCAACAGATGGGTCTGCAGCACCGCATACTGCATGCGGGCACTCGTGTGGACACTCCTTTAGAGTTTAACTAATTCTGAGACCTTTCCGAAATCCTACCATAAGAATCTAACCTTAAAACAGCCATTTTTGGAAATGTGAAATGTGTATTTTATCCTATTATGCACAGACAGACACTTAAAATATTTGACATGTTTAATACATTTACAAAGTAGAATACCTTTAAGTTGTATTTATCTTCAAACATTTTGGCTGGTTATTCCTCTTTCTCCTTATTGTTGAAAATATCACATTAGTCACATTAAGAGTTTGGTAGGGTAGATAGAAAACATTTCCAAACTATTTATAAAAAGGGGGGAAGATGATAGCTCCTTTTCAAATAGGTGTAGGAGTACTGACTGAGAAGGGAGGACATCACAAGCTGTGCTCAATAAAAGTTTGACTGGAGCCTGCCCTGCATGCCATCAAAAAGGAATAAGGGAAATAAGCTAACCTCTTAAGTCCAGATCCAAAAATTTCCTGACACACCTGCACTTGTGCATTGCAAAGCTGAATAATTAGGTGTGTTCTTTCAAGAGATTGATCCAAATTAACAGGGTTAGACAGAGTTAATGGAGAAATAATTGAAAAAGAAGAAAAATTCATGCAGTTTAGTTCATTAGGAGGATATTATCTATTATAGTTATAAGTACAAGCTCCAGACTAGGACTCCCTTGGTCTCTAATGCTAGAACCAATAAGAAAAAAGAAAGTGGATGTTCATGCCCAAAAGCTTTTAAAGAAATTTTTTTCTAACTATTTAGTTGGTCTAATAAAAGATAATCACATGTACCCAAAGAACCTTGTCTGCCTGTGACCTTAGACCAACATAGCTACAACCAACAAACCTAAAGCTGGGTAGGATCTGCATAAACCCTTTTTCTGAAGGCTCTATACCAATTTAGATACAAAATACTGAGTTAGATGCACCTGTGATCCTCTGGTCTTATGTTTAGGCATCTCTAATATTTATCCCAGAGCAGGGTGGTATTTATGTTTAGGCATCTCTAATATTTATCCCAGAGAAGTAGCTATTAGAAAAGATAAGGCACAGAAATAGGTTGTCTGAATGCCAACTTCTTTCAGAGCTTTGGCATATACCTCCAAGCTTCCCAAAGGGGATATGGCTTACCCAGTACACAGAATATAATATTTTCTGTAGAACCAGAGGAAGAAAGTGGATACTGTCTAGGATATTGATTCTGTTTTTTCTAATATTCCTAGCATCTTTTTTTCTGGTGGCATATTCAAGAAAATACACCATTCTAGATACAAACCCAATACAGTGTATCCCTCCCAACAGTAGTAGAGATTCTGTTAAATAAACAGATTAACAATCAACATAGACTTTTAGGTTGGGAATATCACATACTAATGACCAGGGATCCTGGTTTTCTCTGATTTAAAAAAAAAACTCCCCAATTTTTGGATTTAAAAAAGTAACCTCAAATCCACATTTTTCCATGATCAAAATGAAACACCACCACATATATATGTGTGCCTGCATGCGCACACACGTAACTACCCCAAATATCTATTTATCTATATCTGTCTGTCTATCTATATATTAGCAGTATTTCATTTTAATCATGGAAAACTGTGGATTTTGGGTTACTTTTTTAATGTAAAAATCATTGTTGTTCTTGTTCTTTTTAATCAAAGAAAACCAGGAAGACTCAGCATTTAATTGAATAGCTCTTTTGAATGCTACACTTAATCATGATATAGGAAAGCACTGTCTTTCTCCAGGGATCTCTGCTGATGCACTTTTACTGAAAATACTTCCTAATTCTTTTGAGACCAATAAATTATATCAAACCATGACATGATGCTAAAAAGTGAAATTGAAGAGGAGACCATAAGTCATATCCAATTACCTAATTAGGGTATTATCATAAGGCTTTAGATGAGGAAAGATTTGTACTTTTCATTCCAAAGCTGTTAAAAACAAGTTGTTGTTTCAAGAAGTTGTCCCATTGGAGATGGAACAAAAATATACTCTTGAATTAATTGACCATTTTGTCACATGGTCAAGGTTAAAATATGATTTGTAGGTCAAGTGTTGCCCTGCAATTTTTATTTAGCCTTGGATTCCAAACAGAATATTTATATTTTGCTGTAGATACAGTAAAAAATATGGCTATGTGGATAAATAAGCTGTTTTCACAACACCTGCTACTTAGGAAGGCAGTAGTTTCATATTTGTTGATTTTTATTTGCTTTTTAATCTTACCTGTTCATTTTTTCTTCAGTTAATCTCTTGAGATTTTACCATTTGAGGTTGTTTCCTCAAGGGCACAGCTTAGAGAAATTCAGAGTTGGGTAATTCAAACTGAATCCCTAAACAATAGCCTGGAAACTAGCCTAGTTACATACTTGAACTCTAGGCTAAACCCAATGTGGATCTAAATTCAGCATTCACGTATACCTCCTGCCTTATTGATATTATTACTTATTATTTTTCAAGTGCAAATAAATGTGATAGAAGAGTAATAAAATATAAGTGAAACATGACCTCACCCCTAAAGAGACTACAGTCACAAAACACGTGGTGAACTTACTCAAATAGGATGGATTTGGGAGATGAAGCAACAGAAGGTACGTGTAAAGAAAGAAATCAGAAAGTTAGTTCTTAAAGACGATATGTAACTTGAAGATACTATCTTATTTAATTTTGAAACATTGTTTCCAATAGCAAATGCTCAAGGCATTTTTTTCATTCTCTTTATACTCTTCTATTTGTTGCCTAAGTAGCATGAATCAATCATTCGTATCTCTCTTTTGCTTTCAAATGTAATACATACTTGGACTTAAGTACTTGATTCCATGAAATCCTAAATATATAAAAGTGTCTTTGTGATAGAAATTATTTTACCCAGTGAACAATGACAACTAATTATTAACTCTAGAATTTTCTCACCCAAATAAATTTAGTTTTAATATGAAATAACCAAATGTATACAGTAATTTACAGTCAGCCAAACATCTTGTTTGGCTTATAGGTTGTTCATTGTATATTTCCTGTTTGAACTGGTTTATTTTCATTTTCAGTATGTGGCCAGGGAAGACCTTCTGTAAGTAACATGTGTTCAGTATATTCACAAGCATACTGTCCTAGAGACAAACAGAAAACATACTTTTATACTTACTACTAGCATATCCAAGTTGAACACCCAGTGTATTCACACATAAAAGAAAATTCAATTAAAATATACTTTCATGTATATTCAGAATATTTTCATGAACATTTTTTCTATGTTCCTGAATATATGCTTTTCCTACCTCAGTTTCAGTCTTATAATTTTCTATAATGGCTACAGAATGAAACATGCCATTAGTGTTATGTTTCTGTCTGACAGGTAAAATGGGATGATAAATTCAATCCAGTCATCTCAAATATAATGCACATCATAGATGTTGTATGTGGCTTAATTGTTTGGAAGTACAATTTTTCCACCTACAACTAATAAGAAGAGATGAACCTGCAAAATAATTTATATATTCTAAATGGACTTTGCCACCACAGATGGGGAAGATTCAGGCTAATAGCTGTGTGATAAAAGCTGCCCAGCTCAAAGGGACAGTAGCACCTGAACATATTGCTTTCTATTTTTGAGTGCCTGAGTCTGTTAAATTTTCCAGATGGCCTGAGGGTAAACAAAAGAGCTATTAACTTCTTAAGAGATTGATTCATAGTTTTGACATTGTGCTAGTAACTATACTTACTTATGGTTGTAAATAAAGCTTTCTACGTGTTTCAAAGTCAAGGACTTGGTGTACATCTGTTCAGTGGATAGCAAAGTCTGAAGTCTTTGAACTCTTCTTATGTGTTGCATTGCAATATGCTATCACTTACCTTCATGTTCCAATTAATAGATAAGAAACTTCATTGCCTCATTAGCATGTTGTTCCCTAAGTACAAGTGTGTATGATAGACTTTAAAAAGATATGTATCAGCAACTACTCCTTTATAAATATAACTATGCATACAATTAAAGTTTGTCAACTTATACACTATGGGCACGTAAATACATACAGGCATGTGCGCTTGCAGCATCTCAAATAGAAGTGATGCAAATTTGAGCCGTGGCTTTTTGCTTCAGTGTACGTGCCCAGACATGCACTTTGGTGTGGGGCAAATTGTGCCACTTGGGGCAAAATAACCTGGCCCAGCTCCTCCTGGATCTTCAGCAAGGGGGAGCTAGAGCCAGGGGCCAGCACCAATTGAAAAAAAACCTTCCTGTGCTGCCCAGGCAAGTAACTTAGGACTACTTGTTCTCAAGACCTTCTGGGACCCAGCCAGTTGGTGTCTGGGGACCCATTGTGTCAGCTGGACTGCTGAATCAGCCCTGAGAGTTCCCTGTACCCACTACCCACTGCAGCAGTCTGGCAGTGGGAACTACTGCCTGGCTGTGACCTACTGCCGCCTGTGACAGCATGTGGCCCTAAGGCTACTCGGCTGCCAGACCCAGATGGAGACTGCATGGCCACTAGAGGCATCTGCACTTCTGGGCCAGTTGCCAGTGGCCTGTGGCTGCACAGTTGGCATTTGTACAGCACTACTGTCATGTGTGCCACTGCCTGGCCATGTAGGCAGCTATTGCCTGGAAAATGTTCTCAGTGTGGTGGCTTGCTTTGAACTGTCAAAGTATGTTACCTCCAGGTGGGTCCCAGGTGCCAGTCCATAGCAGTCTCCTCTGCCTGGGTCCTGCCAGTTAGCTCACTAGCAGGAATTCTGTTGTTCCCTATTTAAAAACTGAAAAATCTGTGATAGAAAAATCCTAAAGTTATTCTTTAAGATACCCCAAAATCCATGTTCTTCCACAATTAAAACAAAAGACCATTCTCTCTCTCTCTCTCTCTCTCTCAAGCTATCAAATTTTGAGATTATTTTGTCCCCAACGTGCCTCTTTCAGTGTCTCAAACTTGTTTGGAACACTGCAAGAAGCACATACGCGCTTATCTGGACACATCCTACAGTTCTATTTCTGGATGACATTTCAGATTGAGTTGCATGGAATTTATTTTTGCATTGCATTTCATTGTAGGAACAAATACTATATCATGGGGACAGAGGCAAAGATGACTGTTCTTGTTCAGTAGAAAGTCAAGAAATGAAAACTATATTTTTTACTTAATCTTAGATTTCATTAATTTGTTTAGCATGCCAACTGTTTGTGTGCCTCATCTGTGTTTAAGTAAATATCTCTGTAGCTATTTAGAAGTCAGAATGTATTAAAGTTATATAAAAGGCACTGACAGATGCATTCCAAAAGTGTTCTTTCTTCTTTATCAGTATCTCCAAAGTATGAAGATGGTCTTTTCAAGTTACATGAGTTGACAACTGATACTCTTTTGTACAGATCACTAGTTTTCAAATCACATTACTGCAAATGATTAGGATGAGCTATAGAGGTATTAATGATGATATTCAAACACAAACACTTCCAGAGTCTTCATACATTCTTTTGACACCTTCTAAGATTTCACAACATTATATTAAAAGATTTAGCTAGTGCTTAATTAATTTCAGTTATCAATTAAATAAACACCCTATCTGCTCTTTTTAAAGAAGTAGTGAATAATCAGAGAGCTTTGGTAACACTTCTTACATTTATTTAAAATTATTTTCACTACTATACACTACAAATGTATTCTCTATATATGTGACTAGCACAGTTATCCAATCCTGTCAAAATCTCCTTTTAGTTTCACATAAACAGTTAAATGATACAACCCAATACATGTTTCCTGGGATAGTAATATGCTATTTGCCTATCTGTGTTAAGTGAGAAGCTTGAATAAGTGAAAAAAACAAAGAGGTAATTATAGTAATTTATTCCACACTTTTGTACACAATTTTTTTTCTGAATATTGTTCATGCCACAGGAGCCAAATGAGTTGAATAATACCTTTATTTCTGGGACTGCTTGCACAGTCTTTTCACTAATCAGTGATTAGTGCCAGAATGTACCTTTATAATTATTTTCTCTAATTGTAAAACATGATTATTCTCACCCCAAACAAACAAGGTTTTTCTAGTCAAATGTTTAATACCAGCATGGAAAATGGAGCTGGGTGTTCTTGGTGAAGTGGGGGCAAGAACTCGCTTTGTTTTATGTTAACTTGGAAAATTGGATAATTCTGTGTGGCTCTCTCAGTCACTTACTTATTTCTGAAAAAAATGTAGGAATGTGCTGATCTTCTGAAAGATAAAACAACCATCTTACTAATCAATCAACCAATTCAATTTCTAGTCATCAAGGGGCTGCATGAAATTACACTTAATAAACAAAAAGTAGGTATAAAATTGTTAACCTACAGGATAGTGAATAGATAATTCCTTGTAATTCTCTATAAAACACAAGCAAGTTTAATATTCTCCTTTCAGATAGGGCCTTCATTATTAGCATGTTCAGTTCCTTTGCAGTCCTTACCCAGAAGAGATTTCATTTCAGCTACAGATACAGGCCTTTATATGAATTCTGTCTGCCCTGTAGAATTTATAGGCAGACACATGAGATATTTATAAGTATGGATTAGCTATTGATTGCCTGATTACAAATTGATTAAAGTGAGTAGAGTTAGGTCATCTCTATTACATAAGAAGCATAGGTAGGAATGTTTTTACTAACATTGAGCGCTCTCAAAGAAAAATCATTCCAGATTAACCCTCATCCATTCTCATGAAATGGTAACTGTTGTTGTTCTAATGGGGTAACTTGTTACCCCACCCACATGAACAAAATGGAACCAGTGACAATAGTATAAATGTTAAAAAGCTATTTATTAAAACATGCAGATTGTTTGAAAGAGTATTTGTGATTTGAACCCAATATATTATTTAAACTAGAACCATGAACAAAATTTTAAAACTTTTTTTAGAGTTTACTTTCTCTTGTTGGCCCAGCACACCCATGGACTATGCCCTTAGTTGTTTTCCAATGATATATTAGATGTGGACTTTTTTCCCCCCATGCTCTGCCATTCCTTCCACTCAAGGTATCATGATCTAGAATGTTTTCTGGGAGTTGTGGCAGTGGTTCTTCTCCATGTCCTGCTGTAGTTTCCCTTGGTCTTCCACGGTGGTCCTGGGTTGGTCCTCTTCCCTTTCCCACTGGGCACCAACTCCTTCTCATCTGAGCTGGATGAAGCTTCCATAGATATATTGTCATCTTGCTCAGAACAGTCTCCAATATCTGCAAAAAAGTCAGCATCCTCATTGCCTTGGGATAAGATTTCATCAGTGGATATGTCGATGTCATCCCCAGTTACCTGTGCAAGATGGGCTTTAGCACTGAATATGCGTTGCCTTCTCATCCTGGACCAAAGGAAAAAAAAGAAAAGAAAATTGATTGCTGATGAATGGGTATAAATAGCAAATCAAAGACATGCCTGTCCACCTATGCTGTCACAGAAGCAATTATGTCCTACCCTATAGTAATGCAGGTAGCTCTCTCTCCTCCTGAGCACAGAAGCCAGAGATCAGCATTCACCCTTGCAGGCAAGCCAAACATGGGCAAATACTGTTTGGAAACCACACATGCAGAGGCTTATTGAGAGCAGGTAAAATGGGCATGGGGGGTGGTGGGAAAGGGGCAGGTGACGTGGAGTTTTGCCATGAGAAAAGACAGTAGAAATGGATTTGGGTGTGACAAAGGGCTTTTTTAAAAAACTTTTGGCAAAGGGCAGGGTGTTTTAGTGATCTTGCAACTTGCAAACAAAGTGGTTAGCAAAAGGGATTACCACATTTTCTGCAAAAGGAGAGTGGAGGATGGCCATCCATCAGTTACCATGGAAAGCTGAAGTGGACATAAATGAGGTGTGAATGAATGCTGACCTTTCAGATGCATCCACCCAAGTGGCCAAATAGGTCTAGGCCTGTCATTTAATTGCACTAGAGTAGAGTAACAAGTTACCCTAATGCATTAACATGGGCATGGGAGAAGACAGGGGCAATGTACAGGGGGTGCACATGCAATCCCTAAGCATGGCGGTGCACCCCCTGGAAAAAAGGGGCCTGCAATCCACACCTCCCCGCTCACCGCCACCATGCTCCTGACACTTCTGCCAGCACTGCCGTGCCCCCCACCCAAGCTTCCAGGGGCACGCTCCATTCATGGAGTAAATTGTTATGCTATATGGAAAAACACATTCATGCCTGGGGTAACATATTACCCTGGGCAGTTTTTCATGCACAGAGAGCAAACTATTCATATAAGATTGCTGTTCTTTGGGGATATTGTGCATTGCAGTGCCAGTGAAAATGTCCTAAAAAGAAATTTTTTGAGAATTAATTAGCTTTATGATACTGCACAAAATGTGCATCTGAGGTAGGAAATTACACCATGGGAACATATGAAGCTTAAACTGCCACTGCAGAACAATGTGAAATACAGCAGAAATGGCAGGAAACAAGGTACATTCTGGTCAAAATTGGGACCTTATATAAGAAATAACAAAAAAAATGTGAAGAACTACTGCCTAGCACAAATAATCTGTGGGAATATCTCATAAAATGTTTACTTCTGAGCTTTCTAGTTAGCTCTGCAAAAATCTCAGCATCTACACGTCCCTATTAGGCCATAGTAAACTAATAAGCTTCACCGCACAGCAGTACTTTTACATACATGTAATATCTGGTGGTGGAGTGTTTTAGTGCACAACAGTGCATGTGTAGACACTGATAGGGCTGGCTGGAGCATGGGGGTGCTTTAATTTAGGGCCTACCTGCTGGCTAGTCCCCTCACTGGAGTAAACTCATGCCTCAGCCAGCCCGTCCACAACACATTGAGCTGGGTTGGAGCAGCCCTAGGCTGAAAGGCTGACCCCTGGAGCCCTTCTGACATGAGAGGCTGCTCTGACTCAGCTCAATGTGCTGTGGTCACAAGCACACATTCAAACATGGCATCCTAGAGTGTTACCTCTGAGCTCTGTGTTCTTGGGGAACCCTGGCACAGGACACAGCCTTTCTGACTCACAAAGAATTTTCCCCTCCTCTACCTGAACAAGAACTGAAGACAATGAAGATGTAGTGGTAGACACATCAAAAGCCCTCCAGATAAGTGAGCAACCCCCTGGTCTTATCTGCATCCAAGATGGAACCAGATGACAACTCATTTAAATAGGAGATGGGACAGGAATGCACCTTCATTAGCATTCAGGATGGACCCTGACCACAAATACTGTCTTACATTTCCCAGGATGACTGGTGGAAGTTTATTTACACAACTAAAATAATGCTTTGAAGAAGCTGAACTAAAGGTATAAAAATCTGTAAAATCAGCAAGCAAGTGTGCTTCAAGAAAGAAATCTCTCTGACACCATCCACTGTTGTTCTTGAGAAGCTCGAAGAAACAGGTAGTCTCCCTTCAAGGATTGTACTAAGAATTTTACCAGTCATCGGAACTTAAGTGCTTTGGACTAGTGAAATCCCAGCTCTTGCTCTCTCTCTCTTTTCTCTTTAGGCATAAATTTCTGAACCTGAACTGTGTTAGTTAAGCTTGAGCTAAGTTTCCCCAAATACTTAGTGAAATCAGGGCAGTATTGTAATTGTTTTTGTTTGTTTTCCTTTGCATGCCTATTACTATGTCCCATGATTAATTTCATATACTTAGCAATAAATAACTTTTATAGTCAAACTGGTAATAACCAGGTGTATCTTTCCTTCTCTGCTTTCCTTCCCCACTTGTTCTGCAGTGACGCTTCTTTTACCTAAGCTAAAGATCCCTTTGAAGCCCAGAAATATTGTGGGGTCTGCTCATCAAGAGGCTATCACTACTAGAACAGTTAGGGTGGGCAAAAGATTGGGATGTGTTGAGTTTGAAATACTTCAGGGGGTCAGCTTAATTGACCCAGTTTGGCTCAGACATGCCCTAATGAACTGAATGCTTGCCCATGAAGGTGTCACCTGAACACCCAGCCTGATTCAGAGGTATTCTGTTCACCTGTGTGTTTGTATCTGACTGCATTTTATTGTTACCTTAATGAACTGATTCCTGGCATATGAAGGTGTCAGCCTGTCCATGCTGACCAGCACAGCTGGGTCAGGTGTGTTACATTAATCTGTGTGTGTGTGACTGATTTGGTGACTGGAGGAATCCAGCCATATTGAAACTAAGTCCTGCAAGATAGCTCCATTGGGAGTGAGACTTTCAGAAGGGAGATATACAGCTCTGAATAGAAACACTAGTAACACAAGCAGCACGTTGTTAGAATTACAAACACACTAGAAACATATCCCTAATAAATGAACACACCCCAAAGTGATGGGCGAATCTGGTAACAAGGGCAATAAACTCCAGGATGGTATACGCCAGGTTTTATTGCTGCACATGAATCACATGTGTAGATGTGTCCTGCTACAGTTAAAATATAAGACAATATAAAACCAGATAAATAAATGAATAAATAAATAACACAGGCAAAAAAGAAACAGCATCAGGGTACATGCAGCAGCATGAGATAGTGATTCATCATAATAAAATAATACAAGTTTCCTTCACAGATTCATAGATGCTAGATGCTAGGGTCGGAAGGGACCTCAATAGATCATCGAGTCCGACCCCCTGCATAAGCAGGAAAGAGTGCTGGGCCTACATTACCCCAGCTAGATACACATCCAACCTTCTCTTGAATACCCCCAGGGTAGGGGAGAGCACCACCTCCCTTGGGAGCCCGTTCCAGACCGTGGCCACTCGAACTGTGAAGAAGTTCCTCCTAATATCCAATCTAAATCTGCTCTCTTCTAGCTTGTGGCCATTATTTCTTGTAACCCCCGGGGGCGCCTTGGTGAATAAATACTCACCAATTCCCTTCTGTGCCCCCCTGATGAACTTATAGGCAGCCACCAGGTCGCCTCTCAACCTTCTCTTGCGGAGGCTGAAAAGGTCCAGTTTCTCTAATCTCTCCTCGTAGGGCTTGGCCTGCAGGCCCTTAACCATACGAGTGGCCCTTCTCTGGACCTTCTCCAGGTTATCCGCATCCTTCTTGAAGTGCGGCGCCCAGAATTGCACGCAGTACTCCAGCTGCAGTCTGACCAGCGCCCGATAGAGGGGAAGTATCACCTCCTTGGACCTATTTGTCCAATAGGTTATGTACCGCATAACCTACTCATGTTATGCGGGTTCTGTATATGCATATTCATTCTTATGCAATGACCCTTTTTATACCCAAAATTAATTATATGCAAGGTAAATTCATTATATGTGAAGTAAGTCTGTACAGGAAGGGGTAGGGAAAGGGGAGCAGCACAGCCCAGCATCTTCAGTCAAGTGGCATCGACAGCTCCCAGGGCCACAGCAGGGAGCAAAGCGGAGGGAACTGTCAATGGGAGTGGGGTGCAGGATGGGGCGGGGGCACAGATCTTGCTGTTACACAAAACCCAGAATGGCTTTGGATGGGGAGGGTCCTATGCCAGGCTCCTCCTGGGGGCAGGGGCATGTGCCCCCAGAGCAG
Source organism: Crocodylus siamensis (assembly GCF_052110815.1). Taxonomy (NCBI): domain Eukaryota; kingdom Metazoa; phylum Chordata; order Crocodylia; family Crocodylidae; genus Crocodylus; species Crocodylus siamensis. Next base: position 330,242,361 of record NC_143395.1, read on the forward strand.
TGCATGGGATGAGAGCAAGCTGCCACTGTGGGCTAGGGCTGGCAGCAGCACCAGGCTCTTCCCAGAGTGGGGCTGGGCTGCACTGTACTTGGGATGGGAGGTGGTACAGCTGGGAGGGAAGGTTGGGTGGGGCTAAGGTGAATTTTGGGGTGGTTGCAACCCTGCTTTCAGCATCACCACCACTGCTGAGCCCAAGTACAGTACAGTTCAACCCCCCCCACCGGGAAGAGAATTGTGCCACCACTGGCCCCATCCTTTTGCAGCAGCCTTCCTTCATTCTGCGCAATGATCCAGGGCAACACACCCCCTGGGAAGAGCCTAACACAGTCCCCCAGCCAACAGCTGTCCCGGGGTGCACATAGCAGCCAGAGCTGCAGCCCCACCCCATGCCCCACACCCACTGAAAGTTCCCTCAGCTTTGCTCCCTGCTGCAGCTCCAGGAACAGCTGATGATGCCATCTGCCTGCAGCCGCTGCGATATGACGCATCTCTCTCCACACCCTTTCCTTATCCCCAGCCCCACTCACTCCCATACCACCATGGGAATTTATCCCTATTTGTTACCTTATGAACTGGGTTCCCTTTATGTGAATTCAAGTTATGCGGTACATTTTCCGGGAATACATGTACCACACATAAAGCAAGGGAAACCTGTATACCAAATGGGGATAAAGCTTGTCAATGTTGTTATGATAAACTTGAAACTATGGTGATGGTCCTAGTATTTGATGTTGAAATCTAGGTAGAGACATTAAAAAAACCTGAACTGGAATCCATCTAAGTTGTGTGGTTTTCTGTAAGCAGCATAGTCTAGCAAGCAGAATGCCCATTTGCCCTTTGGTAGAAAGGGGAATATCTTAGGTTTGGTTCTGCCTTTTTTAAACCAGTCTATGAATGCCTAACTTCTGTTATGGGTGATTTCCAATCACTTATATTGGTAAAAGTATATCTCTACCTGGCCAAAATGACACATGTATAGCTAGTATAAAGTACTGGGAAACACACCTACTCCTTTTTTTCCTATTATAGTGAGGTTACCTCAACTATCCTTTTGTACAGATAGGGAGGAAAAATAAATAGTCCTACCCTTTGCCTGTAAAATACAGTCTGCTGTTCATTGTCACTTTGTCACACTTCCTCCCTACCCAAATCATCTCCGTTTTCAACAGCCCTAGGTTCTGCTTAAGTTGTTTTCTGCTGCCTTGGAAAAGTTTGCAGGGGGAAGAAAACCACAAATGCATCAGTGCTTCTTCCTCTGTAATAAGTAGCACTCTGTGGGTGAGGAAACCTAAGGAAAGTGAGTTACTGAAAAGATGGGGCAGAATAAATCAGTGGGGAGAGATTGGAATAAAGAAGGAAACAGATCACAAAGAATATGAACATGGAGGTGGATGGGGAGAGATCCTAGAAAGAATGTGCATGTGTCAAGTAAGGAATTAAGCCAGATGAGGTTAAATACATGGGCACTTTTGAAAAACTTACTAGGTACCCATTTTCAAATTAGGCCGCTATATATCTTTGAAAACATGATCCTATGTGAATGTGCGAATTTACAAAGAGACTGTGTATACAGTGTACAATTCAGTGTATCATAGAACTACCACAACTGTATGAAAATAAGCTGATTTAATACTAGAAGCAGCTTCTGAAACAGCATGGAGTACTGTGAAGCCTAATTTTCCTGAGACACAAAACAAATAAGCCAAGAGCTCCATGCTGCAGCTAGACTGTCGCTAGTGAAAAATATAGAGTACAGATATAAACTGAGTGAATTTTTTGAAAAGTAGGAAGGTAAAATGTATGTGCATGTCATGTCACTGGAACAGTAAAAAAAAGAAAAGTCTGATTTGAAGCAATTTTGATCATCCCAGGTTTTTACTATGATGAAAACAGGAGCATCACAGCTCTTTACACAGACCTTCCAAAATGTATTTATTCTCCTTTGCCAGGAGATGAACATGGAAAGAACATAACCTGGCAGGCTTGTCCCTGGAATGAACTACAATTAAGTTAAATGGCATACACAGACATGCCCTTTGGTGGAGGTACACTTGCACCTGGGACTGCAACTGCAGTATATTGAGCCTGGGGCCGCTCTGACCAGGCTCAACATGCTGCGGAGGGGCTGACTGGGGCATAAGGGTGCTCAGTGGAGGGTTTGTAGCCCATTTGGGTGGCAGGCATCCCCCCTCACTGAAGCACCCCTCTACCCCAACCAGCCCAGCAGCATCTACACATTCATTGTGGCACACTAAATAATACTACCATAGGTGCTTGTGTTAACGAGCACTAACCTATGGTGGCATTTATTGTGGCCTAATAGGGCCATGCATGTAGAAGCCCAAACTTTACTCCAGAGCTAATTAGGCAACTTGCAGTAAATATTTCATGTAGACTCTCCATAAAAAGGAGAATTTGTGAAAAGAATTTCAGTGAAAGAATACGTTAAAGAAGATGAAGGTGGGAGATGAAAAAGGTAAAAGTAAGAGAGATGGAGAGAGGTGGGGACTGCACAAGTGGGGACAGAAAAAATACAGCACAGGAAAAAAGCATTGTGATATTAAGTGGGAAAAGACAAAAAGAACAAAAGTTAAAATGCATACTTGAAAGGAATAAAGTGGAGTATAGGAAAAGAAGAAATTAAAGGAGGGAAAAAATTTCACTTGAACTGATTTTACTTTAAAAATATTGATTCTACAAAGAAGCATGCCTGTCAGCGAGGAGAGGCACTTAGCCATGTTAGCCTAAAGTGGGGAAGAAAGTAGAGCAGGGTGACGACTTAGATACTAGGGGTAGAAATAGATGTTGTCAAATGAATTTTGGCTTATGTTTACTGAGGCATGCACCAGAGATCCCTGGAGTATGCTTCAGTAAGCAGGCAAGCCCTTACTTTCTTCTTTATTTAGACTCACACCAGAGATCCTGGGGGCATATGGGGAAAAGCTGGGTGAGTGGGGGGAAGCTGGGTATGTGCTAGTATGGCTTGAGGGGCCTGATCTTGTGGGGGAATTCTATGAAGTGTTGACCCCTCAAATGTCTGGAGCAACTTCCAAGGATGCTGAAGAGAATGGGCAGCTCTGGGCTGCTCATGCTCTTATGCCATAAATAAACAGATGTATGTTTCTAAATAACACAACAAATTGATACCACTTCTGTAATAGCCAATGTTTGTAGAAAGACGAGGGCTATGGATATCTACTTGCTTGGCCTTTGTGCTGCTGTGGTGCAAAAAGCGGAAAAGGAGATGTCACTTTCCATCCAAAGATACTGCCCTAACCTAACTTCTCTCAGAGAAGAAAATTAATCTCTGATTCTGATATACCCTGTCATAGATGGCAGTCACAGTCTTATATGATATACAGAATTTATCTGAAACTTGGAGATGTTGGGAGAGCCAATTATTGTTACAGTATTTAGTAGAATGCTACACAGAAGCTGTAGGGTTTTTTGTTTTGTTTTTGTTGGGTTTTTTTTACTGAAGAATCATTTAGCTGTGTTTGTATATAGTGCCTATATTTTAGTCCTCCCATGTGCACTTGCCAGCAGAGATACAGGGAGGGTTCATAACTTGGTTCTTTTTGCAGAAGAAGTTCATGTCTATAAATGCTCCTTTGAGAGCACTTAACTTATCTGGGCAGTTCAAGAGGTGGTGCTTCTTTAATACTAGCCAGACACCTCTGCAAAGTCTCCCAATCACTCCAGAGCTACTGAGCTGAACCAGTTTGCTGATAATGATTCTTTGACCTTGGCAGCCAACCAAGTCCAAAATGCATTAGTAGTTCAGTTCATTAGAGCTGAGGTAGGGAATCAATGTCCTTGCACTTTTATTAAGGTAAGGCTCTTCTATTCTTTCTAGATTTGGTGGAGTTACTCATTCATCTTGCCCTTTTCCTCTGTCAGTTCTTCAGAATTTTTCACTGTATCAGTGCCAGACATCAGATGGAGACTCACCACCTGGTTTTGGTTCTTTTTTGGGATTTTTTATTTTATTTTAAACTCATAACTTCTGCAACTAGCTTCTTATTGTGTAATTCTTCAGTATGTTCCTGAAAATTATCTTTGACACTTTAAGGCCATTTTTTACAAGCCACGGAAATGTTAAGAATTATTATTTTAAAAGGAATCCTAAACTATGAAGACAGAAAAGAAAAAACCCTTCTCAAATAAGTATTTCCCTCCTTGAATAACACCTTGCAGAATGCATAAAAGAAGAAAGAAAAAAAATAAAAATAGTATTTCCATAATATATAAATAATATTACCCCGAGACAAATGTAACTCTGGTCTGTTCAAATTTTCTTCTCATTTTAACAAATTCACCCATCACTAATATTAATGTTGTCTTTCTAGAATTGTTTCAATTTAAAATAGTTGATGATTGATAATTATTGCTTGCTCAGTATGTGTTAATTTTTATATTTTAATTTTGTACAGTTTAAGAGGCACAGTGATTCATGAGACCTTTAGAAATATACATGGTGAATCTACATGTTCAATTAGTGTAGCATGATAAACTCTGGCATAGTTTGCACCATATACACAAGTGCCTGGAACCACAGAAGTTTCATAGAATCATAGAAAATTAAAGTTGGAAGGAACTTCAAGAGGACATAAAGTCAAACTCCCAGCTCTAAATAGGACCATCACCAACTATAACATCTCAGTCAATGCTCTGTCCAGCAGGTTTTAAAAACCTCCAAGGATGGAGGTTCTACAACCACTCTGGGTTACATACTCTAGTGACTAACTACCTTCCTAGTGAGAAATTTCTTCCTAATATCCAACCTAAACTTTCCTGTTGTAACTTGAAACAATTGCTTCTTGTTCTGCTATCTGCCACCAGTTAGAACAGTCTAGCTCTATCCTCTTCATAACCATCCTTCACGTAGTTCAGTTCAGATCGGTCAGGCATGACTTGCCTTTGGTGAATCCATAGGCTTCTAAATCCCCTCTCAATCTTCTCTTCTGCAAATTAAATAAGCCCAGTTTCCTCAGTCTCTTCTCATAAGTCATGTGCTCCAGCCGCCTCACCATTTCTGTTGCACTCTGCTGCACTCTTTCCAGTTGTTCACATCCTTTCTGTGCTGGGAGGCCCAAAACTGCACACAGTACTCCAGATTTGGCCACACCAGTGCTAAATAAAGGGAAAGAATCACTTCCCTTTATCTGTTGGCAACACTTCTACCAATGCAGTATGATAAGCTGTGACAAAAGGAGCCAACTTGTGGCTAATCACCATCCTGGCTACCCCTGTATCTAGGGCAGTCTGCCCTGTCTCACCTGCCATGACTTGTTGGAATAAACCTGATGTAATAAGTGAGAGGCTGCCCCTTTAATACTGGATACCAAGGGGTTTACATACAGCTCCGACCTTCCCTTACTGTGTCCCATGCCTCGCAGATGGCATCCATGGGGGACAGTGCCTCACGGTGACCTGTGCTGCAGGGTATCATCTGGGACTGTCACTCCCCCCTGCAGCTCACTGTCACTGCACCGCCACACTGCACCAAACTCCCTGCTATGACTTCCTCAGCCCTTTTACAGGCTGGCCTCGGCCTTTGGCTCTGCTTGCCCCAGTATTCTCAGCCACACACCGTCTCATAAAGGCCCAGTTCTGCCTTTGGCCCCTAACTCTTCTCTGCCCCCTTGCTGAGACTACGTCTCTGCCCACTCACTGCAGAAATGACTGACTACCCTCACTGAGGCTGTCTCACTCAACAACTCTTTTGCAGCCCTTCAGAGCACTCCTGGCAACCCTACTCTGCACCCCTCACCTCCTCATTGAGGCCAACACTCCACCCTTTATGCTGGGGCCTCCAAGTCTTAAATCCCACAGACTCAGGTGCCTCTCCCTAATCTTACCTGGCCCCACTCTGCACTCTCACCCAGGCCTTGGGGTCTTACACCACACACACTCAGGTGCCTCTCACTAGGTGTGCCTGGCTCCACTATCTGCTCCACTCTACTTCCCACTGGTTAGTTAGGTATGTAGTTATAAGGTACCCCTAACCACCCTTCACTGGAGAGACAATTGGCCTGGTATTTTGGGGGAACTACCCCACTATGTGTAGTCTTACCACACCATCCTTCCCCATCAGGGTGTAGTTTTCAGTCATATGCAGGACCAGGAGGATCCCCATAGCTCCTGGCCTTACCTCTAAGGTGTTTCTGAGCAGCTGCCCAGGTGGGTGGTGTCTTTCCAGCTGTCAGAAGCAGACTACTGGCTCATCCTTGAGGGCCGGAGCTAAAATGAAGGCCTCTCCTCCAATCAAATGGTGCTCCTGTAGTCATGTGACACTCTCATCAGGGCTGTCCTGCACCTGCAGGATGTCCTGATGCTGCTATGGCCCTTAAAGTGACAAGAACCCAAAGGAGCTCTGATACAAAGCCATTAATGTTCTTGGCAACAGGGCACACTGTTGGGTCATATTCAGCTTATTGTCCACTGTAACCCCCAGATCATTTTCTGCAGAGCTGCTCCTTAGCCAGTCAGCCCCCAGGCTGTACTGGTGCATGGTATTGTTCCATCCTAAGTGCAGCACTTCACACTTGTCCTTATTAAATCTCATGAGATTTTTTTTGGCACAATCCTCCAGTTTGTCTAGGTCTTTCTGATTCCTAACCCTATCCCCCACCATATCTGCTACTCTCACCCAGGTTTCTGTCTTCTGGAAACATACTGAGGGTGCACTCTATGTCATCTTCCAGGTTACTGATAAAGAAACAAAATCAGCTGCAGGACTAACTCTGGGGCCTTCTACTTGATACTGGCTGCCAATTAGACATTGAGCCATTGATCACTACTCTCTGCGCCCAGTGATTCAGCCATTTTTCTATCCATCTTGCAGTCTATTCATCCAACCCATACTTCCTTAACTTGCCTAAGAGAATATTGTGGGAGACCATATCAAAAGGCTTACTAAAGTCAAAGTATACCACATGCACTGGTCTCTCCCCGCATCCACCGAGCCAATCATCTTATTATAGAAGGCAATCAGATTGGTCAGGCATGACTTGCCTTTGGTGAATCCATACTGACTGTTCCTAATAGCCTTCTTCTCTTCCAAGTGCTTAGAAATGGGTTCCTTGAGGATCTGGTCCATGATTTTTTCCAGCACCTAAGGTAAGGCTTTCCAGTCTGTAGCTTCCTGGATCCTTCTTTTTCCCCTTTCTCAAATATGCTCACTATATTTTCCATTTTTAAATTGTCTAGGACCTCTCCCAAACAGCATGAGTTTTAAAATATGATGGCCAGTGATTCTGCAATCACATCAGTCAACTCCCTCAGCACCCTCAGGTACATTCCATCCAGCCCCATGGACTTGAACATGTCCAGCTTTTCTCTATAGTTTCTAACCTGTTCGTTCACCATTGCTGGCTGATCACTTCCTCCTAAAACTGTGCTGCCAGGTGTGGTAATCTGGGAGCTGACTTTGCCTGTGAAGAATGAGATGAAAAAAGCATTGAGTTGAGTGCATCAGACTTTTCTGCATCCTCTGTCACTGGGTTCCCTCCCCCATTCATTAAGGGAGCCACTTTCCCTGATCTTCCTCTTATTACTGACATACTTGTAGAAACCCTTCATGTCCCTTGCTAGCTGCAAGTCCAATTGCACTTTGGCCTTCTTGACTTCATGTCTGAGCAATACTCTTATACTCCTTCCTTGTTCTCTGTCCAAGTTTCCATTTCTTATAAGCTTACTTTTTGTGATTTAACTTACTGAAGATTTCCTTGATAAATCAAGCTGGTCTTCTTCCATACTTGCTAGTCTTCTTGCACATCTGGGCAGTTTGTTTCTGAGTAAGTTTTCTTTAAAGTGAAGCCAGCTCTCCTGAATTCATCTTCCCTTCAGACTGGCTTCCCTGAGGATCCTGCCCATGAGTTCCCTGACTGATTTGAAGCCTGCTTTTCTGAAGTCCAGAGGCTTCACTCTGCTGCTCTCCATTCTTCATTTCCTGAACTCAATCACCGCATTGTCACTACTGACATATACTATTACATTCCCCATCAGTTCTTCCCTGTTTATGAGCAGCAGATCAAGAAGAGCATGACCTCTAGTTGACTCCATCATTTGTACCAGGAAGTTATCCCCAACACTCTCCAAAAACTTCCTGAATTGCCTTCACACTGCTGCATTGTCTTTCCAGCAGATGTCAGGGTGATTGAAGTCCCCCCTGAGAACCAAGGTTTGAGATTGGGAAACTTCCACTAGCTGTTTAAAGAAAACCTCATCCATCACTTTTTCCTGGTCTGGTGGTGTACAGCAGACACCCACTACAACATCTCCCTTGTTGCTCTCTCCTCTAATTTTAACTCAGAGACTTTCAGCAAGCCTATCTCCAGTTTCATACTAGAGTTTTAACCAATCATATGGCTCTTTTATATAAAGTGCAAGTCCTCCCCCTCTTCTCCCTGCTTGTCCTTCCTGAACAATTTATACCTATCCATAACAGTGCTTCAGTCATGTGAGCTATCCCACCAAGTCTCTGTTATTCTGATCATGTCGTAGTTTTGTGACTGTGTAAGGACTTCCAGTTCCTCCTGCTTGTTTCCCAGGTTCTGTTCATTTGTATACAAGCACCTAAGGTAACTAGCTGGTTACTCTGATTTCTCAGGAAGAATGAGAATGCCTCCCACTCCTGCTTGTGCTTCCTCCCAGTCACCCACTTTCCCACTTACCTCAGGGCTTTGTGTCCACCCCCCTGGGAACCTAGTTTAAAGCCCAATTCACTAGGTTAGCAAGCCTGTCTTTGAAGATGCTTTTCTCTCCTTTTATTAACTGGATCCCAATTTGAGCTGGGGTAGAGCAGCCACAGCTGCCAGTAGCCTCAGGGAGTGATTTAGTGCTTGGGCTCCAGATTGCAGCATTGTGTGGTGGAGGGTCTAGCTGGGGTATGAGAGTGATAAAGTTTAGAGGCATGCGGCAAACAGCCCCTACACTTTATCACCCTCATACCCCAGCCAGCCCCAGTCACTGTCTACATGGGCATTTCAGCAAAGTAAATTGCTCTGTGATAAGATAGTACTGTCCCCAGCAGAACTATCCTACAGGGGACTTAATTAATTTATTGTGTCCAAATACCACCACACACATGGACAGTGGGCATGTGCACGTGAGACACTACATCACCATAGTGACAAGTTATGACAATATAGTTCATTGCTACATTGACATAGCATCAGCAGGTACAAACCATGGTGTGGGCACAAACTGTAGCTCATGGCTACTGCACAGTAGGGTTGAAAATGACCCATGCAGCACCAGGACTGCATAATACTGATCTTTACTGCACAATATGTTCACCGCACTGATGTTTACTGCTAAACCAAATACTAAATCACTGCACAATAATAACTACACAGTCAGGTGCACATGTATGTTCCCATTGAAACTACTGCAGAGTTAATTAGTCAGCTCTGCAGAAAGCAAATGTGTAGATGTTCCCACTTTCATGTTTGTCTCAGGCAAACATGTTTTTTGCCATGTAAACTCATCATTGATTACCATTCCTATTTACTCTTAATTTCCCTTAACAATAAGAATTTGGAATTTGAATGTATATATATTCAAATAAATATTATTTGAAATTAAAGGGAAAATGTTATTATTTAACACAGCTGTATATTATCTGCTCTATAATATGTACCATCATGTAAGAATATGGTGTCTTATTACAATGGGCTATATTTTACAGGATGTTTTAATAATTTAAAATAATGGCAGCCAGCAGTTTGCTATCTGCTTTATGTTGTAACTACTCATTTACTCCTTTAGCTGTTTCTAATTAAAATTGACAACACATCAGAGACCAATAGTGTTTTGTACCATTTCAGTGCAAGGATTTCAAATCACTTTAGAAATATTTAGGTTAATCCTGCAAAGTCCTGAGCATCCTTAGTTATAATAACTTTGCTTCCTATATCTGAAATTATCCACAATTATTTTGTGTTACTGAATTGCAATATAGGATTAAGAATATTTGATAATTATATTATGCAGATGAGACAAGCATTTGCCCAGGATGGTTTAGAAGACAAGGATGATCCTGCCTTTAGAAGGAGGTTGAACTACATGAACACTTAAGCCCTATTTTTTTTCAATTATATTATTGACCAATGACTTTATAAGATGGGTCTGACTCACTTGTACACTCCTTGCTCTAATCTGTTAATGTAAAAGAGGTCCAAAATTAGGGTGATAAGTGTAATTTCTTCTAACTTTAAAACTATGCTGAGGGTCCTGAAAGTGGGTATAAATTTTATTTACCAATATTTAAGGATTCTTTACATACAAAAAGTGAGATAAAGGGTGTTTAGAATAAATGAGATGTTGGTCTTGTGTCAGTGTGAATGTGTATATTGTACAATATTCTTTAACTGACTTGTAAGTGTCAGAAAGGATAACTGCATTTAGGGGAAACTGGGGGAAAAAAGATGTATCTATTGATAAAAATAAAAATAAAGAAGTTGTTACTGTAATGGCAGTTCCTAATTGAAAAGTGTTATCTGTGCTGCCAGTGCATGTATTTTTTAAACTTTTTTTTTTTTAAAAGGAGCTTCATTCAATGCCAAGACTAGATAATGACCGTTTAGGCTCATTTTGAATCAGGGCACAGATGCTTGTAGTGAAGCTGGACACAAGAACAGCAAGAATCCAAAGAACAGATGGGAAATTTTTTGTAACTGATTTTTCTACTCTGAGGTATAGAGGGGAAGGGTATACTAGTAAGGCCATATCCAATTCAGAACTGACTTCCCTCAGTTTTCTTTTTCACTCAATATGTTGCTTTACTTGGCAGAATATGGAGACTCAACTCTTGGTGACAGGACATGAACAAATGTTATTGATACAGGATTTTCTTGGGAATACCAATGTGTGCAAAAAAACCATGTATAATTACTTATGAAACAGAGATTTAAGGTGAAATTCTATTCCATGTTTTGTTGCCTAAGTATGCACATTTGTTTATCTGCACAACATTTTTTGTTAAGTTCCCAAAATGGCACTAACACACTTATTGATATTCTATTCCTGTCATGTAGTCTTGGCTGAACAACTGTGTGTGCAAGTACATAGATGTGAGGACTGGGCAGGTGTAGTAATAGCCAATACTTACATGCATACCTCCTGTGGACATGTATCAACTTTAGATGCCCAAAATGGCAGATCCCATAACCTTGAAAACATAGCATATATTGTAGTATCTGGAGGCTTGTGATATTGCAATAACTTTATTATTTACTTAAACCTAAATACAACTATATTCATAATATCAAGGTAACAGCTTTGCTACTGCCTTTGCAAAGGTCTTGTTGCTAGATCATTACTGGTCAACCACCAATAAGTTCCTACTGTCCTAACCCTGACTGCCTGGTGTGATGTCACACTTCCTGAACACTATGTATGCAGGAAAACTTACCCTATGGCTTAAGTGTTGGCTTGGAAATGGCATTTAAAGATCTGGTTTTATAGGGGGTCAAGATGGGCAGCAAGGCTTAACTGATTTCTAAGGGACTTGGGTTTCTCACACAGAGTTCCATATAGCCATGGAAGCAGACAGGCTGTCTAGCACAACAAGGCCAATGGATAGACACAGCCTAAGAATTGAGGAGTGCATGCCATAACACAAGATCACAGCCTTCAAGGCAGATTGCTTCTCTAGAACAACAAGGACACAGAGCCTGGGAACCAAGGGAGTATGTACCATACTGTCCATAACACAAACTAAGTGACACCAGCTACAAGGCCCCAGAGCAGAGGGGGACCTGAGTCCCAGTTTTGTGGGAATAGACCAGATTAGGAGAAGGCCCGGAAGGCTACATGTATGTGTGAGAGCCAACAGAGAAACAGCCAACCAGAGATAGCCATGGATAAAGAATCATCAGGAGTCATCAAGGAGGAATGAGAATACAAAATCAGAAACCTGAGAGTAACATAGTGTCCCTCCATGTTCCGTCTTGTCCCTCCCAGTCCCTCTGTTGCCCTGTAGGGTCAGACCAAGTCTCAGGATGTCAATATTACACTTTTAGACAGGTGGGTGTGACACAATTGCACATATACAAACACACAAATCAATTATGTGCATACACACAACCATCTCAGGCACATGCATACCTATCACCAATTCAAGCACATGCACTATACACCCCAAAGTTAGACACAGATCACTAATTTGTATATCATGCACACAATGCCATATACATATACATATATATACACACACACAGGCACACACACAGACACACTATATATATACATACATATATACAAACACATACACTCACCAGTTCACACACATATAACCCACCTACACATACGCATAGGTAAGTTCCAAGTTCCTAACTTGGATGGTACAGTGTGTATGTGTGTGGCTGGGGTACCTGGAATACTTGGGGGAAGGTTCAGGTGAGAGAGAGAGTTAAAGTGTAGGGAGTGAAAGTTGCCAGAACCAGGATTAGAACCAGTAGATGAGAGAGAAGCTGGCTGAGGAACTGAGGCTTGGGTTTACCTAAGGTAGACTGAGGCTAGAAACTGAGGCACACAGCTGAGATATTGGGTGGGGGGGAATACGTGGTGGCAAGGAGGAGACAGCCAGGAAAGAAACTGAGGCAGAAACCTGGTTGCTCAGGGGAAAAGGAAAAGCCAGTGAGGATAAGACAGTGGGGTCTGGAGGCAGAGGGGAGCTCAAGACAGGTGTTGGAGATGGCAGTGAGCCAGAAGCAGGAGAGGAAGAAATGAGACAGATGTTAAAGGGGCAAGGAATAGGGATTGGAGCAGGGCCAAACCACAGTAAAGCAAAACCCAACTTAGGGGTCCAAATAACAGTTTTATTACACAGACAACACACTACACAGCCCCATGAAGTTATTGGATCACAAACACAAACACTCACAATGGCAACAGGAGAAAAAGACTCAGTGGAAGGGTTGGAGTCCAGGTAGGGAAAAGAAGCAGAATCCAAGTCCTTGGTTTAAGAGGGAGTGGGGGGTGATAGCTACCTATCCAGGCTGGAAAGATATCATTGTCCAGTAGGTGTTGTCCAGAGGGAGGTCACCAGCAGGGGCCTCTGGGTGGATAGGTGGTGTGGAATGGTGTTGGTCCAGATAGAGAGGGTGTCCCCACTGGGTCTGTTTTCACTGCCCCTTTTATAGGGGAAGACCTTGTGTGACCCTAGTGACAGAAGGCATGCCTAGGCAAGGGTCAGCCCCAGGTGTACTGAGCATGTGTGCTCCATGCAGGAATGTGCAGTTTCGAGTGTCTGTAATGGTGGGCTACAATTGTAGAGTTGCTGGTTCTGCTGGGTCTTTTGTCTTTCAAATGCTGGGTTCTTGTTTCTGTTCCTGGGTGAGGTCCGTGGTTCCTGGATGAATCAATGTGAGGTTATGGCCCAGTCATTACAGGCCATTCAGTAGAGGCCTGCTACCGTTGTATTTCAGTCATTCCCAATCACTCTCATTCATCCAGGAACCAACTTACATGGGAGGGATACATGACTCATATAGCTGTGACACAGGAGATGCCCAGGCAGAGTACACAAGATGGAGACTTGTCATACAAAATGGAAACTTGACATGACTTTGGTTCACTTACAAACACAGGCCTAAACCATACAATATCCATACGAAACAATAAAAATCAATACCAAAATGACTATACTAATACATATATTATACATAATACATACATAATACACACATATATACACATACACACACACACACACACACATATACACACACACACACATATATACATATATATATATATATATATATATAAAAAAAAGAAAACGGGGGGTTTTGCTACACTTCCTTCTCTTCCTTGAGAGGTGTCCCCATCCCTGTTCCCTCTGGGAAGGGTCCCTGAAGCCACCATGCACTGAGGGCAGACCAGCAGCATGTCACATGAACCCCACTGGAGGGGGTTGTGGGCCTTGGCATCCCACCTCCAGACTGCTGATACCTAAGAGAAAAAGCTTCAGAGTGGAGTCTGCATCTTGACCAGATGTACTTCAACTTTGATGACAGCCCTAGGATTGGTAGATATAAAATTGCTTGATTTCTTGTATTGTTGCTGTTTTATTATCACTCTGTATCATTAAACTCACTTATTGACCATTGCGTGAGTATGAGCTGTCAGTGTGAGGCGGTGGTCAGTGTGCCAACAACACACTGGCATTCATCAACTGATGAATCTTGTGTAAATCTAAGGAAGTGATACTCCCATTGTATTCAGCACTGGTGAGACTGCAGTTGGAGTACTGCATTCAGTTCCAGGTGCCACACTTAAATAAGGATGTGGAAAAACTTGAGAGGGTCCAGAAAAGAGACACTCATATGACCAGGGACTTGTAATTCAAGCCATACGAGGAGAGGCTGAGGGACCTGGCCTCTTTAGCCTAAAGAAGAGAAGGTTGAGAGGGGATTTGATAGCAGCTGACTGCTATATCAGAGGAGTGCATTAAGAGCTCAGTGAACAACTGCTCACTAGTGCACCCCTTGGGAACACTAGGACCAATGGGTACAAACTTCTGGAAGGCCTCTTCAGGCTTAATACCAAGAAAAACTCCTTCACAGTCAGGGTGTCCAGACTGTGGAAGGAACTCCCTCCAGGGGTGGTGCAGTCACCTACCCTGGTGGTTTGTAGGGGGAGAGTAGATAGTCACCTCACTGGCGTCACCTAACCCCATTAACAGGGGGGGCTTTCTCGGGGCCAATATGCCTTTGGCCTGCCCACCAGTTTCTGGGCCAACTCTCTGCTTTTCTCATCTGCCACACCTTGTTAATTAATTAATGATCTTAATTAGGCAGGAGGGTGCCTATTTTTTTGCCCCAATGCCAGAAGGCGCTATCTGTGGCTCTGTTCCTCTCCTACACTGCAACCCAAGCCTTGCAGGTGGCATTTAAAATTCCTCTTATGTTGGGGTCTCAGCCACTGTGGGCTCACCCCTTTTTTCTCTAGCTAGGCCTGTCAGTCAAAAAACCCACTAATCAGGGCTGATTCCAAGGCTCTAGCTCTCAAAAACTCACTCGGGCTTCTGCGCCCTATCTGGCACTGGGGTCTGTTCACCCTTGAATACTGCACCCTCTCTGAAACTGGAATCTGCTCACCCCCCCAATACTGTGTCCTCTCTGGTGCTGGGGTCCCCACACTGCAGGGGGGCCCCAATAAGGTCTCCTCCTTTCCCAACAGCCTCAACCCTATCCTCTGGCAATTAACATCCAACACAAACCATAGGCTTCTATGGTCATATCATGGAAAAATAATAATAGAGAAATAAGAGAGGCAACATTCCTGCTTACATTAGATGATCATGCTCTACTTTTCATATTCTTCCAAAAGAGGCTGCTGCTGCAGCACCATGGTCATTGGGAGTCCCCCTCTCTGCTGCCTCTCTGGCCTTCTCCACTCTCCATTTATAGGGTTATGGCCTTTCCCTTCCTGTCACCTGACTAGCTGGCAGGGCTTGAGCCTTAACACCTACTTGACCAGCCACCTGTGACTGGAAGGTTCCAGATTTAAAGGGACCACCCTCTTTCTTGGTAACAGAGCTAGGGTTCTCTGTTAAACCCCAGTTGTCTTCCTGCCTAGAGCAGGGAGGCTGGACCTGATAATCTGCAAGGACTGTTCAGCCCCTAATAATCTATGCATCTATGAATCAACTGATAGATGTTGTGGTTGGTCTGAGGGTTGTGCTCACTCAAAACAAAGGTCAAACAGGGGCTGGGTCCGAATCCAGTGCCAAAAATAAATATATAACTATTTCTATAATATTTGTATAATATGTTAGAAGTGTTTCAAACAACAATAGAAAATTCAAATATGTCTAGCTAGTAGTTATGGTGGCAGCACCACATGAAAACTGTTGCTATGATCTTGTTCTGATACATGTGTCCTGAACAGTATGAAGAAGAAGCTTTAGATTTCCATTTTTCTATGCCTAATTTACCTTTAAATATTCAAGGGAAGTTTGTCCCTCAGTACCTGATACTAAGGTTCCCTCTAGGGTATGCGCATGTGAGGCTGCACACAACTAAAAATGTGGCTGCGCATAGCCTTTCAAGGCCATGCATCAGGAGAGGAGCTGAAGGTCAGCTCCTAGGTGGGGTGGGGGCAGGAGCCTGGCTTACCACTTGTTAACAAATTTTAGCATAGACACTCACATTTTAAGGACCCTTTATATGGTCTAATTTTAACCTCATCCAAACATGGTTTAGCACCATTGTTAAACAAAAGTCACACCTTATAATGATTCTTTGTTCCTTTACAGTAAGGTAAGTGGAGAAACAACTGCTAATCAAGTCCCTAGGTGGAATTACTATTTGGGTGTCTTACATCTTGTGTGTGTCCCACAGCCAAGGAAGGGAAACAAAAAACTCATAATTCTAATTAAACAGGCACAAAAATTAAAGCCTTAAAAGGCTTTTTGGAACAAATAGAATAGTATTTTATTTACTATATATCTTTGATTTACCATAGAGGAATTATATTAAACTAACATTTTATTTCAAATATATTTAATAAAACGCAGTATATTTATATGGTAGTTATTAGATTTGTTTATAAGAAAAAATATCCAGAAATGAGATTATATTCACACCAATAATAACAGATTACAGGCAGCCACAATGAGAGATTTATCCTTTTTAGCTGCAGTATTAATGAATGCTGATTATGCAGAGTGAATTATCCATAATAACAACAAGTTTGCAGATAACAGAGATTGCTTTTATTCCCCCCTCCCCCCATGGATATCAAATGCACTAATAATCTGCAAACACCTGGGAAGGATATCCATTTTCTGTATTATTTTAGTTACTGTATCTGGAACAGTGAAGGTTTCCTTTTCCTTTCTTTTCCTTATTTCTTTGGATTTCTTTTCTGGAAAACAGAATGAAGATGAAATGAGTTGGCTTTGGAATGTGAAAACAGAAAGTAAAATTGCTTGATATTTCAATGCATTTAAGATAGCTTTCACTATTCAAGCAAGCATGCTAGCTGTAACAAAGTGAAATATGGTATAAAAGGAAAGAGGCATAAAACACCCCGAAAAACCCAATAAGGCACTGCTGATTACTTGCCTGAATTGGTACACTCGTTTACATTGTATACATCATTATTTAAGGATGATTTTGAAAATATAGTGCTTTTTTTTAAGGGTTAGATTGTGCCATTAGTGTCATCAGGCCTTTTGCAACCACATGACCTAAAAGTAGAGCATGGAGATGCTGAGCATCACCAAAGGATAATTCTTTTTTCTCCCGTCAGTCTGAACAAGGGAATAATTTATGCATCACACTCTGTACCTGAACTTCTACAAGCTTTTTCAGACTGTCATGCAGGATCCTTGCCCTCCAACTTCCTTCTAATGGAGCACATAATCTTCACTTCCTCAAGCATGGGAAGCTTCACTGTAAATCACTCTAGCATGGCCAAAGAAGTAGGATCTTCATTTCCACCTGCTCCCCTGCTTAGCTGTACTAAGTCACAAGCCAGACATTAATATTTATATTACAGAAGTACTGAGAGGCTCCAGTCAGGTTCAGGAGTTCATTGTGCAGGTGTTGACTATGCAAATACATAAAGGCTCTGTTCTTGGCCAAAGAGCAGGGATTCATATTCCCATTCATAGAATAACATATTCATGAAACATCTAACCTATTGCAGACACATTTTAAAGACCCAGAAGGGTTTGTGGCATCAACAATATTACACATTGCAAATCAATGTTTTTTTTTTTATAAAGCTTTGCCTTTAACAGTTGGGTTGAGAGGTGTTTTCTGTGGGGATCAGAAGCTCTCTCCTGAAACCATTTCAAAAGGATCAAAGTGATATTAACCTTTTATTGGAAACATACAGAAACTAATGTGACTTTTCAAGGCACTGAATTACTTTGTCAGTTTTGTATATTAGTTACAATTAATATCCTCACCTACTCACAGAATGTTCATCTTTATCATTTCTTGCAACATTAAATATAGATATGTTAGTTTGGGATTATTGAAATTTTTCTTTTGCATAAAATTGACCCTGCAGAATGTACTTCTTGCTTATATGTTGATTCCATATGGTTACATCTGTATTATAAACAGCCACTTTTGCAGTAAATAATAGTGCAGTTCTTACAGAGAGTCATCAAGAAATAATGCTGACTCTAGATCAGGAGGGCAAATATAGGAGTAGGATTTCTTGGTTACACACAATTGCATATTTATGCTTACTTGGTGACTATCCAGTGCTGCTGGTTTTGAATCCAATCTTGCAAACATGTAAGGACATATGCATCTTTTCCTGATGCCTTAACTGAAACTAATCACACAAGAAAATGCAGGCATACATTTACTAGGCCTTTGGTTTGGTAATAAACAAGTTGGATGGCTCAGTATTTTTTCATGGCCTAAGATTTCTTAAAGATTTTCAAGCATCTTAAGATAGAAGCTGGCTCTGTGCATCCTACAGATGGAAACTTGAGGTTGAAAGGCAATTCACCAGAAGGAATGGCATATTAAAACAAAAAATATTTTAGAAAAATAAATGTGTATTGTGAATCTTAGAGAGGAACTAGCTGCAACAGGCTCTCGTGAGAATTCATTTAAAATATCTCATGAAAATAACGGGCTTGCTCCTTCTTTCTTTCTTTCCTTCTTTCATAATGTCCACCAACAGGAGTGTTTGCTCAGAGCTCTGAGAGCTTCTCCCTGTTTTGTAAGCCTTTCTCCTTCTCTTGTTTTGTTTTCCCTCCCCTAAACAGTCTGACCCTTTTCCCACTGTAGTCCCCCACTTTTCATTACTTTCCCCAGCCTTTTTCTCCTTTTCCCAGCCTTTTCTCCTGCAGTCACCCTCTCCCCCCTTCTCCCACTCCGTCAGGATTCTTTTCCCCACTCCCTCTCCCTGCAGCTTTCTGCTGTTTATTGTTTTCCCTTCACTTTGCTTACTCTTTTTCTCTCCTCTGGGGTTAGTTTGTTTGTTTTCGGTTTCTTTGTACCCTGCCGGCAGAGGGCAGCCCATCCCCCACCTCTCTGGTTCCTTATAGGGTTGACCCTTTTTTGCTGGAATGGTGGAAGGCAGCTCCCAGCAGTTCACTGCTGGGGCTTCAGCCCCTCTGGACCACAGCTTTGGTCTCCGGCTTCATGCCCCACCTCCCTCCATTGGAGTGAAGGAGTGTGCTGCTGCTGTGGGGGCACTCATAGGCTGCAAGCATGTCCTCTATGCTGCCCGTCTGAGTTCAGTCCCCACCATCTTCCTGAGCTCCCCTGCTTTAGTGAATGACATTGTGGTAGCAGGGGTGTTGATCAGGGGTGTTTTCTACTTCACAACACCTTTAGACACACTGGCCGTTCATATGGTAGCCTCGAACGTACTTCCATTTCTCTCCAACGAGGATCTCACTAACTGCCTGCACCCTTATGGCATGGTTACAGGGCCAGTCCATAGACTGCTGCTTGCCTGCAAGGTCCCTGAGCTCCAGGATATCCTGTCCTTTAGAAGGCAGCTGTTCATTGCTGCTTAACAGGGAGGGTCAGGGTTTGCCTCAGTCCATGCCCTTCATGATTGATTGGCAGCAGTACAAGGTCTACCTCACCACTGGGGACACTCATGTGTTCGCTGTGATAGCAGGTCCCACCTGGTTACCCAGTGCCCAAAGAATAAGCTGGCTACAGCTGAGCCTCCTGTGGCTGTGCTCAATGGTGGCTCATCCACCTCTGGTGTGGCAACTCCATCGGGTGGTGGAGAAGGGCCTTCCTCTCAGTCACCCCCTGCCTTCATCAGAATCAGCTGGCTCTATGCTGGTGAACCTTTCCCTCCTCTTTCTCTTTCCCCTCAGGGCAGGATTTGGCCCCTCCTGCTGGGAGGTGCAAGTCCCAGGAAAAAAGGGGTCTTTTAAAAAGGCTTTCTTATCCCCTCAAGACCTCCACTTTGAGGGGAGCTGAGGTTATTGAGCAGGGAGCCCCCCCTCTGCCTGCCTCCTTGGCATCCCCTGCAGACCTTATAGTGGTTGAGGATGAGCTGGGGGTAGGGGAGGTGGTGGGGGAGTCTGATGACCCTCCCCCTACCTCTCAGATCCTTGAGCCTGATGAGATTTACACTCTGGAAGCCGCAAGCAGCTCCGGGAGCAAAAGTGCCTGGGCACCAGAAGGCCCTGTATCTGTGGGAGATTCAAGTCCACCATGCCTACATCCTTGGCACTCGACTCAACACAGTGTGGTGGAGGCATGTAGCAATACTGGCACTCACGCCAGTCCACCCTGTATGGAACATAATTTATAAACCCCCCATCTCCAAAACACTGGTGACTTCCAGTGGCAGTTGCTACATGAGATAATTGCCAATGGCACTCTCATCCACCATATAGACCCAGCTGTGTCAGCAGCCTTCCCCTTTTGTCCAGGGGGAGTGGAGGAGGATCTTCATCATGCCTTCCTCAGATGTCCCCAGCTATCACCACCACTTGCTGCCCTCAGTGCCTTACTTGAGCCACTACACTAGGCCTTCTTGCAGGCCATTTACTTATTCTCCCTCCCCTACTGGGCAGCCAATGGTGTGTCATCTTCCTGATCAACTTACTACTTGGCCAAGCTAAGATGGCTATCCTCAAGAGCTGAAGGAACCAGTTGCAGGGGCCGACTCAAACAACACCCTGAGGCTCTTCCAGTTTTTTGTGTAGGCATGCCTGTCACTGGAATTTGAGCATGGAGTCCTCCAGTGGACAGTGCTTGCCTTTCAGGCATGTTGGGCAGTTCAGGTGGTGCTTTGCAGTGTTGAGGGTGGCCATTTATTCCTCACACTGTGATACTGCTAGCCCTTTCCTGGGGTAGAGGCAAGGGTCTCAGCAAGCAGATGTTCTGGATTTTTTTAATTTTTAGATTGTGATGGCAGGCCTTGCGGGCTGGAGCCCCAGGCTCTGTGTGTTTTACCTGGGCCCTTGCATGGGCAGTATTTTATTTCTTTGTTGTATTATTACTCCCTTTTCCTCCCAATAAACATTCATAAAAAAGAAAAAAAAGTATTTTTTCTTTCTTTCTCTATTTCTCTCTTTCTTTCTTTCTGCAGTAACTCTTTTAAAGTCCATGGATTTTATCCAGATTTATGCTAGAGTGGCTCAAAGAACAAGTTCAGCCAAAACAAGCAATGCATTTGTATCATTTATTGAAATCTAATACTTCTTATCCTTATGAGGCTTTTATTATTATTACTATTTTCATTGCATTCCTGGAATTATAAAAGGATTTTTAGCACTTTTCTTGGTTTAAGTGGCTTTCTGAATCAATTAGCTCATCACAAGAAAATATTTCAGAGGTGATAGAGAATAGCATTATGGTGCATATATTCAAAACATGTATTATTTGATTAGTTTTATATATATTTTTGCCTGCTTATAGATGGACTCAGTTAAATGGATATACTATCTCTCTGTTAATGTGTATGTGCAACAGAGATATTGTTGTGCTCTTAAGAAAAATGGCTACACCATCCATGCTTCCACCATAGTACAGTCATGATACTTAAAGAGGAATTAGTCTTACTTCTCAACCTTTTGTCTAAGGTCAAGTGCAGTAGGGCAAGCACCAATACATGGTCCCCAACAGACTACCAGTCAGAAGTGAGGGGAAGGGAGAGGGATAAGGCAGAAGGGACAGCCTGACTGCCCCTTCCAATGGATCATAACCAAGAACACTTACACCTGGACACTCCCTGGACACCTTCTCAATTGTACCCTGCCTGCTTTTACTTTTGTACCTGTGTGTATCCTTTAAAACCCACAATTCTAACAATGCAGTTTCTTTGCACAGGGACTTTGTATCCTCTCTTTTATGTAAGCGCCATGGCCTTTGCTCTCCTATCCATCAGTCCAAAAGCACCCCCAGGCTAAATATTCTTAGCTACATAGTAACTAAGTTATCTTCACCCACCCAGTACTATGTAGCCACCATTGTCTAGGTCACTATGTCTCCTTTTACCCCTTCAGCTTTGTAATTTACTTTTATTATTCATTAATAAAGTAAATCCTCTCCAATGACAGTTGTTAGAAGCACAACTTTGTGATACAGATGACACAAAAAGGTGTGCAGAAAGTAAGACAATGAGCAGTGGTGAGGATGGACATTTCCAAGACATTTGTCTCCATTCCCCACTGCCGCATCTTCAAAATCCTCCAGGAACTCAGTATGCTGGATGGGCCCATCAACATCACCCAGGAGCTCTACGATGCCTACACCACCATCATCCAATCATAGGAATGTGAGACACCGGGCATCCTAATCTGGATTGGAGTCCACTGAACCCCAGTATCTTCAACCTGGTCATGGAACTACTCCTCCAAGAGGTGACAGAAAGCCCTGGAGGAGCATAGGATGAGTATCCTGGTCCACACCAACAACCTTATCTTCCTTGCCAGCACCCCCTAGCAACTGCAGCAGATGCTGGACATAAGATCCAAGGTGGCTAAGTGGGCTCTACTTCAGTGCCTCCAAATACATATATATCCTGATCATTATTGGATAAGTGGGCAAGAGAATGTTTCTGTAGCCCACAATACAGTTTAAAATTGTTTGTTCTGCATTATACATTTCACAGCTTCAGAAAGAATAGCATACTCAAAAAGTCTGATGTTACTGAAATTTGTATTAATTTTTAAAATAATATACTACTAAGGTAGACCATGTATCTCATTGTTACGCAGGAACAGATAGAAGCTTATGTCCTTATATATATATATAAATTCAATACCTTCTAAGTCTGTATTTTTACCTTTTAAGGTCCACACAAAAACATTCTTTTGAATTAACCTTTATGTCAGGAGATCTGGAGAGGGTTTATTGTTTATTGTTTATTTATTTATTTTTTTCTGTGGCACAGGGAATATATTTCTTGTAATAAATTCAACAGGTGATTTTTGTCAATTTTTTTTCAGAATAAGGAAGAGTTATCTAGGTCAAATTCCAAATATTTTTTGTCTCATATTTGTATGGCAATAATTCTAGTTCTTCAAGAATGCCTTTCAGCAGCAGGAACTCCAAGTATACATTAGCATCCTCAAGAGGGCAACTAACCATACGTCCTCAGAAGAAGTACTTAATGAAATCTCATTTCTTTTTAGAAGCAACTTGACTAGTTCTACAAATATGACCCTAAGGCACAAAGACTTTCTGCCTTTATTGCTGCCTATTAGTTTGCATGACAACTATTTGTGGTGCATTATTTCCAAATGGTGATGCCTGCTCTGCAGCTAAGAAAAAAGAAACAATTCCATAATTGTCATCTGATATTCACTCTTAACAGTGTATGCATGCAGGATTTTCTTTGACACCTAGTGTTATATTGCCGAAACTACTGCAACCTGAAACTTGACCTATTGTTGCTTATGTTATGGGATATAAGAAAAAACTTTGTTCATCTGCCAAGTGCAGGTTGATTCCTGCAAGTTTAAGTACAGTATCTAACGCTTGCTGAACATGTTTCATGCTTGCACACATTGCAGCTAAACTGTACTAGGCCTTCCTGTAGCTGCACCTGTTGTCATCATGAACATTTTTCATATGAAAAAGCTATATTGGTGAGAGTTTTTTATCACCAAGGTCATGTACAAGTCTTTAACAAAGTTGGTGCAACGTTGTGTAACATCTTCAATTTGTTGCATTAGAAGTGATATATTGGCACAAAGTGATATTTAAGAAATAAGTTCATATGATTTCTTACCGTTTTAAAGATGCAGTATTGACTGAGGCACAGAAGAATTCCCCACTTTACTCATAAAGAAGGTTGTAATATTTTTGAAGGTGCTTAAGTGTCATAAGGGTTCAAATTACACCTTGACTCTTTTGGGGGGGGTCTGTAAAAAAAAAATTGGGATGCCTTAATTAAATAAGAGACCCTCCCAGGTTATGATTTTTTAATCTTAAAGAGGGGGGCTGTCATCTCTTATGAAGTGGTTTAGCCCCATCTGAGCTCCCTTGTCATTTAAACACTGAGTGCCATAGAAGCCTAAGCTCAATTTTTATAAATAGCTTAAACATTAGCCAGGAAACAAAAAAAAACTGAGAAAAGAAAAAATGGCGTGGTGCATGTAAGGGCAGCATGTGTCACTCAAAACCAGAGCCTGGCCAGCTGGAACCAAATTTCAGCAGCCAGCCAGGCTCCAAGCATCAGGATAGCCCCTGCTGCAGCCCCAGGAGACCCCCCAGGACCCCAAGTAAGGCAATTTTCCCTACCCCACCTAGGATAACCTGCCAGATGTCAGAGGATGCATGGCACAGGCATTCCCCAGGGACAACTAGCAGTGGCACAAGGTGTGCCACTGTTAGTTGTCCATGGAAACCAAACTGTGGAGAGGAACAGGCAAAGGAACTGAAAAACAGAAAAAGAAACCCACTCCTCACAGAGAAAGAAGAGTCTGCCAAAAAGAGATGGCAATGCTGGAAGAAAAAACAACACTGTGGGAGCGGCTTTCCTGGAGAAGTTTCTCTGTGAGAATAGAGAGGCCCTGGAAGGCAAAGGGAGGAATGCACAAGAAGACAGAGGGAGGAGAGGCATTCTCTGAGGCCCAGGACATTAGGAGAGAGCCTTGTAACTCTCAAGAGCCAGCTCTGAGCTGGGAGGAGAGCTCAGCCAGGATGCACTGAGTCACAGGATTGCGGCTGAAAAGACACCAGGGGGACGAGCAGCACAAGTGGCAGGAGAGCTAAGCCAGAGACGGGCACATTATGGGAGAAGAGTTGACCCCTGGACAGGTTCCAGCAACAGCTGGGATTTGGGTTTTATTGTTTGCTTTAGTAGTTGTCCACTAGGTAAAGTGGGTCCATTACGTAAAGGAGCCACAGTGGCAGCAACCCCACCCAAAAACCTGGAAAGGGCAGGATTGCCCAGAGCCATAGGCTTTGTTCAAAGCCCTGTTCATGGGTGAGATGACCTGGCAAAGGAGTCACAGGTTGGGAGACTGGGGGAAATCAAGCTCCTGGGGAAAAAAAAAAAGCCCTGGATGGGTTTTTTCCTGTTTGAATTGAGCTATTTACTGAATATTATTAGAGGGTGAGCTACCCCAGGAGAGTGGATGATGTAAGTGGGTTCCTGCAACTACATGCAAGACTTATCTGAGGCTGAGGATGACAGGTGGTCTGCTTTTTCTGTGTTGTTTGAGAAATAAAAAAATCAAACTTAGAACAAAAGAAAATAAAGAAAGATCACTTAAGAAAGACTGTGATTGTAATTGGTGGAGTAACTTCTGACTGGCACTAGGAAGCGGTATAGGCAAGGTTGTAGACCCAGAAGAAATCATGGGTTCTATTAGCTGACTGTGGTAGAAACCAAACAACACCTCCAGACTAGTCACATTAATGAAAAATCAAGACGTGGCAGGTGAGAATAGAACCTCACCACAGTGAATTGCAGGCAAATAATAGTGAGACTAACAGATCAGGCCAAGACAAATGCAGGGTGCTGTACCTTGGGAGAAGGAATCCGCAGCATACATATAGCCTGGGGAGTTCCCCTCTTGAAAGCACAGAGGCGGAATGGGATCTTGGAGTCATTATTGACTCCAAGATGAACATGAGCCGCCAATGTAAGACCACAGCCAGCAAGGCCAGCCATACCTTGTCATGCATCCAAAGATGCATCTCAAGCCGGCCCAGAGAGGTGATACTCCCCCTCTATGTGACTTTGGTCCAGTACTGGGTGCGGCATTTCAAAAGGGATGTGGCCAGCCTGGAGAGGGTACAGAGGAGGGCCACCCGCTTGGTGAGAGGGCAGCAGGACAGGCCCTATGAGGAGAGACTGAGGGACTTGAACCTGTTCAGCCTCAGCAAGAGGCGGCTGAGGGAGGAACTGGTGACTGCCTACAAACTCGTCAGGGGAGATCAACAGCAAATAGGTAGAGACCTTTTCTCCCCAGCACCACCTGGGGTGATGAGGAACAATGGTAATAACCTGATGGAGAACAAGTTTAGGTTAGAGATCAGAAGGCAATTTTTTACAGTTAGGGTGGCCAAATCTGGAACCAACTTCCCAGGGAAATGGTCCTCACCCTTACTTTGGGCAAATTCAAGAGGAGGTTGGATGATCACCTATCTGGGGTCTTGTGAACCCTGCATTAATTCCTGCCTGTGGCAGGGGGGCAAGCTAGTTGATCTGTTCAGGTCCCTCCTGACCCTAGCTACTATGAAATGATGAAACTATGAAGGCTCCAGGCTGCTGAGTTCTTACTCTCAAAGGATAACCACACCACAAAACATTCACACTTATGTGGATACAGCTACAAATGTTAAAAAAGAAGGTGGGATAGTATCTGATGCATGATCCCAACAATTTTGCTACCTGCCATGCTATATGAGTATGTCAGGAGGTGTGATGGTGGAACTGAGCATCAGATCCCATCATGCCATATTGCTGGTATAGCTGGAGCGAAGATTGTAATCCCTGTATCAGCAATCTTCCCTCCTGTGGTTTATCACTAGTCAATCTAGCAATCTCTTTACATTATGCCAAAAATCCTTGCATTTTGAATCTTGTTTACACTTTTATTACTCTTTCTTTATCATGATGTTAAGTAGCACTCCCTTTCTTATTTTTCCTCTATCATGAAGCATAGTTTCCAGAGATTAGCCTTGACTATAGAAGCAACCAGGTATAAATAAGATTTTAATATGAATGATTTCTAAACGATCTCTATGAGAATGTAAGTAATTGGAAGATGCTCTATATTTCTCCTTGCTCTTTTGTTGAATGCTAACAATTTATGATGCCTGTACACTACCTCAGATTAATCAGAAACTTGATATAACAGCATATTTAATGTAAGTTCATAGGGTCTGAGCATTGGTTCAGCTAAAATAATTAGTGCTGGCAAAAATCATAAAAAAATATGTTTACAGACACAGAATATGGAATCGTAAATCAACCTTCTCTCAATTGAATGCCAATAGTACAATAGTCTTGGGAATTCAAGTTAATTTCCCATCCAGTCAATACTTTTCCAATTTTCGCATGAATTTAGATTTATTTATCTTGTGATCAAATGTGGTTTTCATCCCTTCCTCTTCTCCTTCCCTGCTTTCATATATTTTCAGACAGTATAGAACGTAAGTTAAAAGTGACAAACAAAATATTTTTAGAACAATTTTTCATATACTCATTTCAGTTTGGGTCAGTACACAAGCCATTGCAAGATGATCTGATTATATTTTTAGTAGAGTCCTTTGCACCTGCTCTGTAAGTGCTAGTAATAATATGATCAGACCCTGTTGAAGGGCAATCCCACTCCAGCATACTAGCTCAAACACATCTGTGGTATTTTCAGTAGCAGCGGCAGTTCCTTTACATTTATTAATGAGTGTACATAAGCTTTATATGAAACATTTTATTAGGCTGTTGTCCCAATGCTCATTTGCTTTGCCAAACATTCTTTTGGCACTTGGAATGACCACTTCCCCTGTGTTCTTCCCCTAAGGTATGATAAGGTATGACGCATTTCTGAATGGCATTGGGAATTACCTGTCCATAGGGGAAAACCTAAGAGATAGCACAGTCACAAAAGGTGTCTTATGTTGCAAATTATCTGGAAATGGGCAGGAAGAGAAGAGGATGGGAGTGGGGAATGCTGGTGAAGAGAGGTATTTGCTATAATAGAGCAAGTAGAATTCAGGCTCATGATCCTAATAAATAAAGATTAAGCACCAGGAGCCAAATGTAAATAAACTTTGTAAATGTATAGCCAATTCTGATAACAGGGGACAGAATGCAGGACTGCTTCCCTAGTAGTGGAATCTCCTCAATGAGTTACGAAGGAGGCACTTGATCATTCATTTTACATTAGATAGTCATTGCTTTATTAAAAAGTAGATTGCTGTTCCCGGGGGAGTGACAGAATCTTTAGATTACAGAGTGGCCTAAAAAAAAGTAACCTAAATTCACAGAACTATATATATAGTGCTGTTTCATTTTGATCACAGAAAAATGTGGATTTTAAATTACTTTTTTATTTGAGAATTGGGGATTTTTTTTATCAGAGAAAACCAGGATCCCCAATGATCAGGCTGTGTGTGTGGGGGGGGGAGGGGGGGGTATATATATGTAACCCAGGCGGTACTCTGAGAGGTACCCCCTCTCCAACTGAAGGGATCAAGCAGGTACACAAGCGCTGTGGGAAGTGTAGGGACTTTCCTATACAGCAGAGCCAGACCACCAATGGGAACTTAACCATATAACTTTTAATACCGGGAACATAGCAGGCATAAATCAAAGGGTACAGTGGACACTACAATGCCCCAAGGGGGCAGGGTTCAACAAAAGTTAAACACTTACAATCACTGACAAAAGACAGGGTTAAAAAAATATAAAACACAAACATCAAAACAAACAGTACGGATTGGTGAGATATAAAAAGGCACAAAATACAAAATGTCAAATGACAAGGAAATATAGGGCCTTGGTACCTGGAGGGGGAGAAAACACAATGGCCCCTTTCCACTGCAAGATTTTCTTCTTGTTAGCTAACTCACCCCAAATCACCCTAGCTGGGACTTGAATGCAGATTTCCCATGTGGTAGGAAGAAACACTGCCACACAGCCACAAGTGGTGGCACTGCTTCACCCTGCTAGGGGTTTTGATCTTCCCAGAGCCCCCGCCTCATGTCGAGTTGCCTGGCCTCTGATTGTAGGAGCTGGAAGCAGAGATGGGAATCTATCAGGTTGCTGCTCAGATCCTTGCTGGAGTGGGAAAGCCTCTCCTGCTGGCTGCAGCCTCTCATAGGGGATCCTGGAGCCCAGTGGGGGACCTCTCCTGCCTTTGATGCCCAGATAAATATGGGCAGGCAGTGTGGTGATGCAGTCAGCAAGGCCAACCGCACCTTGTCATGCATCCACAGATGCATCTCAAGCAGGTCCAGGGAGGTGATACTTCTCCTCTATGCGGTGCTGGTCAGGCCGCAGCTGGAGTACTGCATCCAGTTCTGGGCACCGCATTTCAAGAGGGATGTGAACAACATGGAGAGGGTCCAGAGGAGGGCCACTCGCACGATCAGGGGCAGCAGGGCAGACCCTACAAGGAGAGTCTACAGGACCTGAACCTGTTCAGCCTCCACAAGAGAAGGCTGAGGGGAGATCTAGTGGCCTGTTACAAACTAGTCAGAGGGGATCAGCAGGCACAGGGGCCCTCTCATCAATCAATGCCTTGATGTCTCGTTGGCAGTCAGTATCAAGTAGAATGTCCCAGAGGTCAGCCCTGGGGTCTATCTTGTTCAATATCTCCATCAACAACCTGGAAGTTTGTACATGGCATCAAGATGTGAGGAACAGGAGATACACTAGTATCCTTCAATTACATGAAGGGTGGTTATAATGAGGATAAAACTAGACTGTTCTCAGTGGTGGCAGATGATAGAACAAAAAGCAATGGTCTCAAGTTGCTGCAAGGGAAGTTTAAGTTAGAAAAAAGGAAAAACTATCCCAGGAGGGTAGTAAAGCACCTAAATAGACTACCCAGAAATAGACTAGCTCCATCCTTGGAGGTTTTTAAGACCAGGCTAGACAAAGCCTTAATTGGAATGATATAGTTGGGGAGGGTCCTGTTTTCATGAGGGAGTTGAACTATACCTCCTGAGGTCCCTTCCAACCCTAATTCTCTCTGATTCTGATTCTATGAATGTAGCATTGGCTAAGTCACATACATAAAGTAATCTAATCAAAGTAGACTGAGAAGCAGAATAAATAAACCTGTGCATACCTGCATGGAGTATGAGCTATATATCTAACACCCAAGCAAGCTGACATGTCTGTTGCAGAGCTGGAAATCAAACCTATATTTTCTGAGCCCCAGGCAAGTGTCTTATGTTTTCCCTGCTAATAAAAAATGTCCCCAATTTTTGCATTTAAAAATGTGACCCAAAATCCACAAATCCACGTTTCTGTGATCAAAATGAAACACCACTATGCATATATATTAGTGCTGTTTCATTTAAATTACATTAAAATGTTAATTTTGTGTTACTTTTTTTAAATCCAAAAATGGGAGATTTTTTTTTTTATCAGAGAAGACCAGGATCCCTGCTTATCATCAAGTTTCCCAGTCTTCTGAAAGCTGAATCCCATATAGGAGAACTAGGTCAAGTTTATATGGGAACATTTCTATCTGGTTCCAATGGCTATACTCCCTCTCTCTCTCTCTCTCTCTCTCTCTCTCACACACACACACACACACACACACACACACACACACACTCTAATATTGAATATATATTTTCACATAATTAAAATTTTGTGTTTATATATGCGTGTGTGTGTATACACACAGACTGTTCCTATATATACATATATGTACACACTGAATTTTACATCCATGGATTTAACTATATTATTAATTTTGATTTGCTTATGGCTTTATTTTGTAGATCTTCATCATATGACATTTCCTCAAGTTTCTTGCATGCTTTGATGATCATTGAAATGGTTAAAATGGACCTTTAAAATATCATCATTGTTATTCTGAGTAGAGAGTTATCAAACTGAATGGACAATTTACGCTTCAGAGCTATTGCTTTAGCTTTGTGGTTTCTTCAAACTCTAACAAACTATTAGCATCAGTTGTACTAAGATCACATTTTGAATAGCTTATTCTCAACCATAATAATTAGGAAGTAACATTTCTTTATAAAAGAAGCTGATATTCTGGAGAACAGTCCAGGATTCATATATGTTGAACAGTCATTTAAAGCCAGGTCGGAGCAGTTGTTTTGTGTCCAGCACATAAGCAAACAGGTTGATTTTATTCTTCCACAGGTGCTAATAAAAACCAAAGTGTACTTACCTGCCAAAAATGAGGTTATCCAGAAACCTAAGTGCTACTAAGGCAGATGAAGATGCAATATAGTCTAACCTTAAATGGTGCATAACATGGGTATATGGGTTTCTAGACCATGTGGGACTATTATGATCATTTAATGTGACCTGTTTCACAAGCCATATTATTTCTATGATTATTCTTTACACCTCATTATTGTATTTGAACATATCTTTCAGAAAAATATACAATTTAATTAGAAAAAAAGTGGTGATGAACTTCCAATATATGTTGGTAAAATGTTCAAAAATTTAATTATTTTCACTGTTAAAAACTTCATAGCATTTTCTTCTGAAATCTTCTGACTGAAATGTCTTGTCACAGTATCTTTTTATGCCCTAGTTTGTTAAATGTAGGTACCTTCTATTGTCAGATAAATTATCTTTAGAATCATAGAACTGAAGGACTGAAAAGGATCTGCAAAATCATCAAGTCTGGTCCCCTGCCATGGGTAGAAAGTTACTGGGCTCAAATGAGCTCAACAAGGTGCTTATCCAGGCTCATCTCTAACACCTCCAAGGATGATGACTGCACCACCTCTGCTGAGTGTGTATTCCAGAGTCTGGTAACCCTTATAGAAAAGAAGTTTTTTCTTATGCCCAGCCTAAATTCTTCCTCTATTAGCTTGAGCTCATTGGTCATCCTCCCTTGAGGTGCCTTCCTGAAGAGTTGCTCCCCAACATCTTGACACTCACCCCTAATATACTTGTAGGTGGCTATCAAGTCACCTCTCAGTCTTCTCTCTGTTGAGTTATTGTATTTCATCATCAAATTCATCACCTCTTAACCTTTCCTTTGATAAAATAAATAGATTTAGAGCCTTTATTAGATCATAGGGCAATTTTTTTCAAGAACACAAATCATCTTGTAGCTTCTCTCATGAGACTGAATAATTTTTCAATATCCTTTTTAAAAGTATGAATATAATCATTTCGGAGTGCTCCCATCAGTGCCAGAGATAAAAGCAACTCTTATCATGTGTTACCTTGAATAACCTCCTCTCCAACAACAGCAAAGTATGAATACTGAATCCTAGTACCATAAAACACACATCTCCTAAGCTCCAGACTTACAGGTATATTCTATTTATATCACAAATCATTTATTTTCCTTTTTATATGAATTGTATATACTTTCTCTCTCTCTCTCTCTCTCTCTTTCTTTCTGGACAAAAAGCAAGTCTACAAGTCTCCCACACAGCTTGAAATTGTAGAGATTATACATTTCTATTAGCATGTGCTAACTACAAGAATGTTAGATTGTGTTCAAGTTAGCAAATGCTGTGAGCAATCACATGTTAAGGTGTAACACCTCCTCTAACATACACTCCTCAGATCTGTTGCTAGATGGCTGGCAAGCAAGGGCATGGGTAGGAGCTACAAAGTGTGTCCCATGGCTGCCCGATTCTCTGGCTCTCTAGCAGCTCCTGCTCACCCTCCCCTCACCACAGCTCACCAGTAACTCCCAGTCACCTACCCCTTCCCTCCACTGCTCCTCACACACATGCAGCTTCCTGGCTCTTCTTAGGTCATTGATGGGATCTCAGGAGGGGAAATCCCTCCTTGCTGCTGTTGTGGCTAATTTGGGTGCCAGGGCACTGATCCAGAGAAGAAAGGGCAAATGGAAGATGGAGGGGGCTACTGAAGAGATAATTTTAAGTGCTCTTAACATGGTCTAATTATACCATGTAACCTCACCCATAGAATAATAGGGCTGCAAGAGAATGCAAGAAGTTCTTGAGTCTAGCTCCCTGCTCAAGGCAGGATCATCCCTCTGTAAATCATCATATATCAGTGCTTGTCTGACCTATTATTACAATTTCACAAACAACTGTCTTGCACAATTATTAGGAACAATGTATAAATATGTCAAAACCACATTTATTTGCCTTTATTTGCCTGAATATGTCAAAACACCTTTATTTGAATTAAAGCAGGACGAGAGCACCATTAATGTCCTGCCATTGCAAGGACAGGGAGCTCTAGATTTGTCCCCCTTTTAACAAAGAATTATAACATCTAGAAACTAGGAAGTAAATAAGGATCTCTAATGGTACAATAAATTACAGTATAGTAAATTAAATTACGTCTGGTTTTACATATCATAAGGAGTAATTCCAAGAGAAACAAAAATGACATTCAAGGGTGCAGGTTGTAGCCATGTTGTTCTAAGGACATAGGCAGACAAGGTTCTTGGGGTGAAACTGGTATTTTTTAGTAGACCAACTTAAATAGTTGGAAAAAAAATTAGCAAGCTTTTGGATTTAAAAACCCTTCATTAGGCTGAGGAAGTCTCTGCAGTTGGTGTGTGCTCTTACTGGATGGAATGAATAGTAAAGAAGCCAGAGGTTGGGCTGGTGTGCATGCAAGACCTGCAGTCAGTGAAGATGTAAATTGAGGAGTCAGTGGGTGAGAGACAGGCTGGGGGGTGGGGGGTGGGGAAAGAGAAACCCAGCCTGGGCCAAGGGGCCAGGGCCATGCCCCCTGCTACAGGGGAAAGCAAAAACAACTGCAGTCTATACCAATACCATGGGGTAAAATTTCTTCCTGTCCCCAAGAACCTCCAGTTCCAGCAGGACCACCTCAGTCAAAAGTCCTAGCTTTGGCTGCACACAATGCTTCTGTGGAAGACTTAACAAAATACTGACACAAATAACAGCAGGTGGAGCAGAGCTGGGTTGATGAGGGGTGGGGAGAGGAATTCCCTCTCATCCCAGTGTAGCAACCAGCAAAGCCCAGAAGCATGGGAAATACTGGGTCTTCATAAAGTCCTTGTGCACTTTTAAACTTGAATAACTTAGGTTGTAGGTATGATAGAAACAATCTGTAAACAGCATTTAAAAGTGAATTTATTAAAGTTTTAGGACAACTAGAGTACACAGTGCTAGACTTCAATATGACAACCATTTTCATCTCAAAGCTGATATGAAACAACTTCAATTATTTTAGCCATAGGACACAGTTTACCTTCTTGTCTACAGTAGCCATTTTTCATTTGTCAAAGGATCTGAAATAAGAAGAAATTCATTATTACTTATGAAGTCTAGCATTGTGCACTCTAGTTATCCAAAAAACCTTAATAAATTTGCTTTTAAATGTCATTTACAGATTGCTTCCATCATACCTACAACCTAAGTTATTCAAGTTTAAAAGTGCACAAGGACTTTATGAAGACCCAATACACACAGTAGAATATAGGAATACTTATGTTTAGATCATTCCTAACCAGTGGCTGTCCAATCTCTTCTTGAACACCTCCATTGATAAAGAATCCACAACTTCTCTAGGCAGTCTATTCCACTACCTCACTATTCTAATGGTGACGATTGTTTTTTCTGGATATCCAATGTAAATCTGCTTTGCTGTAACATCAAGTCACTGGTCTGCATCATACTTTGTGCAGAAAAAGGTGTTTTCAATCTTCTTTTGGCAGCCCTTAAGGTACTAATAACTGCTATAATGTCCAATTTTCAGTGTCTTTTCCACAAACTGAACATGCTTAGCTTCTTCAGTTTCTCTTCAAATGATTTGCCTTTCTAGCCCTTTATCATTCTTGCCACCTGTCTCTGAAGCCTTTCTAACATCTTCACATCCTTTTTAAAATGTGAAGCCCAAAACTTAAAACAATACTCTAAGTGAGGCCTAGCCAGTGCTGAGTAGAGGGTCACTGCTTCTATTGATGCATCCTAAAACCTCATTTGCCTTTTGTGGAGCTGTATCACACCACAGATTCATACCGACTTTGTGATAAAAACCCCTTATATTTTAAAATCATCTTAATTTTAAAGTAATTTTATTTAGCTTCAGAATAATATTTGAACTTTGGAGGAAGTTCTGTTTTGCAATGATAGCACACATCCACACATGCAAACGTGCGCTTGCAGCAGCTCAAATAGAAGCGG
Source organism: Crocodylus siamensis (assembly GCF_052110815.1). Classification (NCBI taxonomy): domain Eukaryota; kingdom Metazoa; phylum Chordata; order Crocodylia; family Crocodylidae; genus Crocodylus; species Crocodylus siamensis. The sequence continues at coordinate 330,277,091 of NC_143395.1, forward strand.
TGCAGATTTGAGCAGGGGCTTTTTGCCTCAGCACACGTGCTCAGACATGCACTTTGTTGTGGAGCAAATTGTGCCACTAGGGGCAACATAATCCTGCCTGGCTCCACCTGGATCTTCAGCCAGGGGGAGCTAGAGCAGCTAGAACACCTGTAATGTCCCCAGCAGTATAAAAAGCTACCTTGTCCTGTCCCCAGCAGTATAAAAAGCCAACCTGGCAAGTAGCTCAGGGCTACTAGCTCTCAGGAGCTTCTGGGGCCCACCCAATTGATACCTGGGGACACTACCCCTTGTGCCAGCTGGACTGCTGAAGCAGCCATGAGAGTTCCCTGCACACTCTACCCACTACAGAACTCTGGAAGTGGGGGCTGCTGCCTGGCTGTGACCTGCTGTGCACCTACCAAACTTGGATGGGGACTGCAGAGCCAGTAGAGGCATCTGCACTCTGGGCCAGCTGCCGGTGGACTGTGGTTGCAGGGTTGGCTTTTGTGCAGCCGTACTGCCATTTGTGCCCCCTGCCCAGCCATCTGGGCAGCTATCACCCGGAAGATGTTCCAGTTGTGGTGGCCTGCTTTGAATGGTCACAGCATGTCCTCCTGGCCCCATTTGTGCAGGAGGTCACCCACTTCCAGCTGGGTCCAAGGTGCCAGCTCTGAGCAAGCAGAGTCCTGTCACTGGCCTCCCTAGCAGGGATTCTGGTGTTCTCTATTGGAAAACTAAAGAATCCCTGATTAAAAAAAATCCCAAAGTCACTCTGTAAAATACCCCCAAATCCATGTTCCACCACAAGTAAAACAAAAGACCACTGTAAAGACAGAGAGCAAGAAAGAGACAGCGATCAGTTGGACAATGTTTTATTGATATATCTTACAGTGTTAAAGCAAGTCTCTTATCAGAATAATAAAGTGAACTCTAAATACGTGTTTCATGAATTGATGAATACACTTTTTGCTGCACTCCCGCAGGGTGATGGCCCCCACACAAGGGGTATGCCCCCCCAACAGGGGCTTCAGCCCTCCAAAAGGGAGTTCAACCCCAAACAATGGGTTTATTCCCCCCAACAGGGGGTTTGCCCCTCTCACAAGGGGTTTGGCCCCCCAACAGGGGGTTCAGCCCCCACACAAGGGGTACAGGCCCCCAACGGGGGGCAAATGGCCCCCACAGAAGCAACCACCCCCATTTCAAGGCCCACATGCCCCACCACAGTCCTCCAATTGTTGCCCCACCTGGCCCCATCCCCCACCAATTCCTGCAGCCCCCCAATGGCTGCCCGACCAGCCCCACCCCCTGCTCCCCCAGACCCCCAATGGGCATGTGCCTGTTGCCCCGCCTCAAAGGGATTTGAGGCAAGGCAAGAGGCATGTTCACACTTGTTCGGATGCACCCATAAGTTGCAAACTCAGTCAATTATCATAGGTGTAGTAGAGGAGATAAAGTCTTCTATTCATTCCAGAACATGTACTTATTATAGCCTTCCCCCCCCCATCAAAAGCCAGTTATTTTTCTGTCATAAAAGTGGGAGTATATGTGGTGTTATATATTAATGCTCAGTAATGTTGTTTTATACATTTTCTTAGCAATCCAATATTTAATTTTAATTTACTGCTATTTCCTGTTCAGATACTTTTGTTTCATACAAGTTCTTAGTACATACTATTTCATAGCCAGTCCTTTAGTTTTATGCACTAAATGTGAAGCTAGCTTTATAAAGATAGTTTGCATTACAGGTCAAAACAAAACTGTTTTTTTCAATCAGTTTAAATTCAGAGAGTATAGGGTATTCATATGTTGCTCACTGTTTATCATGTCAAAAAACCCTTGGAAATAGATGAACAATAAAGATATTTTATTTTACTTTTCAAAATATAAATGGATGATCTTCCAGTCAGAGAACCACTTTTGAAGAACACCTGGAGTCTCTGAAAACCAATCTCACCAAAATAAAAGTAGTCTCAGTGAAGTGGTCTGATAAGCTCTTTAAACTTCATTGCCAGATTTAGTACATAATTGCCCATCTCTCTGTCTCTTTCCTTTCCTTTCTTTGGTAATTTGCTCCAGATAGCTAAGCTTCAGTTAAGCTGTGGAAACAAGTTGTACTATATGCTAAATATTTTTTCTGTTGCTTTACTAACTACAGTTCTGATTGTGATAGGGTGGGAGAATATATGGAAGTGCTACAGGAGTTACAAGAGGGAGTATTGACAAAACTGTAGTAACTCAGAACTAAATCAGTGTCCCAGCCTGGTATGAAGAGGTGTGATATTTGAATTATGGGTAAAACATAAGTGCTTCCCATTACAATATTATTAATTTTCATGTTCTAGTCAGTCTGGGAAACATTATTTCATGCTTAAATTAATTCTCAAGTTTAGTTAAGTATATCCTCCCATGACTCATCTTTTTATTATTATGTACTATTTAAAAAGTCACTGTGCTTCATACCAGAAGAGCTGCACTTAAGAAGACAGGGTAGAAGTGCACCTTGTGTGTAATTGAATCAGAGTTGCATATAAGCTTTTGTGAGCAACAGTTCAGTTTATTAGAGCTTATAAAATAATATGCAAAGAACTGATGATCAGGTATCCTGTTTTTTCTGATAAAAAAAATCCCAAATTTTCAGATAAAAAATATAGTGCAAAATCCACATTTTTCCATTATTAAAATGAAACACCACTATAGTTAGTCCCAAGTCAGTCCACACACAGTGTAGATACACTTTAATGCCTCCATATGATTGCGTGGAGGCATTCCCACTTACTGTGCAGTAATTTACTATGCAGTAAATTTAAGCCAGCAAAAATGCATGTATAGACATGCTCTCTGTGCTGCAATGGTTAATGGAATAATCACTAGGGATCCTGATTTTCTATGATAAAAAAATCCCCATTTTTGGTTTTAAAAAGTAACCCCAAATCTATATTTTTTCTGTGATTAAAATGACACACACACACATATATATAATCTATCTATCACATATATATATATAAGTGCTGTTTCATTTTAATTAGTGTAAAAAAATGCAGATTTTCAGTTACTTTTTTAATCCAAAAATTGTGATTTTTATATCAGAGAAAAACAGGATCCCTGGTAACCACTGAGTACATTGCATGCATATGTTGACATCTGTAAAGTCCCTTTCTAAGTGAAAGGTTGCATCAACAGTATTATTTCATAGATTTCATAGACATTAGGGCTGGAAGGGACCTCGGGAGATCATCGAGTCCAGCCCCCTGCCCAAAGGGCACGAAGTCAGCTGGGGTCATAGGATCCCAGCAAGATAAGCATCCAATTTACTCTTGAAAGTGTTCAATGTAGGTGCTTGAACCACCTCCAATGGCAGACTGTTCCAGACCTTGGGGGCTCGGACAGTAAAGAAATTCTTCCTTATGTCCAGCCTGAAACGGTCTTGCAGGAGTTTGTGACCGTTCGACCTCGTCATCCCTTGGGGCGCTCTGGTGAACAGACGTTCCCCCAGATCCTGGTGGTCACCCCTGATAAACTTGTAGGTGGCCATCAGATCACCCCTGAGCCTGTGCTTTTCCAGGCTAAAGAGTCCCATGGCTCTCAGCCTGTCATCATAAGATCTGTTTTCCTGACCTCTGATCATGCGCGTGGCTCTCCTCTGGACTCTCTCAAGCTTCTCCACATCCTTTTTGAATTGTGGAACCCAAAACTGGACACAGTACTCCAGCTGCGGCCTCACCAAGGCCGAGTACAAGGGGAGAATGACGTCCCGGGATTTGCTCGAGAAGCATCTATGGATGCACGCCAGCATTTTGGTCGCTTTGCTAGCCACAGCCTCGCACTGGAGGCTCATGTTCATCTTGTGGTCAGTGATGACCCCCAAGTCTCTTTCTTCTGTAGTGCTAACCAACGTAGCACTGCCGAGCCTATAAGGGTGCTGCAGGTTTTTCCTCCCAAGGTGGAGAACCTTGCATTTTTCGGTGTTTAACACCATGAGGTTCTCGTCTGCCCATTTGCTGAGCTTGTCTAGGTCAGCCTGGATCACCCGCCTATCTTCTGGCGTGGATGCTTTGCCCCAAAGTTTGGTGTCATCGGCGAACTTGGCCAGTCCACTCCTGACTCCAATGTCCACATCGTTAATGAAGATGTTGAACAGTATGGGTCCCAGGACAGAGCTTTGAGGGACCCCACATTAGCATAATTACTGTTTATTTATACAGTATATAAATAAGGACATCAATCAATTTGGAGAGAGGGGGTGAGGAAAGGGAAGCAGAGTATAGGGAACTGAACTTTAAAGGGACTCTGCAAAAGTTTGGACCAACTGATATGTTGTTCATAGATTAATGTTCCACAGTGGATGAAGCAAGTGCTCTTCACACAGTACTAAACACAGTACTCTAGATGTGGCCTCACCAGTGCTCAATAGAGGGGAAAAATCACTTCCCTCGATCTGCTGGCAACACTCCTAATGCAGCCCAGTATGCCATTAGCTTTCTTTGCAACAAGACTACATTGGTAGCTCATATTCAGTTTATTGTCCACTGTAACCTCCCGGTTCTTTTCTGTAGAGTGGCTGCTTAACCAATTGGTCCCCAGCCTGTACTGGTGCATGGGATTGTTCCATCCTAAGTGCAGTACTTTGCACTATTCCTCAATGAACTTTATGAGATTCCTTTTGGTTCAGTCCTCCAATGTTTCTAGGTCACTCTGGACACCCCCCAGTGTATCTCACCCCCCCCACCCCCAGCTTGGTATCATCTGCAAACTTGGTGAGGGTGCACTCTATCTCATCTTCCAGTGTGTTGATAAAGATATTAAACAAAACATTATACATGTGTTGTCACACCCAAGAGGTACATCTCTGCCTTCTTTACCAGTTCTTCATATCTTTCTAGCAGAATCCATGCTAAGTTTGAGGAACATGATTTAAACACAATACCACCCTTCCCTTGCACTGTTTTTTTTTAATGAAGGATAATTTGTTTTGTTTTATTTTATTTTATTTTAGTGTATTTATATTTTAGTGTAGTTAAGGCATGGAAGTTCTGGGTAAAAATCATTTATGGGTGAGGCAAGGATAGAACCCTGGTTTCAGGGAACTGGTATAACCAATATACATATAGGGCAATATGAAGGCATTACCACCACTTGTTTTGAGCTGAATTCATTTTCATCGAAGTGAATTAATTATGGTTTTGTTTTCTTAAGGCCCGGGGTCTCTGCAAGTGCATATAAGAAGTTTGTGCACTTTCAATTATTAAGGAAGGAGTTGTGCAAGTCTTAGCATCAGGTGGATTTTGAGAATGTGCATGATTCTGAACAGAGATGAAAAATAACAAAATGGAGGCGTGCAATCAAAGCCTGATGATTTTTAGATGTCTAATGATTTTTAGGGAGCTGACAATAGATCAATATGAATCATTCTTTTATGGGCTGTTTACTAAGGCAATTTGTTTCTGCTTCACTAGATGTTTTAGTTTTATAATTGGCACAGACATCTATTTAAAGAGAACATTTATATGGAAAGGAAGCCTGCAGATAGACAAGTATAAAAAAATGTAAGTTACAGTTTTATTTTTTGTTTTGATACAACAAGAAGAAATGGAGAAAATTAAACAATGATTTCAGAATCAACAAACCTTAATCAACATTTAGGGAGTATAAAGAAGACCTTAAAGAGATTTGATCATGTATGTCATATAAAACTACAGAAATTAAGTTTGTAGGAAAAGCATATTAGAATAGTGGTAGATCTGGGTAATTTTTTGTTATTCATTTAGTGACATAAAATATTTTAAAATAAGTTGTATTGGTTACACAAAAAGATATTGGTTCTGTTGCAAGAAGTTCACAATATAAAGGCATTAAGACATAAAATGTTGTGTACAAAACAAGAGGTACAAGTGGCATATGGAAGCAGATTCGGCTGTAATTATTAATGCTGGAATGATCTGTAGCTTTCTTCACTATTATATTGAAGTGCTAGATGACAATTAAGATGTGCTAATTAGATGTGCTAATTAAGAAGCTGATCCATGCAAAGAAGATGGCATGAGAGAGGGTATGAAGTGGGTAAAAGAGATAAACAGAGGACTCAGGATTTCACTTGCTTGAACTATGGAGGTGGCAAGAAATATAAAATTAGCTGAGATAAACGACAGGTGGCACTAGAGATACAGTCAGTGCCTACAGTAGGTAGGCTCATTAATTACTCATCTGTAGAAAAGAAGATGAGCAAACAGAGACTAAAGGAAGAGGCGAAGTGTTAGAAAGGAAATATGATCTCATCAAAATCCAAAAATAAATAAATAGTTGCAATTAAATAGTGTATGAGGCTCATAAAGCCTCCAGGAAAGGAGTTTGGAGATAATAATGACAAACAACTTTGCATCCCCAAAATAACTTCCATTAAAACTAGGTAAGTTCAAACTGAAGAAAAGATTTTGAAAAAAAATATAAGCATTTTTCCAATTAAAGTATGTCTACTTATTATTGGCTTAAACCAACACGCATAATTGAAGGAAGTAATAAAAGTGACGTACATACTATAGGTAAAATTCCTTCTACATGGACTGTCTCCTAGGCTATGTGATAAACACTCCTTATAATCAGAGTCAAAATCCAAATCCAAAAATATGCATGTATATATTAGGCAGCATTCTGACACTCAAATCCAAAATTGTGCTCCTTACTCTGCACACCTGACTCCCAATCGCTCGTGCTTCTCCTGACGGTATAATTCTGCAGATACCTAAACATTTTTATACATAAGGAATGTCAAGGATAAGTATCTAAAGCCAATTTAGCTGAAAAAAAGAGGGGATCCGAAAAAGCTGTGCCTCCACTCACGTTGTTGGAGGAGCTAGGAAATGACTATCATTACTGTTTATACAGACAGTTTTGAGAAACAGTTAAGGTGCCAGTACATGACTGAACCTGATAATAAGCATCCTCAGGACATGCCTCTTAGATCAGTTTCTCCAGAACTGACCACCAGTTTTATTTTAAGCAGAGGTGAAGGAGGTGGCTTCCCCTTATCCAACAGTGGTTATAGCACTCTAGGCTGGGGTGGGAGAAATACAGCCTGCAAGCCAGATTCTGCCCACCAAGGAATTTTGTCCAGCCTGCAGTGGGTCCCTTGGCCCTCCCTAGCCCAGGTTCAGGGGGGCATCCTGAGCTGTGGAACATACAATTGGTCCCACCCACTGCTGGGCATGTAGCGTGGTTGGGGTGGAATGGCAACCAGACTTTGTTTCCCAGAAGCCCCAGATGTGACTCCTATTGGCTGTCACTGCTGGACCTGGCCCTGCTACCCTGGCACCCCAGCATATGTGCCCTGAACCCACTACTGAGATTGGGATCCTCATGGGCAGGTTGTGTTCCAGATGGATGGGATGGGGCCACAGGTGGGCAGAGAGCTGCATGTGAGCGTAGGACAGGTGAATGAGGCTGGGATCACAGGGTGGTAACAGCGTGGGGTTGGGGCCTGCTCTCCACATGCCCTTGTGATGGGCACAGGTTCTGTGGGCAGGGACATGGCAGAGCTGCGAACTGCTCCCCATACACTCCTTGGCATGGAACTGGCATATGTCACAGGGACGTGCAGGCTCTGCCCTTAGCCCTGGCCCTGCACTCTCATTGCTCCATGATCCCAATCCCAGCCATTCCTGTCCCCCTGTCCTACTGCAGATGCCACTCCCCGCCCACCCATATCCCCATTTCAGCTGTGTGGCTGTGTCCGGGGGCCACTTAGGGAGTTTTGGTGAGATGTTGTGGGATTGGGGTGGGGGGGAGGTGTTGTTGACTTGGCCCATGGCAGTTCACTAAAACTCTTTAAATAACCATGAAACCAAAATAATTCTCACTCTTTCTCTAGACTGGCAGATACCTTGGTTTATTTGTTAGAGACTTTGCTTCTCTGTCTGAGCAATTCCAACCAATATTCCTTCACCAAACAGAAGACTAACTGCTGGGCTGTAAGGGTATTGTTGTGTGGAATGGGTGCAGCCTTAACTACTGGAGTAGTTCTAGTATACAGGGAAAAAACAAAATCAAGATTCACTGGAACAGAGAAAAACAAAATTTATTATGTAACCTATTACGTTAGGACACTCAGCTGGTAGAGGTGAGTTCTTCTTCTACTCCTAGCACACTTTTTTACATTAAATTACCATGGTACAGTACACATCCTTGGAGTCAAGTCTGGAACCTAACTTTTCATTCCACAGATAGGTGTCCTAACCACTAGAGATGCTTGCAGACATTAAAACAAACAAACAAACTGTGCTTTACAGGGTCCAACTAACATGATGCATCTTCTAGGCATGTGCTGGGCTAGGCTTGGGAGTGTGCTGAATTTAAAATAAAGCATCATTGTTTTAGGGTTTTTTTAACATCTGCAAGCTGCCTTAAATATAGTATTATGCTCACTTGAGTATACTCTTTCCCCTCTCTCTCTCTTGGCTAGTTAATCTTGAATCCTTTTCTGGAAAGTGGCAAAGCTTCAATGGGAGTTGTGGAGAACTCTATTTCAACAATAACCCCCCAGAATAATTTAGTGGTTAGAAAACACACCCAGGAGATTAGGTTTGAATCTCCCTAGGTTAAAATGTAATTGAACCAAGGTATCTCCTATGCCTGAAACATATCATGGAGCTCCTGGATAAAGCAAATGTGTTTAGGACAACCATCTTTTAAAATTTGTAGGATTAAAAAAAAACTTTAAAAAATTTAACTCATAAACTTTTACAAGAAACTGTTCTCTTGTTGCAAGAAAGGGTTTAGGTATCTTCTTGTTGGGAGGGCTTGAGGCCATGAATCCTGAGTAGAGGGATGTGTCTTACTGATAACTCCAAGATAGCTACCTGTTGTTCCCAGATTTTTTTTTTCTGGAGACCACGTTTCTTAATGCTGGGGTCAGTTTTCAAACAACTGTAGTTTCCACTGTTGAACTGATGCCAAATTGAGCTCTTGTGAAGCTTCTCTGCAGTAAAATTGGAATATGTAAGTGTTTCCACATTGTAGAGTTGAAGAAGTTTGTTAAAGAAACATTTTTGCCACAGTAAGAAACAGTTTGCTAAACTTCAGTTATCTAAAATCCAACAGATTAGTATTTTCCTTTATTCTGAGCCGTAATTGGACCTGTCAGTTCAATAATATTATTTTTTGTTGAGTTACTTTCTGGACAATATCTTCAGGGACGTGAAAGTTGTCTTTTTCTGTCTATTATAAACAAAAGTTTGTGATACTGCACTATAAAATGGACATTATGAAAAGAAGTATCTGATTTTATGGCAAGAGTTCTGACTGCAGGACATCCCATATTAACATTTGAAACAACACTTGTCTAACCTTTAATGTCCCTCAATTCATGTGTATGAAAAGACAGAAGAAGCACCATTTGGATTTATTTTGTTTTACAATTCAATTTTTAAACCATGATAGACTTTAGAAGACTATTGGGCTTTAAATCTCAATTGCTTGAAAAATGGTTTTAACAACACTCAGCCTACAGCCATGACTGAACTTTACAAAAATTGTCAAAAGTCATCCAGAAGGTCATTTCTGCTGTAATGGGATTTGCATTTGGATACCAGAACATGGGACAAAGAACCTAAAATATTTAACAAAATCATTGATGATCTGGAAAAAAGAAAGTGAATAGTGAGGTGGTCAAATTTGTGGATGACCTCAAATTATGTAAAGTAGTAAAGGTGGACTATGAGGGACTACAGAAGGATCTGGCATTATTGACCAAATGGGAAACTAAATAATAGATTAAATTCATTGTAGGTAAGTGTAAACTAATGTGAATGGGCAACAATAAGCCAAATTATATCTACACTATGATGGGCTCTACGTTACCTGTTACATACCGGAAAAAGATCTGGGAGTCATTGTGGACAGTTTGTTAATAAAAACAACTCAGTGCTCAGCAGCTGTCAAAAAGGCAATGTATTAGGGGTTGATAAGAAGGGAATTCAGAAAGCATCCTTAAGCTTTTTCATAAATTCATGGTGCCTCAACACCTTGAAAATTATTCCCAGTTCTGGTCCCCAGCTCTGTAAAAGGATTTAGAAGAATTAAAGAAGGTAAAGAGGAGTGCAACAAGGACTATTAGTGATATGGAGGGACTTCCATATAAGAATACTAACGTGGCCAGGCCTATCAGTTTAGAAAAGATACTCTTCAGGGGGGACATGATGAGGATATACAAAATGCCAAATGGTGAATAGAAAGTAAATGTATTATTTACTCTGTCTCTCAATACAAGAACTAGGGATCACAAAATGAAACTAGTAGGTGATAAGCTTAAAACTAACACAAGGATGTTGTTAACACAACATTTAATTAAAGCATGGCACTCATTGTCACAAGTTATTGTGAAAGCTGACAGTTAAACCAGATTAAAAAAGGGACATTATTGGAAGAAAGGTGTATCAGTAACTATTGAGCATGCAAGTTAGGGGTACTGCCTCTGAAACAGGACTTCCTAGACCTTTAATGAGGGAGGCTGCGAGTGAAAGGAACTGTAATAAAAACCTGGTCATGCTCAGTTCACTGTCCCTTTCAGCATCCAGTCTCTGACTTTGGGCAACATGGGCCCAGTAAATTACAATTCTTATGTCCCTGTGTTCTGAAGTAAAAATAGACAAGATAAGAGAGGGTGGAAAGAATTCTGAATTATGCTAGTCCAAAATCTGTAAGCTTCAGAAACAGCAGATCCACAGCAAAGAACCTGGAACACATGAGGAGCAGGTTGAGGAAAACAGGAAAGTACAGCATGAATAAATGATAAGTTCCATATGGAGGACAGACATAAATAGAGGACACAAAGTGTGTCCTATGTACATTTATTCTTAAGTTTATATGTATAAAAAACAAAATCAAGATATTCCAACTGCAAATGTCAGTTACCTATTTCTTAAACCAGTGGGCAAATCTTTAGTTGTTGTGGAAGGCAGGGCTGGGTGACACCTTAGAGACTTAAGATTTAGAAGCGTAGTACAGCATTTCCACACCCTGAACACCTTTGGTGCATAGATCAGTGCCAGCTGATGTGGTGTCTCCTGCTGCATTAGAACCTGGGGCTTATGCTTCTTCGAATCAGTCTTTAAGACTAAAAACAGATTATTGGTTTAATACAGGGATGATTAACCCAAGATTTTACCTAAATCAGAACAGGTTCAGGTCAGTCCTTTAAAGACAAGGTTTAAATGGCAAATAACTTGAATTAGTTATGATTGTTCCGCAGCAAAGAATTAATCTGGATATTTCACAAGTACTTCATGTGGCACAATGGCAGGGCAGGGTTGGCCAATTATTTTGGCTGGAGGGTCACAAGGAATTTTGGTGAGCTGTTGGAATGGGGGGGTGCTGACTCAGTCCAGTGCAGTAGGGGAGGGAGCCACTGATACTAACCAGCTCAGGGCTATCCACCCTGCACCTACCGGTGGGGGACTGGATGAAATAGGCAGGGTGGGTCCCCATGGAGACTACCCCAGGACCTCTGCAGGCAGAGTGCGCTCAGATAGGGGGATGGGATGAGGCCATAGGGGGATGGGATGGGATGGGCTAGTGACCAAGAAGCCAGCAAACAGGGGCTGCAAATAGTGTAAAGAGTTTGCAGACAGTTGCCGGGAGCAAGAGGAGGAAGGGGAAGAGAAGCCAGGTATGAGATCCTGTCCAGGGAACATAAGTGATTCAGAGCTGCCTGTGCCTTTGGTTTGCTGAATGTTTGTTTTGTGGGCTGTGTGTGTTTGGGGGTTGGGCTCTGAGAAGTGAAAGTGTTGCTGGGTGAGTGATTGCTGATAGTTTCATAGATTCATAGTTAGTAGGGTCAGAAGGGACCTGAGCAGATCATCGAGTCTGACCCCCTGCCATGGCAGGAAAGAGTACTGGAGTCTAACAACCCCAAAAAGGTGTTCATCTAGCCTTCTCTTAAAGACCCCCAGGGTAGGAGCCAGCACCACTTTTCTTGGAAGTTGGTTCCAGATCCTAGCCGCCCTGACCGTGAAATAGCACCTCCTGATATCTAGCCTGATTCTACCCTCTGCCAGCTTGTGACCGTTATTTCTAGTCACTCCTGGTAGAGCTTGGGGGAACAGGGATACCTTCAATGCCTGCTGGTCCCTTCTGACTAGTTTGTAACAGGCCACTAGATCCCCCCTCAGCCTTCTCTTGTGGCAGCTGAATATGTTCAGGTCCCGTAACCTCTCCTCATAGGGCCTGCCCTGCTGCCCCCTGATCATGCCAGTGGCCCTCCTCTGGACCCTCTCCATGCTGTCCACATCCCTCCTGAAGTGCCCAGAACTGCATGCAGTACTCCAGCTGTGGCCTGACCAGTGCCGCACAGAGTGGGAGTATCACCTTCTTGGACCTGCTTGAGATGCATCTGTGGATGCATGACAAGGTGTGGTTGGCCTTCCTGACTGCCTCCCCACACTGCCCGCCCATGTTCATCTGGGCATCAATGATGACTCCAAGATCTTTTTCTACCTCTACATTGACGAGAAGGGAGTTTCATAGATTTTCATAGATTTCATAGACATTAGGGCTGGAAGGGACCTCGGGAGATCATCGAGTCCAGACCCCCACCCAAAGGGCAGGAAGTCAGCTGGGCTTATAGGATCCCAGCAAGATAAGCATCCAATTTACTCTTGAAGGTGTTCAATGTAGGTGCTTGAACCACCTCCGCTGGCAGACTGTTCCAGACCTTGGAGTTCCCCAGTCTGTAGGTATGGTGCCGGTTGTTCCTCCCCAGGTGCATCACTTTGCACTTGTCGGTGTTGAATCCCATCCTATTTTCATCTGCCCATCCCTGTAAGCTGTTTAAGTCTGATTGCAGCCTATTCTTCCTTTCTAGCATTCCCACATCCCCTCACATCTTAGTGTCATCAGCAAATTTGAACAGGGTGCTTTTTAACCCCTCGTCCAAGTCACTGATGAAGAAGTTGAACAGTGCAGGCCCAGGGACCGAGCCCTGCAGAACTGCACTGCCCACATCCCTCCAGGTCAAAAATGACCCATTCACTACCACTCTCTGGGTGTGGCCCTCCAGCCAGTTGGTGAACCATTTGACTGTGTAGGTGTCAACACCACAATCCCCCAGTTTTTTAATGAGAACAGGGTGAGAGACAGTGTCGAAGGCCTGCCTCTAATTAACCCATGTTGGTTGCCCCTAAGCATAATCTCCCCTGCTGGACCCTCATGGACATGTGACCAAATAATTTTCTAAAAAAACTTACCCAGGATTGCGGTAAGACTAACTGGCCTATAGCTCTCCATGCCCTCCTTCCTCCTCTTTTTGAAGCTGGAAACCACACTGGCCCACTTCCAGTCCTTTGGCACCACACCAGAGCACCACGAGTACTTGTAAAGCTGTGGCAGGTGTCCCACAATGACCTCAGCTAATTCCCTGAGTACTCTTGGTTGGAGATCATCTGGACCAACTGATTTGAATACATCCAGTCCCTCCAGAAGTTCCCTAACTAGTTCCTCACTAACCCTTGGCTTAGGTGCACCTCTCCTGGAGTTTAAGGAGGGTCTGGGGGTGGGGGGGTGGCTGTTCCAGTTCCTACTTAGGAAAATGGAGGCAAAGAAGTCATTAAATAGGTTAGCTTTGTCATCTGGTGTGACAACCAAATTTCCTACCATGTCTTGCAGGGGTCCCATGTTACCCAGAACCTTCTTTTTGTCCCCTATGTATTTAAAAAAGTACTTTTTGTTGTCTTTTATTCGAGAAGATTGTCCCAGTTCCATCTCTGCCTTGGCCTTCCTGGCTGCCCTCCTGATCTCCGAGCAACAGCAGTATAGTCCTGCTTGGTGATGGCCCCTCCCTTCCATTGAGTGTGCACCTCCCTTTTAGCTAGGAGACATTCCTGGATGGTTTTGGTGAGCCATGGGGGCTTTTGCACCCTCCAGCCACCTTTGATCCATGGTGGAATTACTTCCCTTTGGGCTTGGAGGATCATCTCCTTAAGGAGCGACCACTCTTCTTGGACATCTAACTCCCCTCCTCTCCAGGAGCTCAGTGCTTTCCCAACTATTCTCCTTAGCTCATTGAAGTCCGCCCTCCTGAAATCTAGGGCTGCTGTCTTGCTGTAGGCCTTTGCCACCTTGCATTGTATGGTGAATTCCAGCAGGTGATGATCGCTGTCGCCCAGGTGGTTGAGCACCCACACCCCCCTCAACAGGTTGTCGCCAGTGGCCATCACCAGGTCCAACAAGGCATCTCCCTTGGTGGGGCTGTGCACCTCCTGGGTTAGATGGAGGTCCTGCATTTTGGCTAGGAACCTACGTGAGCGGTGAGACCTGGCTGACTGCTCTTCCCAGCAGATTGTTGAGTGATTGCTGCCTGGGCCTAACAGAAGCCCTATTGAGGGGGTAGAGCTCATTCAGGCCCAGTAGGGTATAAATAGGAGACTCGCTGAGCAACCAGGGATCCAGCAAACAGGACCTATAAACAGGGTAAGGAGTTTGTAGGCAGTTCACAGGATAGTTCACAAGTTAATTTGCCCCTGCCCCCTTTTTTGAGAGGAGAGCAGTTTAAGAGACCCAGGGAAATGGTTAGAGGTTGTTCCAATGCCAGAGCCATTGTCTATGAAGTTTCTGTCCAGGTAGGATTGTTCACCATTGAGGCTTCCACCCAAGTCCAGGTTTGGTGCTGTAGGGACTGCAGCTTGCAGGTTCCTTCTGCTGATATCCAAATCAGGGGTGCCTGCAGTGTGAGCAGTGCCTCCTGGTGGTATCTCTCAGAGAACAGGCAAAAGAGCTACAGGAGCAGGTGATGAGGCTCTGACACATCCTCCACTATGAGGAGCTCATTGATTCAATGCTGGAGGACATCTCCAGCACCGTGAAAGAATACTGGGCTGCATTGGTAGGTGTGTTGTGAGTAGGCCAAGGGAAGCAATTATTCCTCTCTATTCAGCACTGATGAAGCCACATCTGGTGTACTGTGTTCAGTTTTGGGCACCCCACTACATAAAGGTTGTGGAAAAATTGGAGAGAGTCATGTAAAGGGCAACACAAATGATGAAGGGGCTGAGACACATGACTTATGAGGAAAGACTGAGGGAACTAGGCTTATTTAGTCTGGAGAAGAGGAGACTAAGAAGCAATTTAATAGCAGCCTTCAACTTCTTAAATGGAGGTTTGAAAGAGGTTGAAGCTAGACTGGTCTCAGTAGCAGACAGAACAAGGAGCAATGGTATACGGCTGCAGCAAGGGAAGTTCAGGTTAGATATTAAGAAAACAAATCTCACTACAAGGATAGTAAAATGTTGAAACAGGTTGTGGCAGGAAGCCATCTTTGTTTCCCCCCCAAAATCTCTGTGCTGTGACAATTTGATTAGGGTGGGCCCAGCAGAGAAGACACACCTTTACCCTATCTCTTTAGGTAACCTGAGCTGGCTACATTCCTGAGGGAGGGGGGAAACCTGCTCTTTCTGCCTACATGACTGGTATCAGCTACCTGGGTGAGGGGCTTCTACCTAGTAGGATAGAGTCTACCCAGCAACTAGTGATGTATTTCAAATTGGTTGGCCGACAGCCAACAGGTGCTGACCTCCATTGGACCAGGTGAATGAGGTCACAGGGGCTATATAAGTTAAGACTGCCCAGGAGGGGCAGGGCAGCAGCCATGTGGGGGATTCAGACTTAGAGAGGAGTTTACTATTTGAAACTGGCTCTCTCCCTCATAACTCATGAGCTAGGAATGACCTGCCTCCAGAGGGAATCTCCAACAGCCTCTGGATGATGCTTGTGAGTAAGTTACTTGAGATCTGAGTAGATATATATTTGGCAGTAACTCAGATGCATGATCAAAAGGCTACCTAAGCCAGACTGTTTTGCCTTATGGGATTTGTATGATATTGCTCTATCTTGTACCCTATTTTCACCCTACCCCTGTAATCAATAAAGTTCTCCTTTGTGAATGGTGTAGGAGAGTTATTGAGGGGTGGGTCTAAATTATGCCTAAGAGGCCCCTTAGGTCTGTGGACTAAGGGAGACTTTCCTTTTTGGCCCCCAACTTGGGAAAGTGCCCCAAGTGCCTGTATTGGGTCGAGTACCTGCAGGACTAATAGGTCTGTGCTTCCTCAAGGACACAAAGCTGAGAGATTCCCTTCTCGGGGTGGTGGCAGCTTACGTTACCACCAGGCTAGCGATTGTGCTCCAGGAAGGGGGTCAGCCAGACATGAGGCACACCTAGGGAGGCACTCGGAGCCTGGAAGGTGGTCGGGCACAGTGAGATGGGTGGCTCAATGCAGGAGTGCCCCCAACTGGTCCACCACACAGGTTACCCAGAGAAGTTGTGGAATCTCCATCCTTGGAGGTTTTCAAGACCTGGCTAGACAAATCTTTGGCTGGGACAATCTAGTTGGGAATGGTTCTGCTTTGAGCAGGGAGTTGGACCTCTTGAGGTCTTGTCCAACCTTCATTTTCTATCATTTTTTTCCCATGATTTTCATAGGCAGGCAGAGAGTGGTGTCTCAAAATATATTTTACTCACCCCTGAACAATGGGCTTTCCTGTTTGTAAAGTCTGAGGTTTGCTGTCAGGCAAAATACTCAGATCTGAATAAAACTAATCATCTATTTTTAGCCTAAAGTGACATCCTTCCCTGCTTTCTGCCTGACTTCATACTAAAATGACTAATACCTCTTTAGCTCTGAACTAGTAAAATTTCACTTAAGTCAAAGTTGTCATTGCTGTCTATACTAGTTGCAAATCTGGCATGGAAAAAAGGGCCAGAAAATTAATTATACATGTTCCATTTATTTATGTTACTATGTCTATAAGCATTTGGATTACCCATTCCCTGTCTTCAAATTATATCCCATTAGTTCCTCTGGAACAAATTTTCATTTGTGGGATTTGCTTATATTTCACCAAACCTCATAACGAGGCTCCAATGCTTAAAATAATAGATATATAAAGCTAGAAAAGCACTCAGATACCAGAGTAGGCTATATAAATGCCAAAATAGTTTGGTTGGATAAGGTGAATTACATCCTTTTTACCTTGGAAAATCCTTGTTTAAAGGGGAGGAGGGGTCTGATTCCCTTCACATTTACTATATAAATTAATAATAAAGGATTGAAATAATAATGATATAATTTGAATATGTATTTGGAGAGTCAGTCAAGGAAAAATTGATTATGAAAGGTGAGACATTGTGAGGAGAACAACAACAAGAATTTCTTTGCCTTAGACTAATAGAGTTTTTAATGACATGTGACCCTCGTGATTGCCTTTCATGACCTGCCCCAAAGGTTTTATCCACAGAGAAGCACAGATTTAACTATACAAATGAAAGGTACACTAAAACAAAATATATCTCAAATGTTAAGTCTTGCAAAAATAATCTTTTGCAAAATTTAAGGTCAAATGAAATATTTAAAAAATCAATGTATAAATCCTAAAGGCATTTTTAAACAAATATTCTCCTTATGTATTTTCAATTCTAACTTCATAATATCATGCTATTTCATGAAAACTTTAAAGACAAATTGACTCAAAGCTGTATATGTGAGAATGAACCTGATTAGCCTGTCATCATTGTCTAAGTTAAAAAAGAAGATTGCCAATTAATGTTGAAACACAGTAAATAAATCTTCAGGAATAGATAGAACTGAAGAGTTTTGTAATAACAGGCATGAACGGGTAATTAAAAAAATTCTCACCTAATATACAGTAGCAATATTGAACTAAAAGTTACATCCCTCCAAAAAAGATTTGGTATAGTCTTTAATAGAAATATTTCCTACATTTCAAAATATAGTTTACATGTTTAAATGTTTACATATGAAACTCTCTTCCACAAACTATACCTTTAAAAGTCTTACCTTTTAGAATCAATACAGGAGATAACGGTGTATGAAGACAAATATTCTTTCTGGACCTTGGATTTATTCCTTCTGAATTTTAAGTGTTTGTACCTACCTAGTAGCCTTTGGAACCCAATATTATTTCTACAGGAGAAATTGACAGAGACTGAGGAGGTAGCCATTACCTATTATCTGTTATGTTATGACCAGAGATCCTGGTTTTTTCTGATTTAAAAAAATGCCAAATTTTTAGTTAAAGAAACACAAAATCCACATTTTCGTGATTAAAATGAAACATCACTATATATATATAGATCTATATATTGGTGGTGTTTCATTTAAATCATAGAAAAATGTGGATTTGACCTCAATCATGAATATTTTTCTATATTAGCATATTTTAGTTCTCAACTTGTCACAATAAAAATCAGTTAATTTATTTCATTTGATTTCATAACATTGTAACACTTCCAATCTTTCTCAGAGGACAATATTCAAAACCCACTGTAATCATAGAATCAAAGGTTCACAGAAAATTAGGGTTGGAAGGGACCTTAAAATGTCATGTTGTCCAACAGGTTCAGGTCCTGCAGTCTCTCATTGTAGGGTCTGCCCTGTTGTCCCTGGATCATGCAGGTGGCCCTCCTCTGGACCCTCTCAATGTTGTCCTGAAGTGGGACGCACAGAACTGGACACAGTACTCCAGCTGTGGCCCAACCAGTGTTGAATAGAGGGGGAGGATCACCTCCTTGGCCCTGCTAGAGATGCACCTGTGCATGCACGACAAGGTTTGCCAACCATGACCTCGTATTGTCAGCCCATGTTCATCTTGGAGTCAATAATGACTCCAATATCCCTTTCTGCCTCCGTGCTCTCAAGAAGGGGGTTGCCCATCTTATAAGTGTGCTGCTGGTTACTACTGCCTAAGCTCAGCACCCTGCACTTGTCAGTATTGAAACGCATCCTGTTTTTGGTAGCCCACCCCTGTAACCTATCCAAGTCTTGCTGAAGTTTTTCCCTCCCTACTAGCATGCTCACATCACCCTAAATTTTGTTATCATGTGCGAATTTAAACAGGTTGCTTTTCACCCCATTGTCCAAATCATTGATAAAGAAATTGAACAGAGCGGGCCCAAAGACTGAGCCCTGGGGGACTCTGCTGTCCACTTCTTCCCAGGTCGAATATGACCCATCCACATCAACTCTCTGAGTATGACTCTTGAGGCAATCTGCAATCCATCTGACGGTGTAGGCATCAATGCCACAGTTGCCCAAATGTTTAATGTGCATGGGGTAGGAGTCGGTGTCAAAGGCCTTGCTGAATTTCGGAAGGACTACATCCATGGCAACACCTACATCCAATGCTTTTGTGACCTGATCGTAAAAGACAATCAGGTTATTCTGACATGACATGCCCCTAATGAAACTATGCTGGTTGCCCTTGAGCATCATCTCTGAGGCCGGCACATCACAGATGTGCTCCATGATGATCTTCTCAAAGAGTTTCCCTAGGATTGAGGTAAGACTGATGGGCCTATAGCTGCCCGGGTCCTCCCTCCTCGCTTTTTAAAAATAGGGACCACGTTGGCTATCTTCCAATCATCTGGCACCTGGCCTGAGCACCACGAGTGCTCATAAAGCCATGCCAAGGGCCCTGCAATAACCCCTACTAGCTCCCTCAACACCCTGGGGTGGAGAGCATCTGGACCCGCTGACTTGAACACATCCAGCCCCTCCAGAAGCTCTCTAAACCGGTCCTCCCCAACCTGAGGTCTGGAGATGTTCCCCTCAGTCTGTCTGGTATCACAGTGGGGAAGTCCTGGTCCCTGCCCAAGAAAACAGAGGTGAAGAATCGGTTAAAGAGGTCTGCTTTCTCCTCTGGTGCAACCACCAGATTGCCCAGAGGATCTTGCAGGGCCTCACATTTCCCGGTGCTTTCTTCATCCTCCCTATATATTTGAAAAAGGACTTTTTATTATCTTTGTTTTTAGATGCAAGTCCTAACTCTATCTCTGCCTTAGATTTCCTGACAGCCCCATTACAGGCCCGAGCAGAGGAGGTATACTCCTCTTTGGAGATAGCACCCTCCTTCCACCAGTTGTATGCCACCTTTTTGGCAATGAGGCATTCCCATACACCCTTGCTGAGCCAGGGGGGCTTTTGGGCCCCCCTTGCTTTTTGTTGGAATGGTTACCCCTTGGGCCCTGAGTATCGTCTCCTTAAGTAACAACCACTCATGTTGGGCATTGAGCTCCCCTGCTCTCGAGAACCCCAGTGCCTCTCCCACTAACCTCTTCAACTCATTGAAGTTGGCCCTTTTGAAGTTTAGGGCTACCGCCTTGCTGCAGGCCCTTGACACCCTGTGCTGGATGGTGAATTCCAGCAAGCGATGATCGCTATCACCCAGGTGGTCAAGAACCCCTTACCAGGTTGTCACCTGTGGCCAGGACCAGGTCCAACAGGGCATTTCCTCTGGTGGGACTGTGCACCTCCTGAATTAAGTGGAGGTCCTGTATCTCGGCCAGGAACCTCCTACAATGGTCCAACCTGGCTGACTGTTCCTCCCAGCAGATGTCTGGGTAATTTAAATCACCCATGACAACTACATCCTTTGCCTTAAGTGCCTCTGCAAGCTGGCCCAAAAATTCCTGGTCCAGCTCCTCCCCTTGGTTGGGGGGTCTGTAGTAGACCCCCACAGTTAGATCCCTCTCCTCATGGCCCCCTTGTATCTTGACCCAGAGCACTTCAGCTTGACCCTCTGACTCCATTCTGCTGGCAGAGGATGTGTAATGCTCCTTGATACAGAGCGCCGCACCCTCACCTTTCCTTCCTTCTCTATCCCGCCTGTAAAGCCAATAGCCCCTAATGCTAACTGCCCAGTCGTGGGATGAATACCACCACATTTCTGTAAGCCCTATTAAGTCTAAGTCTGACCTGGCTATTCTGACGGTGAGTTCCTCCTGTTTATTCCCCATACTATGAGCATTGGTATATAGGCACTTAAGGCTTTGCCTAGCTGTGTGTGCCACCACCAATTTGGGAGACTGTTTAGACCCCTGTTTCTTACCTGGGCACTCCTTGAATTTGTCACCTGTCTAGCTCAGGTGGTGTCTCTTCATCTTCCTGCGGCCCCCTCCCCTGGTGATGCTAATTTAAAGCTCACCATACGAAATCAGCCAATCTGGAAGAGAAGACAGACTTTCATTTAGGAGAGAAGTGAAGCCCATCCCACCCCAGCAAGTCCCCCACCTGAAAGCATGGGTCATTATCAAGGAACCCAAGGCCTGCCTGGTGGCAACAACTGTGTAAGCGCCGGTTGACCTTGCCAATGCAGGCCTCGTGTCTCCGTCCCCGCCTACTCACCAGAAGAAGAGAGGAGAATACCACAAGAGAAGGCTGAGGGGGGACCTGGTGACTGTGTATAAATTCACTGGGGGGACCGGAAGGGATTGGGAGAGACCTTGTTTCCCCTAGCGCCCCCTGGCATAACAAGGAAAAACGGCCATAAGTTGTTGGAGAATAGGTTTAGATTAGACATCTGTAAGAACTACTTCACAGTCAGAGAGTCTAGGATCTGGAACCGACTTCCAAGAGAAGTGGTGTTGGCTCCTACCCTGGGGGTATTTAAGAGGAGGCTTGATGCCTACCTAGCTGGAATCATTTGAGCCTGGTTTTTTCTCCTGCCCAGGCAGGGGGTCAGACTTGAAGATCTATAAGGTCCCTTCCGACCCTACTTCTATGATTCTATTATTCTATGAACCCCCTGCTTAAGTCAGGACCATCCCCAAATATATCTTCTCAGACAAGGCTTTGTCTAGCCAGTTCAAAGCCCCCCAAAATGGCGATTCTACAGCCTCTCTGGGTAACATTTCCAATGATTTATTATTCTCCTAGTGCAAAGGTTGTCAACTGGGGGTACACGTACCCCTAGGGGTACTTAGAAAGGTCATAGAGTGTACATGCATGAAGGTGGGGATGGTGTGTCTTATGAGGGGGAGGGGTTCACTGGGCACCACCAGTCCCATGTGGCACATCATGATGCTTTCCCACCCCAGCTCACTCTCCTGATTGGCTGCTGGGCCACCACCCTTAGCCAGTAGCAAAGAGGACCCCCATAGCTCCCCCATAGCCCCCCTCCTGTAGGTCCCCACCTTGAAGGAGGGAATGGGATGGAGGCAGAGGCAGGGGAAGAGGCAGACACTGCACAGCCTGGGTGGGGTGTGGGATGGAACCATGAGTGGTTCATCCAGGGAGCATGGCGGGGAGGGAGAATTGGTGGCTCCCATTGCTGCACACACTCTGGGAGAGCATGAGAGGGCAAGTACCCCCAGATCTGCACATGAGGCGAGGGCAGGCTGCAACTTCAGACTAGAACCAGGGCAGTGCCAAGCTGTTTCCAGTGTTGGGTGTTGGTCTGGGAGAGGCATCATGAGGCTACAGAGAATTCTGGGGTGGCTGCTGCCCCTCCTGTATCCCCATTCTCAGTGCTGCCACCACCCACTTAGAGTGCAGCCCATCCCAGCCAGTAAGAGCATGGCACTGCCCAGCCTCAGGTGACAGCAGCAGCCCACCCTGCCCCACACACATATTCAAGGGCACATGCCCCCCCAAGACCTCCTGGTGGTGCATGTAGCCCCACACCTCACCCCACCATGACTGTGCAGTGCCTGCCCCAGGCTCACTTCCTCCCTCACCATGGAGGCCTATGGGTTGAGGACTATGGGAGGTGCTGCAGCCATTCCAAAATCCACCATAGCCTTCCCAACCACCAATCCCAGCATCACCACCACCTGCCCTGAGTGCAGCCCCACCCCAACACCCTGGCCAGGAACAGCTTGGTGCTGTCCTGGCCCCAGCCCATAGTGGCAGGTCACACTGTCCTGCGTACAGATTTGGAGACACCCCCCCTGCCCCCATACCTTGTTGTCTGTATATGCAGCGGCAGAAGCTGTCCCATGTCCCCGCATCCTCTGGATGAGCTTCTCACAGCTCTATCCCATGCCTCACAGTGACTGTACAGTGCCTGCCCCTGCCCCAGCTCTACTCTCTCTGCCCCTCGGGGCCCTCAATCTGCTCCCCCCCCTTAAAAACAGGAAAAAAAATATAAAGGGGTACATAAGATGAAACTTTGAGGCACTTGTTAAAAAAGGTTGAAAACCCCTGTCCTAGGGAGAGAGGTTTTTTTCCTTCCTAATAACTAACCTAAACTTTCCTTTCTGCAGCTTAAGACCATTGCTCCTTATTCTGTCATTGCCACCACTGAGAACAGTCTAGCTCCATCCTCTTTGGAACACTTTCAGGAAGTTGAAGGCTGCTATTAATTTCCTTCTCAGATTTTTCTTCCCTAGACTAAATGAGCCCTGTTGTCTCAGCCTCTTCTCAGAAGTCACATGCTCCAGGCCCCAACCATTCTTTTTTTGGCCTTCACTGTACTCTCTCCAATTTTTTTATGACCTTTCCATAGTGGGGAGCCTAAAACTGGACACAGTGCTCCAAAAGTTGCCTCACCAGTGCTGAACAGAGAGGAAAAATCACTTCCCTTTATCTTCTGGCAATGCTCCTACTCCTGCAGCCCAGCATGCCGTCAGCCTTTTTTTTAAACAAAGGCCCACTGTTGGCTCATAAATAATCAATTAAAAAGTTTCTGTTGACTTCAATGGGCTTTGGATCAAGAGCCTGTTGGCTTGCTGATATTGTCACAATCTTAAAAGTTTTATCTTAGCCATCCTGTTGCTGTTGTCATTGCTTCTGGGCATGAGCTCTGCCCTCATTCAGCTTTCCAGTACTTAATGTGCCATTCATCCAGGGTAGGTGAATGTCAAACAGAATTGTATCAAATCCAGTGGGGGCCTTCTCAGTCTTCATTTCAGTAAGAATCATGAATGAGGCGATTCAGAGATGCTTGAATTGGTAGTTTACCAAATAGATACCACCATGAGGGTTTACATAGAATTATCTTGGGTAAATAAATCCTGTACATAGATGAAATTGTAAGCAAATATTGAACCAGTTTTTTTAAATCTCTCTTAATGATACTAAAATCCTTGGAACAGAAGTGTGTACTGCATAGAACATTTTGGTTTGAAAATTAATGGGCTTTCCAGGAAAGACAGAGGTAAACTAAGATTTTAACACTAAAGTTCATATTAAAAAGTTCCTGTATCATTGACATTGCTCTAAGAATAAAAAGTCAGGCAGATCTGTATTTAACTTACTAGGTCTCAGTCATATGAGAGAAAATGAAGTGCAGGGAGACAGTTTTCTGTTAATTTGCATGTCAGAAATACCATTAGTATGAAGCATATCTGATTGCTTACAATTATGGGAAATGGAATTTAGCTAATGCTGACATTTTGCTTCTAGCTTGAAGTGCAGTTTAGTAATGACAGGGATGTGTGACCAAACTGATAAAGTTCAAAACTGTTGCACATTTAAAGGAATCTCACCACATTTGGATTTGATTTGTAATGTCTATTGTATGACTGTGCTTGTATTGTTCCTTTATCTAAGATAAGTTAACAATTACTTTTCAACATTTTATAGAGTATCTTTCCACTAGAAAATTAATAAAGAGAAAATATAGGGATTAAATCTATTAGGTTACCTTCAGGTACCCACTTACATTGGAACAGGTTTAGGATAGGACAATATCAGGACCTACTTATGCAGTGGAGAATCCAGTGAGGCTGCCCTGGTACACTTGCAAGGCCCTGGCATGGGAGTGGAGTGTTGGCCCAGTGATCTGGAGTGGAGAAAGAGAACAGGTCATGTAGAGTAGGGCCATGACGGAGGCCTGAAGGTCAGACTGTAGTAGGTGCAGAGTACGGCTGCAAGGGGCAACCTGAAGGGCTGCACTAGAAGGATTATGAGTGAGACTCAGTGAGGGGAGGTAAATTGGGCCAGAATAAAATTGGTCCTGAATAAAAATATTTGTTGTTTTTATATGTGACGATGCACCACACTATCTGCACCCCCTGCTTTTCAAAATTTTAGATCCATCCACATATCTATGTATAATACTGTGTTTCATACAAAGGAGAAAGATTTTGATAAGAGACTATTATTTAATAATACAAACCTTTTTTCCCATGATCTTTATGGCTATGAAGGTGAAGTTTGTGTCTGGACTTTTGCACTGTTTCTAGAATTGTCAACATTCATAAAAACTGACAAGTTCACTTGATAAACCGCAAGAAGACCCTTCAAATGCTGAAAATGCATTCTTCATACTGTGGGATCTGATTTTTTTTTTTATATCAGGTTCCCAAATTAGCACAGAAAAGAGTTGGGGGAAGGAACAGGGATAACTCTCCCCTGTATATCTAGACAGGGTGGGGAGGAAGAGATATGCATTTCCTGTTTCTCTAGAGTGAGAGAGAGAGAGCACGAGAGAGAGAGAGAGAATTATATTTGTGTGTGTATGTACATATGTATGCAGGGCCGTTCCTGTGGGGAGGGGGTGGGAATTGGTGTGATTGCCCAGGGCCCTGTGCTTTGGGGAGCTCCACAGAACTGGGCAGAGTAGCAGTGGTATGGAGCTGGGTGAAGTGGTGGCTCTGCGTCCACCCGCTTGCTATCTCACTGCTGACATCGCTTCTGTCAATGGCAGCAGCAGTTTCTTTGGTTTCAAGGCCCGTGGGATTGGAGTGGGGCCCCGCACGGGCTGATTTTACCCTGGGTCCCACACCCTGCTTGGGTCAGCTCTGTATGTATGTATGTATACATGCATATATGGTATGTATATTATCTTGGGTTCAAGCTACAAACCCCATTGGTCAATATCAATTTAATGTTACATATATGAGTGTGTCGGTGCATTTGTATACATAGCTATATGTGTATGTGTGTGTGTTCTGTGAGAGAGTAAATTTAATGCGTTTCATATTTTGTTTATAAATTCCAATTCATAAAATCAATATAAAATATTTTTAAAAGTTACAAGGAAGACATTCGTCTGTTATAAATTCAATTTGTCTGGTCATTAAGAAAATTAAGTTATTTCCCTCATATTCAGTGCATGAGATAATCAAATAAAAATGCACTAGTATTTCTTCCTAGTTACTTTATTCTCCCCTCTACAGATTGTATGCTTGGCTTATCTGTGTGGAATTGCCTAACAAAGTTTGATGAAAGTAGAAGGGTAAAAGCTTCTAATATCTGAAGTTCCAAAAGTGAACTCATAATGGTTGTCAAGATTCAGTGGACTCTCACGGGGGAGCGGACAATGTATAGAAGAAGTTACACAGTATTCTCTACAGTGTATGGCAAAAGGCACATAAACCACACTATAATTGTCTATGTGATTTGCTAACTTTTGTCTATGTTCAGCCTTGTCATTGTGACCTTTGAACCTTAAAAGCAAGAAGGGGAGGATGACTGCTCTTGTAGAATCTGAGAGATCATAGCAAGTTTCATCTCCCTAAAATAAAAGGTCATTCCCTGAAGCCCATGACTTTTGTAATTACAACTGGTTTTCCTTCAGGAAGGAAATGTGTGCCTTATGCAGGAAGGATGAAGTATTGGCACTGTTGTCACAGATGTCCCTCCATATATTCCCTTAACATGGGACGTCTGGACACTGCAAATTTTACCTCTAATTTTATTCTTTTGCTAATTTTCATTTTTGTAGATTTTTTTTGCAGTTATTAATCCAAATATATAAATAAAAAGAAAAATACCCAAAAACCCCTTCCACTCTCAAAGAAGTGCACAGTTGATCTTTTCCAAAATCATTTTAACTACATAACAATAACTTAGAACATTGTTTGGCATTTTAGGCATTTAACTCAGCTTTATATGTGCACATAATGCATGTTCATGCATGTTCATATGCACACATGCAGGAAATCAAGACAATCAAATGGCTGTCATATATTTTGTGTATTTTTTTATTTTATTTGTACTTCATTACATACTTTATGCATGCTGATAGTTATTTTGAGATTGTAGTAGGTTTCTACAAGTTGCTTTATAGGTTTCCCTGGCTTTATGTGGTATATGTGTTCCTGAAAAATGGTGCATAACTCAATTCGTATAAAGGGAACCCACTTTACAAGGTAATGAATAGGCATACATCACAAGACCTCAAGTGTACTGGCCCCCCCAAACGCATTTCTACCACTTTTACAAGACAATTTTGGTACTCACCAATAGCAGACAGTATACACAAGCACAGGGTGGTGGTGAATGTTTAGTTGGTGTGAAGAAAGGGTGGTGAAGGATCCTCACTTTCAGATTCTGCATCACTGGTAGGAGGTACAGGCAGGGTAACAGGCTCTCATCACCCTCCAACACCAGCGCGGTGGGACTGGGGGTAGAGGCCTCAAGAACTGGAACAGCTACACAGGACACTATATTTTGGTGTGTCTCACTCCCACAATGCACCACAAAGAGCAGCTGACTGTGGGCTTCCACAATACCAATTGGCTAAAGGTGAATTTACCTTGCATATAATGAATGTTTGGTATAAAAGGGTCATCACATATGAGTGAATTCACACATACAGAACCTACATAAAGTGAAGGAAACCTGTACTAACCGTGAGTACTGTTCCTTGTTTCACAAATATTCAGCACAGTAGAGCAAAAAGGAGCAGGAAAGTTACAGGATGTATGTGAATTTTTAGGTTGAAAAGTTTCTCCTTTTTTTAAGATCTTCTGCAGTTTTTCCAAACAGCAACACCAGCATGAGTAGCAGGGAACAAGTGTATGTGTGTGTGTATGTGTCCCATAAGCAAAAGACCTTAAACTGCATGTTTGACCACAAAGAGTGAACAGCAATGAATAATAGAAATGTGCATTGCAGATATTACAAAGAGGAAAAATATGCAGATAGACACTGTGAGAGGGGAAAATGGAATTACTAAATCACTATTCAACTTGCTCCATTTTTGTGTCCCTAAACAAGAAAAGAGAGAGAAAATCTCTCACACTCTGCCCCTTTCTGAAAGTATTATTTCCATAAAGGGCTTATTCCAGAAATAAATCACCATTTGTATTCCCATACATGTACTTCAAAAGCAGTTGGCTATGAATACGTTGCATAAAGATTTGACCTAAATGGTACTAGGGAGAATAACTTCATACAAATCAGAAAAAATAAATTTCTGCTAAGATCACACTGAGATGAATTTAATGTGGCATCACAGAACTCTATACCAAGTTTGACTCAGCTTGTACATTCTCACATGACTCACCTTCTCTAGGACTGAAATGACTGCTTCCTTTTCACATCATTTTTTTAAGGAACCCACAAACCAAAACGAAAATCTGTATTAAGAGCCAGAGGCATCACACTATATATTAGAAAGCATTACACCCATCCAGAATAATAGAGTGGGGGAGGAAAAAAACAACAACAACAAAACTATTTTACTTCAAAGTACCTGAAGGCTACATCATTTAATCAATGTACAACTGAAATAACCACAGAAAGGTTTGTTGCTCACACACTCCTCGCTATAAAGAGACTACCATAAATGTGGTGTTTTAATGTGCAGAACCATATTACTGTTTTTTACTTTTCTTTTTTTACCTTCTTTGGCTATTGCACATTCATCTTGAGAAGCTGAGTCACAGTAAAATGGGTACTTCAACTGACATAAGGAAAGACCAGTATACTTTTACATTAATAGGTAGAAACTGAAAAACAATGCATTTCTTGGCTGTCATTTATCATGAGATTTTATTCCCTAGGCAGCAGGTAAGATTCCAGAAATAGCCCCATTCTGAGTGAAGAGATATGTGAATTTTTGACAATTTATGAGAGCATTTGAATAGACTTTCTCTGACCTATCATATTGCTTTAGCAGGGTATTGGATTAAGTTGAGTACATAAAATGGTATCTGCCTTGAGGCAATCATTCAAACTAAGAACATTTTTGCTGTTTTTGTACATGAGAGTTCATTGTGCATAGGTTCTAACTATAATTATTCTGATCTCTATTCCCCACATCTGCCTCACTCCTCCTTTTTCTGAGGACAGGATAGACCTACTAAGTTTTCACAGGCATAGACTATATCTACACTGAAATCAGAAGTATAACTGCAATGTGTGTATGCATCTATAATGTAGCTTTAATCTGTCTTTAATCTCCCAGTAATTAAAGCCAATATCTAAAAAGAATAATCTAACTATGGATGCCAGTAACAGTGAAACCACAGAAGTCTGGGTTGGGTTCTTATCCAAGCAATTAGTTTTCACTGAAGCCTTTACCCTCGTGTATTCATTGCTGTTATTATCTGGACTAGCTG
Organism: Crocodylus siamensis; assembly: GCF_052110815.1. Classification (NCBI taxonomy): domain Eukaryota; kingdom Metazoa; phylum Chordata; order Crocodylia; family Crocodylidae; genus Crocodylus; species Crocodylus siamensis. The sequence goes on from NC_143395.1 coordinate 330,306,138, forward strand.
AATGGAAGATAACTGTGTTGCAATCTCACCTCAGACTTCAATGTACACATAGGCCAGATCCTAATCCATTTATTAAGTTCTTATATGAATTTAGGAACGTAAGTGAGATTCTATTCCACCCAGCAGAAGTCCTGAAAATGTATTAATGCATCTACTGTTGCAACACACCACAATCTGATCCTTAAGAGAGCTTGTACATGCTATGGGGTTTGATTGTCATTGATTTACCTTACCTTAAGAATTTTAACCTGGGTTACTTTGGTGCATCGTGTTGGTGTTTACACACCATGGGTTTTCAAACTAATTAAGTCCCAGGTGTAATTCCCCGCAAATTCCAGCCAAATACCAATCTAGCTTGGATTGCCCTGCGCCTGCTCCCACAGGTTGAGAAAAGCAAAATCCAGGACATTTGGTCAAAGCAGGGGAGACGGGGGCAGAGGCTGGGGCTGCTATGGGGCAGGTGTGGCACTGGAAGAGCTGGAGAGCAGAGAGCTGTGCTGCTTCTTCACGAGTTGTTAAATGCCCTTCCCCGATTCATTTTCAACATGGCCACCACTAGGTTAAACTGAAGTTCCCACAATACCTAGAGGTGGCCATGTTTGGTCAGGGAGCTGTGTGTCAGGAGTTTGGGGCACAGGCAGAGCTGGAGGGGAGGAGGCAGCTGCAGACCAGGGGTGACTGTTGTTCAGGGGAGTGTGTCAGGGGTTTTGCCTCTCTTCCTTTGCCTATGAGGGAATGTGCATGTGTTTGTGAAAATTAGGGAATGTGTGTGTGTGTGTGTGTGCATGCATTGGTGGGTGTTGTAGGCATATTGGGGGAGGAGTTATTTAAATTTCATCTGCTATCTTGTGCATATTCGTGTATACGGGGGAGCAGTATGTGTGAGCTTGTGTATTTGTGTGTTACTGTAGGGGTGTGTGTGTCTGTATAAATTGTGTTGTGCATGTGAAAGAATGTGTATGTGTGTATATGGGAGACGTGTGTGAATCTGTGTGTGTGGAGAGCAGAGGGTGCGTGTGTATGTATATGTGTGGTGTGTGTATATGGGGAACCAGTCTCTGTGTGTGTAGTTGTCTATGTCTGAGGGAGTGATGTGTGTGTGTGTATGTGCATTTGTGTATATGTGTGTAAGGGGAAGCAGAGTGTGTGTGTCTGGGGGAGTGGGATCAATGTGTGTGTGTGTGTGTATGTTTGTAGATGGGGGACCGGTGTGTGTATGTGTGTGTGTTCAGTGGTGTAGATGTGGGTATGTATTCACCTGTGTGTAAATTGTGCTGTGCATGTGAAGGAATATGTGTATGTGGGGGATATAGGTGTATGTGTGAGTGTATGGGGGAGCAGAGGATATACATGTGTGTGCATGGGTGCAGTATGTGTCCATGGGGGAGCAGTGTGTGTCTGCATGTTCACCTGTGCATGGGGGAGAAGAGTGTGTATGCATGTGCATGTGACGTGTGTACAGGGGACCAGTGTGTGTGTGTGTGTATAGAACCCAAGTTCCATCCATCACCTCATCACAAACCACAGACATAGGTGAGCCTCCCCCTCCTGGCTGCCCGCATGTGGCTCCCATGTCCTGGTGGGGAGGGGAGAGCACATCTATGACCACCTGCTGGGTGCTGGCACAGGGGGAGGGAGGCAGGGACATGGGTGGTTAGATCAGCTTGCATGCCTGGTTCCATGGCCCACTGCACTTCCCTACTGGAAAGCGTTCCTCTGTGCACACCCACAGATGTACACACACACACATACAGATGTACAAGCACAGTGCACACATGGTTGTACACACATGGATGTACACATGCGGTGCATACAAAGATGTACACACACACGGATGTTCATGCACAGTGTGCTCCCCTGCCCTGACAATTCACACACACATCAGGATGGATGCACACAGCTGGGGCCCCCACACAACCAGTTGTGTGCACATGAACATGGGGCCCAGCATTGCTAGGCAGGGAGCCAACGAAGGGGGGCTCGGTGCTGATGGGGGCCATGAGAGACTAGGCCAAGCTGTGGGAACTGTGCTTTACAAGGGCCCCTGCACCAGAGGAGCCCTCCACCCCACGCAGGTTGTGGTGTATTTATGCTCCTCTCATCTATCAGCATGGCGCCAAGATGAACCGCAATGAGAAATGGGGCCACGTGCCAGCCACCCACTGCATCCCCCAGTCCCTGCAAAGACTCCCCTGGGCCTCATGGTCCCTGTGCTACTTCACATGACATGGGAGGAGGCACACACTGGCTGAGGTGGGGTCCATGGCATGGCTGGCAGGGTGGGCGGAAGCTCCAAATCTGCAGTGATGCAGCCAACCTTTGGAGCACAGCAGGAAGGAGTGACAGTGATGAATGGGGTGCCTGGTACCCCACTGAGGTGCTGAGGTCAGTGGGGTGGAGGCAAAGCTAACCTCAGGGTATCACTGCAGTGCATTCACCCAGGCATGGGCTGCCACCCCCTTGACACAGGTCAGGGGAGCCTCAGAGATGGCAAACCCTTAGCACCACGTACACTGCAGGCACAGGATGGGGTAAAAAGATTTGGCCTGTCCTAGGGTTTACATCCCTCCACCCCACAGCCTTTCCCAGCCCTGCCAATAACTCCCCTCCAACCATTATGCAGGAGCTAATTGTTGACCCACTATGGCTGCACCTCCTTCATGGGCTTTTGTGCACATCTCCAGCCCAGTACAGGGAGCCATCACTCTGTGGGGCCCCAACAGGTCCGTGTGCAGGGGGTGGGAGGGATCATCCCTCTACTCCAACCTGAAAGCCCCTGGCAGGGTCTGGCCCCAAAGCTGAACCCCACTGCCCCTGGCCATCACCTGTCTGGGGTCCATGCAGCATCCAAGGCAGAAATGAGGTTTCCCCCGATGCTCCTGGCTTGGGCCTGGGGCAACAGGGAGGAGAGGGGGGTTCCGCCTTTGGCCTCACATAGGGGGAAGGCTGTCTGGGCCTGAGGTGCCCTGTCTTGGGCTGAGCCCCAGGAAACTCACTTCCCTTTTGATACAACAGAGAGAACAAAGGAGATGGTGCTCTATTTAAAGCAAAGCAGCTTGTCATACTGTTTCAAAAGAAAATAAAGCTAGTTGAGTACTAACATTGATGCCCCTAGTGCTAATGTTGCTTTTATTTTTTAATTCCAGCAGGGAGGTACAATAACTTGTCCATGTGAACAATGTGGCAGAAGACAGTAATCCAGGAAAAGAAAAGCCATGCTAAAAGCTGTCATGGTTCATGGTAGAAGTGATATCTTTTATTAGACCAGCAAGGTTTTTGCAAAAATAAATAAATAAATAAATAAATAAATAAATATAATAGCAAGCTTTTGGGAACAAACACTCTTCATCAGGCATTAGAGAAAAGATTGTAAAACATCTCCTGGGTAAAAATTAAAGTTCATATTTCATAGGATTTAACAGAGGACTCAGTGGATGGAAAACTCCTCTGGCCAAAGCACTTCTTACCTGATAAAAAGTCTCTCAGCTCTCTTGTGAGGCTGTATTTATGAAAATTAGCTTGAACAAAGGCAGGAGAAGTCTCAGGTTTCAGGTGGTCACAGTTGCTTCAGACATTTCCAAGAGGGAAATTATTGCCTTTCTCAAGCCAAGCTCCATCTCAAGAGAGGCTGAGAGATTTTCTTCCCCTCCCCCAAACCCTCCATCTCACCAAGAGACTGGAGAGATTTCTAGGAACACACACAATCCTGACCTACAGCTCCCTTCCCTCCCCCACACAACCCTGCTGGTGTCCTAAACTCCTGACCCACAACCCCCTGCCCCAACATGGCTGCCGCTAGGTATTCTGGGAACTGTCGCTCTACTATGTTGAAAACAAAGTGGGGGAGGAAATTTTAAAAACCCATGAGTATGCAGCACAGGGGGCCCGCAGCACTCTGCTCCCCAGCTCTGCCCGTGCCCCTCACTCCTGACCCACAGCCCCCTGCCCCCCCAGCCCTGCCAGAGGGGCCCCAGCTGTCCCCATCCTAATTCAGCTGGAGCATGGTGGCTCTGTCTCATGCAGGTGGCAGTGTGTGTCTAGCCCCAGCACAGGCTGGAGGGAAGAGTAGAGGATGTTTGTAGCACCCACGCCATGTTGCACTATGCCATCTGGTGGAGAAAGAGGCTCATTACAAGTCTTTGAGTGTTTTTGTGTTTGCACAACATAAATCCATAGCTAGGGTGATGTAAGCGGCAGCAATGCAAACTAAAACATGTCCGAGCAGCTTCAGTTTAACACGCCAAAAAGACTTTTAAAGTGGTGGCAAATCCCAATCATGCAAACACAAATGCATCTGTGGCAGCATAAATGGGAAATCTTGTGGCGTGTACAAACACACTAAGACTGAGGGTATTGTTACGTGTTTGCATGTGTAAACTTTACGAAATGTTAGGAGACATTAAAATCAACATGTGGTATGAGCAGTTGCATGTTAAGTATTAATACCCTTCTCAACATGAACAGCTCTGACGTGCTGCTTGAGGGCTTGGTGAACAGGGGTGAGGTGTGCCCTGTGGCTACTTGGCTTTCCAGATCTCTAATGGTACTGTTCACCAATCCCCTAGTGGCTCCCTGGCAGCTTCCCATTAGCTCACCCCCTCCCCCTGCCATAGTTCCCCAGTTGTCTGTGGCTGTCTGGCTCTCCCCAGATCTCTGTCGGTTTGGGAGAGTAGAGTTCTGGATAATAGATCATGCACTGGGGGGGGGGATGGAAGCAGTGCATACTAGGATACTGGTACACCGCAGGTGGCTGGTATTGTACCCAAGAAGCAGACTGGGATTAGTGCAGCATGAGCTGCCTAATACCAGCTAAAGATGATTCTTACCTGAAGAGGCAGAAACTCTGAGATGCTCAGAGGGCATTAGGCTACAATAGTGGCTCCCAACCTTTTTTTGCTGCAACCCTAACTCTGGGTCACATCCCCCACCTCCACCACCAACTCACTCATGCCTGGTAGTACCAGCAGAGCCCCAGCTGGGCCAGGATTGCAGGGGGGCAGTGGCAGCAAGAGCCACACAGCCCATGCACCAGGATCCCTCCCCCCTACCCCCCCAGGCAGGAGAGGTGGAGCAAAATGCAGACCCCCTGTGACCCTAATTTGGGCTTGTGATTCAAGATTGGGAGCCACTGGGCTAGGGGCAGAAATCACCAAATGGAAAAATTTAGCTGTGCCTTCATGGTGGGGGACATGGGGTGATGTGATTTCTGTGCTTTGCCCACTGTCCTGGACCCATGCTGTGGATCTGGGGCAGTAGGGAAAAGTGCTTAAATGCACAGCCAGCACTGTGGAAGTGGTGGGGTGGGGACGGGAGGCACTCAGCATTGCCTGCCTTCCTAGACCTTCAGGTTTGAAGTAGCAGGGAATGCTGGGTGTTCCTTTGGCCAGTGCAGGTTTGGGGCAGTAGAGAATTCTGGCTGTTCCTCCATCCAACCAGTCCTGTGGGGCTAGCTGAGCATGGACTCTTTCTCCCACTGCCCCAGACCCATGGAGTAGGCTTGGAACAGCAAGGAAACCCAGGATTTCCCCTCTCCACCACTGCATGGCATGGGGCTGGTTGAGCAGGGAAGCACTTTCCCTGCTGCCCCAAACCCATGGTGTGGGTCTGCAGCAGTGGGGAAAGGAGGGATTTTTCCCCTGCCCACTCAGACCAGTGAGGCTGGCTGAGTGAGGGAACAGTTTCCCCCCTTCCTCAGACCCAAAGCACAGGTTTGGGGTAGCAGAGAAAACACTAAAAGATGTTGTCTTTTAGTTGGTGGTTGTCTGCTGCCATAAAGCAGCAGTCTATTACTGTCTTCTGTTATGCCACTGATTTTTGGGTCATGTGGCAGAAAAAAGGGTAAGGACATCTGTTTGCTCCATATTTGTGCCACTGTAAAAAAAAAAAAATAGACTGCACAAATGAACAATCAGAAGACTTCTGTTTGCACTCTTAATTGCTCTTTTCTTGCTTTAATGTGTGGACACTTCCCTCTTAAGAGCGTTTAAGACAGAAAAGATGACATCTAACAACACCCCAAGTCACCAAAAGCAGTTAGGAGGCAGAGGAACCACTTACCTTTTTTTTTTTTCCATTAACAGTTTTTCAAGGGCTCGAACAGAATGGAACCTAAATCCATTTAAAATAGGTGGATGAAAATTTTACCCACAAAATATGCCTGTACTTCCAAAAAACTGTCTGTGTTTTCATAATGAGATTCCTAATGTTCATTAATCACTACAAAAATGTAGTGACAATGCACAACAGACAATGCTCTAAGTTTTATTTTTTTTCTGTTTACAACAAAGGGAACAGACAGGGTCAACTGCGAGAAGGAGGGCCGTAGTGTCAACATCTCCTAACTACTTTCTGGTAAAAATAATGACAAATGTTTGTCTCTACCAAGAAGCAGTTTCTATTCCACATATTAAGTTTGTGAGGGAAGTTAGGAATAGGATCTGGCTCTAGGTTTTTACAGAAATGTACCTGACATTTGCTGTGATTTTTTATGGATTTCTGTAGAGAGTTAGAAATAAAGGAACTGCTTATTTGAATGCCTGACCTGAGGAACCTACAATATGGAGTTATCTTTGTACAGTGTGCTTCTGCCTATTGCTAATCAAAATAAGAACTGAATATTACTTTATCTTGTATATAAATGATGTGGGGAAACAAATCAACCATCAACTAAAAATCTCACTCTATTTCACCTATTTCTCATGCAACTACAACCCCATTTATAAAACTTCAAATCCTGGATACCAATTGTGCCAGAAAGGACAAAAGCCTGCTTTTGTTTAATCTTCAGCATGATTAATCACTATTTGTAGCCTTTATATACTTCTGAAAGGCACACTTGCAACAACAATTTTGTTACTGATGCTCTGGATAAATAGAGGCTTCTGGTTCAACAAGAACCTCATAATTTTCTCTGAAAGAGTAATACAAGGTAGCACTCTGTTCTGCAAGAAATCAGTCTTTTTAAAAGGACAATGAACATTTTGATCAGATGTTATCAGCAATCTGCTCTAGACATAATTATTATCTCTTAAATCACGTAAATATATTTCTGCTTTGAACCGTTTTCAGTAGTATCCAGACTAGGTTGTACTCTATTAAGTAGGCATAGATGACATTGACCTCAGTGGCTTTGGACTGCTACATCAGAACTTTTGAGAATTTTGCAATTAACGACATGCTCCACGACAAAGTGCACTATACCTATGCAGATACATTCAGAGGTAGGCATTCAGACAGTAAAACTAAATCTAGATAAAACACAGGGAACATGCATGTCCATAGATAGTATGTCCATTCTATCTTTTTCTATTTGTAAAAGACTAAACATGATGAAATGTCACATATTTATCTCCCTGTAAATGTTAGCTGGGGAAGCTACCCCTGAAATTCAGAAATAACCAGGGATCCTGGGTTTCTCTGATTTAAAAATAAAATATCCCCAATTTTTGGATAAAAAAGGAACCCCAGATCCACATTTTTTGTGATTAAAATGAAATACCATTAATATATAGATATGATCACTACTATATAGTATAGATAATATAGATATTATCACCACTATATATTATATATTATAGGGATTTAAATCACATAAAAATGTGAATTTGGGATTCCTGTATTTTACCAAAAATTGGGGATTTTTAATTTTTTTTTTTTAATCAGAGAAAGCCAGGATCCCTGGAAATAACTCTGTATAAACAAGAACAACTAAATGACTTCTAACCCATGTGGTTTCCCTAGATAGTAACCCTATGAATTCTGTTCCCAAGTGTTGCTGTGTAATGGCTGTTGCCACCACAGTATGTCTCCTGTGTGTGTTACACTTGCAGAACTCTTACCTTGGGAATCCCCACAGAACTTTTGGAGAGACTGTGAAATGTATTAGTTTATCCATACCCTAACCAGAGTGAATTCAGATGTGGTTCTTTAAGTTCTTTACAATAGAAATTGCTGATCTCTGTACCACCCATGTGTTATTTTCCTTCTTTTCCTGTCCCAGCATTACATAGGTGTGTGTTGTCCATGCAATAACTTAATGATACATAGTAGTATGAGAAGGTGATTGCAGAAGCACAAGTATTGGAATAAACTTTTCAATTATAACTATCGTTGCCAGCTATGGAAGCACTTCTGAACTTTCCATGTTGGATATATTTTTCAAATGCAAGTTCTGGCAAGTGTAACTCAGTCACATTTTCCTGAAAGTGTCCAGAAGTCTGGTCCTGTGTGGGCACGTCTACACATGCCCCTATGGTGCTGTTACTGTTCCATCTTTTAGTACTTCCTTTTGGGTTCATGGTTATTTTTAGCCACGTTTCTACGGTGACATACCAGCAACATCACAGTTTTGGCCCGTGGATGCTATGTCGCCATACGTATTGCTATGGCGATATAGCACCGCATCTAGTTGTGCCCTGTCGTTTTCTTGGTTTAAAGCAGAGCTGTATTTGCCTCTCTAATCCTACTAGTAAGCAACCACTCTTCACTGGAGTTGCCCTTCTCATGGTCTTCCATGTTATGTTCTAAAGCACAACCAATGTAATCAACTCGATGATCAAATGCTGATAAAGGGCCCCCTGATCAGGATTGCAACACCAGGACTGGAGCTGCAATACTTATCAGGAAAATTGATATCTTGATGAGGCACAGATACAGTGCTCCAAATTCTCTTCTGATGTGACTCCACTACTACCACTACTACTTCCAAGACCTTCAGAACAAGTGCTTAAGTAAACCAGAGCTGGTCAGCCACACAGAGGTAATTGGGTTAGCTTCACCTAGAAAGACACAGGGCAAGCTATAGTGAAAAAGCAGCTCTAAACTTGATCCAGACCACAACCTTATCAAGTAGTCAAAGAAGTTCTTACCACATCAGACAGTGGGTGCATCTACATGAGATGCTACCGTGCAGTCATTACTGCACATTTATTTAGTACTTGCTATTACAAGTATTGCACAGTAGCACCAGCAAATAACTTTTAGGTGATGCTACTGTACAGTACGGCATAATAGTGTATTAGCAATGTCTGTGCTGTGACATAGTTTCATAGTTAGTAGGGTCGGAAGAGACCTAAGCAGATCATCAAGTCTGACCCCTTGCCATGGCAGGAAAGAGTACTGGGGTCTAACAACCCCAGAAAGGTGTTTGTCTAGCCTTGTATTAAAGACCCCCAGGGTAGGAACCAGCACCAATTCTCTTGGAAGTTGGTTCCAGATCCTAGCCGCCCTGACAATGAAGTAGTGACTCCCGATGTCTAATCTGAACTTATCCTCTGCCAGCTTGTGACCATTATTCTTAGTCATTCCTGGCAGTGCTCGGGGGAACAGGGACTCCCCCAATGCCTGCTGGCCCCCTCTGACTAGTTTGTAACAGGCCACTAGATTCCCTTCAGCCTTCTCTTGTGGAGGCTGAATAGGTTTAGGTCCTGTAGCCTCTCCTTGTAGTGCCTGCCCTGCTGTTGCCTGATCATGTGAGTGGCCCTCCTCTGGACCTTCTCCATGTTGTCTACATCCCTCCTGAAGCGTGGCACCCAGAACTGGACACAGTACTTCAACTATAGCCTGACCAATGCCACACGGAGGGGGAGTATCACCTCCTTGGACCTGCTTGAGATGCATCTGTAGATGCACGACAACGTGAGGTTGGCCTTCCTGACTGCATCCCCACATTGCCGGGCCATGTTCATCTTGGCATCAATGATGACTCCAAGATCCTTTTCTGCCTCTGTACTGACGAGAACACAGTTCCCCAGTCTGTAGGTATGCTGCTGGTTCTTTCTCCCCAGGTGCATCACCTTGCACTTGTCAGTGTTGAATCCCATCCTATTCTCATCCACCCACCCCTGTAGCCTGTCTAGGTCCGATTGTAGCCTATTCCTTCCTTCTAACGTGCCCACATCCCCCCACATCTTAGTGTCATCAGCAAATTTGAACAGGGTGCTTTTTACCCCCTCGTCCAAGTCACTGATGAAGAAGTTGAACAGTGCAGGCCCAAGGACCGAGCCCTGCAGAACTGCACTGCCCACATCCCTCCAGGTCAAAAATGACCCATCCACCACCACTCTGTGGGTGCGGCCCTCCAGCCAGTTGGCGACCCATTTGACTGTGTAGGTGTCTACACCACAGTCCCCCAGTTTCTTAATGAGAACGGGGTGAGAGACAGTGTCGAAGGCCTTCCTAAAGTCCGGGAAGACTACGTCTACTGCTACCCCATCATCTAAGGATTTGGTGATCTGGTCGTAGAAGGCTACCAGGTTGGTCTGACAGGATCTGCCTCTAATGAACCCGTGTTGGTTGTCCCTAAGCATAATCTCCCCTTCTGGCCCCTCGTAGAAATGTGCCAGCATTATTCTTTCAAAAAGCTTACCCAGGACTGAGGTAAGACTAACTGGCCTATAGTTTCCCAGGTCCTCCTTCCTCCCTTTTTTAAAGATGGGAACCACATTGGCCCTCTTTCAGTCCTCTGGAACCACACCAGAGCACCACAAGTGCTCGTAAAGCTGTGCCAGGTCCCGCAATGACCTCAGCTAATTCCCTCAGCACTCTGGGGTGGAGATCATCCAGACCAGCTGATTTAAATACATCCAGGCCCTCCAGACGTTCCCTAAGTAGATCCTCACTGACCCTTGGCTTAGGTACACCTCCCCTGGAGCCTGAGGGGGGCCTAGTGGGGGGGGCGGCACTGATCAGGTCCCTGCTCAGGAAAATGGAGGCAAAGAAGTCGTTAAATAAGTTAGCTTTGTTGTCTGGTGTGATGACCAAATTTCCTAGCATGTCTTGCAGGGGCCCCACGTTACTCAGTACCTTCTTTTTGCCCCCTATGTATTTAAAAAAGTACTTTTTGTTGTCCTTGACCCGGGTAGCTAGTCCCAGTTCCATCTCTGCCTTGGCCTTCCTGACTGCCCCCCTGAACCCCCTAGCAACTGCGGTATAGTCCTCCCTGGGGATGGCCCCTCCCTTCCATTGGGTGTACGCCTCCCTTTTAGCTAGGAGACATTCCCGGATGCTTTTGGTGAGTCATGGGAGCTTTTGTGCCCTCCTTCCCCCTTTGATCCATGTTGGAATTACTTTCCTTTGGGCTTGGAGGATTATCTCCTTAAGGAGCAACCACTCTTCTTGGATACCCAACTCCCTTCCCCTCCAGGACCTCAGTGCTTCCCTGACTATTCTCCTTAGCTCATGGAAATCTGCCCTTCTGAAATCTAGGGCTGCTGCCTTGCTGTAGACCTTTGCCACCTTGCACTGTATGGTGAATTCCAGCAGGTGATGATCACTGTCACCCAGGTGGTCGAGCACCTGCATCCCCCTCACCAGGTCGTCACCCATGGCCAGCACCAGGTCCAACAAGGTGTCTCCCTTGGTGGGGCTGTGCACCTCCTGGGTTAGATATAGGTCCTGCATTTTGGCTAGGAACCTACATGAGTGGTGAGACCTGGCTCACTGCTCTTCCCAGCAGATGTCTGGAAAGTTCAGGTCACCCATGATGACCATGTCCTTTGACCTAACTACCTCCGTGATCTGACTTAATAATTCCTGGTTTAGCTCTTCCCCTTGGTTGGGTGGTCTGTAGTAGACCCCCACCATTAAATCTCTTTCCCCTCGACTGCCTTGTATTCTAACCCGGAGCACTTTAGTGTGCCCCTCCTCTGACTCTGTTCTACTTGATGAGGATGTGTATTCCTCCTTAATGTAGAGCGCCACACCCCCACCTTTCCTCCCTGCCCTGTCCCTCCTGTACAGCCCATAGCCCTTGATATTCACTGCCCACTTGTGCGTTGGGTCCCACCACATTTCGGTGTGCCCCACTATGTCTGGGTTGGTGTCAGGGTAAGTTCTTTTT